>NC_053453.1:47243437-47543437 GCF_015227805.2 Hirundo rustica | reverse complement strand
TCTTGGCACAGACTGCCCAAAGTGTAAACATCCTCTTAAAATACATGTGTCAAGGGAATGTCTCACCTTGTAGTAACGGGCAGTGTCTGGGACTGGGCCAAACTCCTGGGTTAATGCATTCCGCACAGAGTTGGCTTTGCCATTTTCGATGTTGATGGCACCAATGAGCAGGTTGTTGGAGATGTTGTCCAGATGACCACGGAATTTCAGCCATGGTCCAGCTGCAGAAATATGATCAGTGGTGCATTTCCCTTTTACCTAAAGCATAGTAGAAGAGAAGAATGTCTCGGGATGGAATAATGTACTTGACCCTTCCTCAACACTTTTAACTGTGAAGCATTAATTGGGGGGAGTGGTTGATACTCCAGATGGCTCTGCAGTCCTTCAGAAAGACCTCAGCAAGTTAGAGAGGTGGGCAGAGAAGAACTGTCTGAAGTTCAGCAAAAGCAGGTTCAGGGTCCTGCGCCTGGGAAAGAGTAACTCCTTGCACCAGCACAGGCTGAGGGCTGACCTGCTGGAAAGCAGCTCTGCAGAGAAAGATCTGAGGGTTCCGGTGGACATCAAGCTGTCCATGAGGCAGCAGTGTGCCCATGTGACCAAGAAAGCCAATGGTATCCTGGGGTGAATTAGGAAGAGCATTGCCACCTGATCAAGGGAAGTAATCCTGTCCCTCTACTCAGCCCTAGTGAGGCCACCTCTGGACTGCCATGTCCAGTTCTGGGCTGGGATGACCCTGCTTGAGCAGGGAAGTTGGACCAAATGACCCTCTGTGGTCCCCCTCCAACCTAACCTATTCTGTGAGCATCACATCTCTTTTTAAAAGCACAAACCCCAGAAAAGCGCATCAGTTACAGAATCAAGGCACTCTAAAGCAGAACACAGTGCTCATTCTGCATGCATTGGGTAAGAAGAACATCCCTTTTCCAAAGGGTAAATTAAAAAAAATAGCTTTGCCATGACATCTCCTGTTGTGTCCTCACTTCCCTCAGCAGCAGATTGTTCAGGTACAAAAAGCAATTAAGCCCTTCCTGCTACAGCTCAGCCTCCCTGCTGGGGAACTTCAACAAGATGCCAAGTGTTACCCTCTAAGTTTCCAAACTGCACATAAGCCTTCTCAGCTTGTAAGAACAGAATTCCCAACCAGAGATAATGGCCTTCTAACTGCTAAGTTCTGAAGGGCTTATAAAGGAATTGGCCATGTCAAAAACTTTTGCACAACAGTATGGCCCTTAGGAGTACCTCCAACTCTGTCACGGAGAATCAGGAATGTTCCCAAAGGCCAGTTCATAAGGGTTTGCATTTCAGAACCCATCACAAATCAACAGAAGTTTTCATCTGTTAACTCACTTCAGGCAGTGAGGAGAAACCCATGTCTCCACTGAAAGACCAAACTGCAATGTTTAACAAGTGTGAAGTAATTTCTTTCTATAAAGTGGGAAGAGAACAGGCATACTGATGGATGAGAAGGTCCCAATGACCTCATTTCAGACAAAATACATCTTAGAACAGTCAGTATTAGAGATGCTTATTCAAGAACCCATCCACCTTTCCACTGCAGGTTGTAACTGGGGCAAATTCTGCAGAATGCATGGTTTAGGCAGGATCATATTACATGCTATAACAAGCTTGCTTTTGCATGGTATTAGCAAACCAATAGCCCAAAGGAGAAGAGTCACTTAGTTACAACAGAAAGAAATATCGGAAGGAAACACCTGGAAGAAAGGAAGACCCTTGCTTCCCTTTCCATAACAATATGGTTGTAGTGGAGGGAATCAGGTATCTCAAAGGCACATCCAAAGCTTCTAGCAGTTGCTGTGGAAACCCCTGTTCAAGCAGACCTGTCATAGCTGATGCTCCACCATTTTGTTCCTGACCTTGATGAGGATCAGCATGTCTTCTAGATCCTTGCCATCCCACTTATCAAAGGGCTCAAGAAGCTGGAGACGCTGGCTGGTGGGGCTCACATCCACACGCTGCCCACTGCCGTCTTTGGGAGGATATTGATAGGTGTCCTGGCCTGGGTCAAACTCCTTCCAAAGAAGAAAGAAAAATCATCAGGCTCAGCCATTCCCCAACAGTATGTGAAGAACAAGCCAATACAGGCAACTGCACCCATTCTAGCTCTACCATCACGTGTCAAGAAAGAGGTCAGTGCATATAAGTTCCATCAGTATAAATAAAACATTGCTAGTGTCAGGTCTTCCCTCCCTCTGCCCCCAGACAGAGCAGTTACCAGCTTGGGCAGCTCATCTGCATCAGGTGCCTCTAGTTTAAACTTCTTCCCATCTGCTCCTGTCAGGTAATCTGTCTCAGGGTTAAATTTTAGAGTGCCAGCAATGGACAGAGCTGTGACAATCTGAAAGAAAAAAGAAATTACAAATTTAAAGGCCTATTCTGCCTCCCATCACTTCATCTGGAAGTCCTACATCTACGTCTCAAAGCCACCAGCCAAGCTACTAAACAAGGCACACTGGGCCTCTTCTGCAGGCGCCCTGAACTATTCCACAGCCACTCCTCTGGCCTTTTCTTACCTCTGGAGAGGTCACAAATGCGTGAGTTTCTGGATTGGCATCATTGCGACCTGTGAAATTCCGGTTGTAGGACGTAACTATTGTGTTTTTCTCTCCTTTCTTGATATCCTTCCTGTGAAAGAAGCAAACATGCTTATCAGATCCAACTGGAATACTGCTTCTAGATGTCCCACTGCTAGAATCCCTCAGCCTGGTTTTGGCAGCAATCACTATCTTAGAAACATGAGCTGGTGCCTGTACATGTTTTCCTCCCTTAAGCACAGACCCAAAATGAATGAATGCAGATCCAAGTCAAACACTGACTCTTGCACTAGTTTTCACAGCCCACATTGTTCACTACTGAACTGTCTACACAATAATCAACTAAGCACATTGCCTTTGGATATCCCACGGTCAGTCGTGATTAAGCAGCATAATAATGTGCCTCCCATCCCTTCTGTTGGGAATTATTCTCCTTGACACTCCAGTGACTGAAGCTGGACCAATTCACTTTTCTTATTTAAAAGGACCATACAAACTTCAGTCCACCCTCTCACAGACAACAAACCTTTCTCCCCATTCTTTGCCTTCTACAAAAAGCCTCTGGAATGTGTGGCCATTCTGCAGCTTTATTCACCTAAAGTCTCAATATAAATCTGTAGTCTTTCTTTTTGCCTCCTCCAATACCTACCAGACAGCTATGGCCAGTTGGTTTTTAAACATTTACCAGTGTGTGGTATTTACAATCAAATCAGGCTTCACAGAGTATTTTGGGAGCTAAAAGATACAAAATTAGTGAGGTCCATCTTTCATTTTACCTGTCCCACTGGCCGATGCATGGCCCACAAGCATTGGCAAGAACCAGCCCTCCAACTTCTCGAAGGACTTTTGCCTGGGGGCAGAAAACAATTTTGTTACCTTAGAATGCCTGAAATGAGTTTCTGGGGTTGCTCTTTCAGGGGAAGAAGACACTAATAGGAATCACCAAGCCTAAGAAAATTCCCTTCGTTGTTTCAGTTTTGAGTCACTTTTATAAATGCAAGTTGTTTGACCCCAGTAAGACTGTAAGCTAACACTGGGGCAGAGCACAGGATGACTTGCCACGATGTTCCCATTCTCTACGTGCTTCATCTTGAGCAATCCAGGTACTTACAGACATTTGACTGAAAGGCAGTGTCTGGTCTGATTAATATTCTATAGACTTCCTGTCCATGTAAGGAGAGAACTTGGCAACAGTGCAGGCAAGTATATGTCACTGCTCAGTCTACTCAGCAAACAACTCAGTTAAGGGGGCAGCTGCTAAGGAAAGGTATGACTTGAAAGGTAGGACTTGGTTGCAAGAGCCATCAAGCATTGGCTGGACATATCCATATGTAAAGACTTGGTCCTCACACTATGACAGCATCTAAATTTTATTACATAGTAAAGCTAATTAAAACAACATTTTCTGCACAGAAAAAAGGAAAGGAAGTAGGTAATGGTTTCTCAACAGAAACATTCCTTTTAAAGCCAATATGAGTTTTGCCATAAGTTTGGTCTAAACTGGGAACCGCCTTCCAAAAAAAGGGCATGCTCTCTTTATATATTGGAATAAAAGTGCACTGCAGCCCTTTGTCAGCTATGGCAATCTACAGAATCCTAGGAGCGTGAGGCATCTCTTGCTATGCATGCTGTTATCTCCTCAGGGCCCCAGTTCCTGACAATTGCCTCAGCCTTGTTCAGTTCTAATCCCGTCTTACATGCCCAGGTAGTAAAATTATCAGGTCAAAACACTGTCAAGATGATGGCAGAAGCCACAGGCACAGTAGCACCAGAGCAGTTACTATGTCAGTAATTGCACCTCCAGCAGTAAGTGAAGACAAAGTTTAGGAGGTTTCCATTAGTTAACTCTGGCCCCTTGAGTACTGTCCTGAAGAATTTAACCCTTTCTGTTTGGAAGTGCAAAGAGCAGCCATACTCACATAACCGTCTCTTTCAATGGTGGCACGGATTTGCTCTGAACCTGGAGTGATTGTGAACTTGGATTTGCATTTCAACCCATGCGCGAGAGCCTGCTTTGCCACCGCTGCAGAGCGTCCCATGTCCTCGTAGCTGGAGTTGGTACAGCTGCCAATCAAGCCTGTGGTGACAGAAACAGGGTGGTGGTTTTACTGCAGCCCTGGTACTTGGAAGATTCTCCCTGACCTCCCAGAAGAACAAACAAGGAACAACCAACTTTTTCTGTTGATAAGGAATCTGAAAGGCTTTCAAGTACTAACAGTGCCAAGCCTCCCAGAAATATACTGTGGTCACAAGCAATCCCGTGTCCAGCTCTGGAGGTTGCACGGTCAGAAGACACTACCCAGTCACTAGTCTAATCTAACTAGATTATTGTTTTACAAGACCTGAGCACCACCTATTTGCACTCTGGTTAAGCAAAGAGAGGTATTGTTCCACAAAGACAGAAAAAGCTTCAAATCAAGATGGCAAGAAATGGAGGAAATGATGAAAATAAAGCATTTTTGTTATAGTATGAGGACCACACAAGGACATGTTGTACCATCCTGACAGCATTCTGGTGCTAAGCAGCAAAATAAAAATTCTCTTCCAGTTACAGCTGCTGTAACTGTATCCTATTTGTAACACTATCATATCATACACTTCTGACCTGGGATATGGATTACCATATATTTTTTCATTCCTTCCTCCACTCCACCAGCAACATTTGAGAAGCCAGCCCACAAGTTACCATCCCAAAGTACTAACTTCATTACGTCCCAAGAGTTCAATAGCCAACTGCTGGGAGTGCTGACAATCACGCTCCTAACAAATCCATGCAACAGGCAAATCCATGCCACAGACTTTTAACAAAAGTCATCCTCAATGGGTAACATTCCTGTTAATCCAAACCGTTCAAAAGTTTCAAAAATGAAAGAAAACCTGGTCTACCTCTTGAAATTAAAATGCTCCCTACTATCCTGGATCTCATCTTAAACACTTGGCCCATGTGGTCCCTACTTTTCCCAGAAAATTCATATGGCCATGAAGAGATGACACTGCACCAAAGTCAAAGGACATAAAGCAGCAGTGGAAAAACTGAATCCCAAGCTATGTGACCAACAGCTTATCCCAAGACAACAATGTTTATGCCACAAGTATGAAAGGAGAGGAAAGAGCAAATGCTACCCACCAACTCTGATATCAACAGGCCAGCCCTCCTTTTCTGCCACAGCACCAATATCTGACACAGGGTGCGCTAGGTCTGGTGTAAAAGGTCCATTGATATGTGGTTTCAGCTTTAAGAAACAGTGACAAAGTCAGAAATCACAGTAGCAAAGAAGAACCCCAAAACACAGCAGCAAATCAATTCCTCTCACAGCTCTATCTGGAAGTTGTTAAACTAGAATTCTCCTATATGAACACTGGAGCATAAGCTGTCAGTGAAGCAGACAATGTATTTCACCTGCTCTAGCACAGCACCGGGGGTGTTGCATCAAACTCCCAGCTTGGTCCTCATTCACACAAAGCAGTCATGTCACAGCACTCAAGATTGCAAGAAGAAAGGAAGCCTTACCTCACTGAGGTTGATTTCTATCACCTGGTCATACTGACAACCAGAATCTGGTACCAAGTGTTGCTTGAATTCATCTGCCAGTGCAGCTATATCTGGAATAAGAAAGAAGGAAGATCTGAAAAGTGCAGCAAATATGAGGGAGAAAAAAAAGTCTAGAACAACTAAACACAGGAGGGTCCACTGCATAATTCCCCAGCCACTTCATCTACAGACTGCCTACTTTTTGCAGATGACCTACAGGACCACACAAGGTCAAAACTCACATCAGACAACATTGCAGGAACATAGTGCTCCCAGAATGCACCTTCACTTGAACCCATACTTCTACCTATTTCAATCCCCAAATCCTCTTACCAGCTCGCCCAGTCTTGCCCAAGTATTTCTTCATACGTTGATTGTAAGGGAAGATCGATGTGGTAGCTCCAATTTCAGCCCCCATGTTACAGATTGTTGCCATTCCTAGAGAAGTGGGAGAAGAGACCACGGCATCAAAGGAGAAAGTCCAAAGCCACCCAATTCTCTAAAAGTCATGCAAAAGCCAGCAAAGCTAAAAGAGATCGGGGCATCAGCCACAGAAACCTAAAGCCACAGCTGAGAGGAGACTGACAACATAATGGCTGGCTCAGCCCCCTACGTTTCTGATCAATACAGTGCCTGGGACCAGACTCTTGTGGAAGGAATGGGCCAAAAGTTACACTGATATCTGCAGGTACTGGAAGGGATAACAAAGAACCCCTGTTTGCACCGAGCATCAAATAAATCTACAGCAGTGAGCAGTGTCTCTGCTACCTGCAATGACTGTCCTGTCCTTCCCTACCATATCTTTTACCTTTACTGGAGGAGCCAGACATTTGTGAGAAATTTAATGGGCTGAATAAAATGCTTCTAGTGACAGAACACAATAAAAAAAAAAATCCCAAATATTTGCTGACAGCAAAGGAGATCAACCACCCCTTTCAAGAACACAGCAATGAAGCTGTAGAACCTCCTGTTTTACATTTAACAAACTAGAAGCAGATGTAAAATTCTTCTGATTTCAAAGAAGAAAAATCCCAAATTGCTCTCAGTTTGTAAAACCAAGTATTCCAAGTTGTGGCCAACTTATGCAAGTTGAGAGTAGAAGTACAGCTTGAAGGCTGCACTTCAAGCTAAAGGAAGACACATTTCTTGTAATTTGGTCCTAACTAGCATATTACAGAGAACTGCAATTTTTGCTAGTTCAAATTCACCACCCAAGATCCACAATTAGCTAGTATAAACTGCATGTTACAAACTGCTGTCTGGTCTCAGAACCTCTGCTCTTTGTTTAGCAGCTGTCACACATATGTTCCCATTAACCTATTTCTTTTTTCTTTTCACAGCCTATGTAGGCTGAAATAAAAATGTCATTCCTTTATCACAAACATCTATATCCTCTAAGTATACACTGAAATACATCCACACTTATCCTGGCACATAATTTTACGGGATTCATCACAATTAACCATTCCATGGTCTCAGAATCACAGTATTTAATGGAAAGAGGTCACTTTTTCACTGAGAGGGAGTGCTATCTTGTTACACCACTTTTCCAGTTTGCCATGTACAAACTGCCGGGTCAGGCTAAGGGAGAACATTTAGTACTTCTTGTTTGGTTTCCTTCCCAGCCCCCACAGGTAGTTCAACACCCAGCTCCACCAACGATCTACTCAGATAAGAGCCCTGTGTTGACTTACCTGTGCAGGAGATTGAATCCACACCTGGCCCATGGTATTCAATGATGGCACCCGTTCCACCCTTGACAGTGAGGATGCCAGCCACTTTCAGGATCACATCTTTTGGAGAAGTCCAGCCTGAGAGCTTGCCAGTCAGTTTTACACCAATAACCTGAGTAACATCAATGAGGGGGAAAAAAATACTGATGTCACTTCCTGTCAGAAAGATAACAGGATACAGTTCTCCTGTAGAATATATTCCTGTCACAATGCAGTGGTATCTGGTGCCTTATATACACAGTGCTTGAAAATCAGTGCTCCTTACACATCACATATCTCATCCTTGGCAGTAAAGCTTAGTATTCCTTCTGCTCCTACCTTTGGACATTTGAGCTCCCAAGGGATTCCTGCCATGACATCCACAGCATCAGCTCCACCCACACCAATGCAGATTCCCCCCAAGCCACCTCCATTAGGGGTGTGTGAATCTGTGCCGATCAGCATAACCCCAGGGTAGGAGTAGTTCTCCAGAATGATCTGAAAATAAAAATGGATTGTTTGCTTGCTTGTTTTGTGGGAAAGGAGGGGAAAGACAGCAGAAAGAAGACAAGAACAAGAGTTTAAGTCTGTATTTGCAGATTTCAGTAGCAAGAAACCCCCCCCGAATCTGGGTTGGAATGGAAATTCTCTTCTGTTTCAAACTCCTTGTGGAGGATGTAATGACAGAACAAAATATCATGTCTCAACCCCAGCATCTTTGCTCATCCCAGGATAAAGAAAAAAAATTAGAAAACAATCCCCTTTTTTTCTTTTCTTCCAGTTTAGGCTTTTGCTAAGGTGCCACCTTTGTTACAGCTCAAGAGTCTGTTCCATAATCTCCATACCCTTAATGAACAGCTGAGCAAGTCAGTTCACTTATCCAACGCTATCAAGACTTTTCCGTAGCCTTTGTGCTCCCACAGCAGCAGAATACCAACAGGCTCTTCCAATCCATGCTGCCAGACAAAACTTAATTACATAGAAGAACTTCTCACCAAGACACCAAGAGGCTGCCCTTCCCTTATTGCACTACCAGTTCCATGCACGACTTTTCAACTATTAACAAAACCACAAAACCATTCTTCAATGATAAAATGAGATTTCTGTGGTAGCAACACTGTAGAGAACTCAAACTAATGAACTTCTCACTGCATGTGCCACACCAACACTAGGGACAGCCTTTCTGGGAAGCACAGAACTCACAGCACATGCATCACAGAACAGCTAAAAGAGAACTAAGGCAGTCCTTTACCAAAAAGACCAAGGCTTTGCTTTCAGAACTTTCAGCTTTATATTCTTGTAGCCACATTAATGTATTTGTGTGAGAAAGGTCACTCTCAAGGCCTCAACTTTGGCAAAGTTGTACTCAGGCTATGCAACAGGACCAGTTTCCTCCAGCCAGAGAAAGTCAGCCACAAGAAGACCGGTAACCACAGCATGGAGCTATGTTGCCGCATGACAGATGCTACAAGTGGTTTCAGAACACATATGACCTGAGGTATTCCCATAACCTCTTGAAGAGTTCATCTCTTGCATCACATTAAGTTAAGGCAACCTTAGTAACTCATTCTGCAGCTAAGAAAACATAGCAGAGAGCTCTTGACTGCACCTGGTCATAAGTTTCCTGATGACAGGATGCTTACCAGTCATCCATTCTCCTCTCCACTCCTTTTGCTTCATGCTGCTCTTCAACTTTTGCTGCCTGAGACTCAGAGGAACAATGAAAAATGACTACTGGGCCTTCAAAGCAAACCAACCACAAGCAAGTTAGGGACATCCTGACAGAGGATGGTTTTTGTTGGTTTTAAAAAAACAAAAAGCCTCATTAAGTGGTAAGTTACCTTGGGACTGTCATATTCTTTTTCAGATCCAAGTGTAATAACAAGAGAATCTCAGACTTGGAAACTGTTTTGCATTTTATTCAAATTCACCTAGCAACTCCTTATGTGTCACCACTCTTGAGTACTTGATGTACACTACTCTGTTGTGTCCTCATATACTCTTCTGGGTTTTATAGAACTAAACATACATAATAACTCTAAAAATGTATGTTCTCAAGGCTGCTTTCCTTACCACCAAAAGCAATTCACATTAACCCTATGTAGCCAGCTTCATAGCCTCACCTCACTGTCTGAATTGTACTAAGAGAAGCCAGCCCACAAGCAGTTAAGGTATTTCGAGCTCCTGTGATTCACATGGCATGCTGTTGGCACTACCTCATCACACATCAGGTTACAGTTTGACCAAAATAACCTTTAAAAAAACCCCCACTGTTGTCAAGATAACTGAGAGAGCAAGTAAGAAACCTTGCCTGCCTTGAGCAAAGCAAGTTGTTCCCCTAAACTGGTCAAATTCTCTAAGGGTTTGTACTTGAGCTCTCTTTCCACCCTAAGGTAAAAGACCCACTGCATGTTCAAAGACTGCAAACACACACACACACACTTTACCTGGTGAATGATTCCTGACCCAGGTTTCCAGAATCCCACTCCATACTTGGCACCAGCCGTTGATAGAAAGTTGTACACCTCCTGGTTTATATCCTATTCACACAGGGAAGCACAAAGCATTAGTACCACATTCTGTTCTTCCATACATCGAAAGCTTGTTCTAACACATTCTCTTCTCTCACATGCCTGCCTATAGTTCCCACTTTTGCAGCAGCTAAGGGAGAGGCACATAATTTTTCAAACCAAAAAGCTAAGATTAAAACCGTTTGACAGACAGTTGTAACAGGCCATTTAATTTCATCCCACTTGTAGCTCTAATAAAAGCATCTTCTTTTTAGTTTCTAATTCCAAACAGCACACTTTAAAGAAAACCCTGCCAATAAGGCATTTAAAAATGCTGTGGTCATTTTTCCTGTTCTCAGGGGGTTTTTTTAACCGGTTTCCCTCACTCATTCTAGCCCCTCCTTCCTTCTCTATCAGGTGTTCTTCTTCCTATACAGATGCTCTGGATATATTTCAAATCCCTTAGGTATTCTGGCTTTATTTTTAAAGATTAAGAAATGGAACTGGAAATTGTTCACTGCCAGGGGAGTTGGTGAATGTCATTTGTCATTCTAGCAAGTCCCCTCTTTAAGACTCACACAATGCTACCTTTCTTGCTATACTGTCACCATTGTTGGTGGAGGTCACACAGTGAAAACTGCTTGTCGACACTATTTTATCCTAAGAGTTCTCGGCAGAAGTGTGCTGGAGTAGATAAGATAAGCACTAGAAGGAGAGAATTTCTTAAAGACTGTTCTCATGCAGCTAAGCTTCAGAATAAAGGGAAAGGGGAAATGAGATAATTGAAGAATTGTCTCAGCACACATTTGCTGAAGTTTCCCAAGAGGCAGCAAGCAGCTCTTTAAGCCTCATTTTCCACTGGCAGTTGGGTCATTCCACACTGTTTGCGCATCCCTCCCCCAGTAAATCCAAACCACCCTCTGGCCTGCCAGCATTCATTGTGTGCCAACTGGCGCCAGCAGAAGCCAGTCAGAAGAAGGCAGGACCTTTACTTGCTCTGCTCAGAGCGGATGGCAAAGAAGGGACTCGTCTCAATTCGGGGCTGCAGCAAATATAATTGCACTATTGAGAATAAATGCAGGGATAGGGGAAAGAGGAAAACAGGAGGTGAATGGGAGAAAAGAAACTGTCTGATTTAGTTAAGTCTCAGACTGTTAATGGCACAACTTAGGCCTGAGACAAGCAGAGCAAGAACTCCCCAAATCACTCCTGAGTGGCGCAAGTTGCTTTATTGCGGCCCACTCAATAAAGCCAAAAGCAGATATTTCAACACCACAAGTTTCTGAGAACAGATATGGACTAAATCTTAAAATGCAGCTGACCCCTGTTTAGTGTTTGTAAATTATGGTATCAACATTCAAGGTACAATACCTCCTGTCTCTGACAGTGGACTTAGGCTAAGCCCACTCAGACTAGCAAGATTTCATTGACAGATGCACTGTGGTATGTCTGAGATAAATGTGTCTATATATTACAGAAGCTCATCTGGGGAGGAATAAGCAGTGAAACAGTTGAGTAAAATTTAAAAATTGCAATGAATCAGCAGTTGGACAAACAACACTTTGAAATTCCCAAATAAAACGCAACACTCTCCATACTTTTACACACATTTATACTATACCCATGAGCCACGAAAGCTGCACACGATTCAGTTATTGCTCTGCAGATAATCACTAGCAAATGATTTGGGAAAGTAACTACTTGCCTCCCCCCCACAGGATACACCAGTGCAATGCTGGAACATATGTTCATTAAGTTTTTCACACTGCCATACTGCCACACAGAAAAATCTGACTTCCTTTTTTTCCCTTTGAAATAATTTTTTTCTCTCCTTTAGATGAAATATCTTTTCTCCCCAGAACACATGTGATCTGGGCTTCCATCACTAACTTAAGACTAGCTTCTCCCACATTCATGGTCCTTTAAACCATGGACCATGGTTTGGATGAATCTGAGCCGAAAAACTCCCAAAAATCCATTTAGTCTGCTTCTTCGCTGCATCTGACCAAGAGAGCTGACCACCACAGGCAATCTGTTACCATATCTTATTCATGGCTGTCCTTCTGGGAGAAAATTTAAAATAAGCTCTTCCTTAAACCGGAAGGACATTTACAAACAGACAGAAGTTAAGTCTCTGCAATAGTGACCTTGGCTCTTTGAAGATCCTTTTCACCACCTGACTGGGCCTCGATGAGGTGATCACAGTGGATGGTGGAAGGCACAGCCACTTTTGGCAGCCCGCTGCTGATGAACTGAAGCATTGCCATCTGAGCTGTGGCGTCCTGCATGGCCACGCGGTCTGGCCGTAAGCGCAGATAGGTCTTGCCGCGCTCAATCTCCTGTTTTGCTGGGTCATCCAGGTGTCCATATACAATCTTCTCAGACAAGGTCAGAGGGCGGTCAAGCCTGTGGAGAATAATTTTAGTATCTGCATCTTGCGTACTTCAACATTTGCCCTTTTAAGCACTGTAGTGGTTTTACGTTTATTGAATTTTGGTTTTAGTCTTTACTCTTTTTTTGTGGGAGAGAGATTAGGAGAAAAGTAAAGCAGGCTTAACTTTAAAAATGAACAGATAGTTTTATTAATACATATTGAAAGAATGGAAAAAGGAAGTTTGGGGGAAAAATTAAAACAAAAGAGAGTGAAACTTTAAAAATACTTCTCTTTCCTCTTATAAACTGTTAACTTTCTTATAAAACATTATAAAGAGATAAAACTTGTAATTTTTAGTTAGTTTTACTATTTGATAATAGTGTTTTATTTTTTTTTAGGAGAAGAGGTTTTTTTAGAGTTAAGGATTTTACTGATAATTTAGAATGGGGTTTTTGTGGTCTTTTTAATTGTAACAAAAACAGTTCCTTGGAGAAATTCGCTTTTGTGACTGTTTTTATTAGTAGGTTCTTAAGCTGCTTATGGGTTTTAGATTTTTGTATATTGGGGTGTTAGCTTTTAAAGATGAATAACTTTAAAGGTAAAGGATTTTTTATTTTAAGGTACAGAGATTATTTTTACTTTTTTATTGCTGCAGAGGGTTTTATTTTTGTTTAAGTCTTTTATAGGATTAATATTACTTAGTTTATTACAAACATTTTTGTTAAAATTTACATATCATTTTAAACTATTATTTTTTAAAATGTATATTTTTTATTATTTAAAGGAATAATTTAAATATAGAGTTCATTTTTATGGCTTAAATAAGAAGGGAACAACTAATTTTTTAACTTTTTTGTTTTAATAGTTTATTTACTTTTGCTTTATTGACTTTATGTTGGGTTTTTTTAATGTTTATTTTGTCTTCTTTTTTTAGAGAAGGGTTAAGTTTTGGAACCTTTATGTTGCTAGGGTTAAATTAGATTAGAGTACTTGGGTAGTCTGGAATTATAAAAAAATAGGCACGATTATAAATGCTTTTTTGGCCCACCCCTCAGTGTAAATCAGGGGGGCATTAGTTTAAATGGTGTTTATAGTTTTTATTAGGGGTTTAGTAGAGTTCTCTCCCTGCTTTAGGGAAGGCTGGAGAAAGTAGTTGCCGTAAAGTAGTAATTTTTTTTTTTTTTTTTTTTTTACTATTTGGGAGCTGATAGAATCTGGCTAGGTTTTAGGCCAGCTCCCCCTTAAAAAGGGGGGGAGCAGTAAGCTTAACTTGATGTTACTTGTCTTTTTTTGGTTAAAGGAAAAAAGGAAAAACTTGACTTGCAGGAAATTAAGGGGTTTTTATATGGTACTTTTTAGAGTAATAGTTGATAATTTTTAGTGGTTAAAACAGATGTTATTATTTTAATTAACTTTTTGATAGGTCTTTTTTTAAAGTAATTTTTAGGTTTTGATCTGGAAAATTATTTTATATTTTTTATGACTAAAAAACTGTACTAACTTATGATAATTTACTTTTTGACTTTGGGAATATACACATAAACTTTATTACTATGGTTACATACAATATATAACTTTATTTACTTAAAAGTAGTAAAACTATTCTACTCTTAGATATTTTATTATAATCCTACTTAATTAATACTTGCTTTGCTTTTAGATTTTCTTCGTTAATCTTATCTTATAGTTTTACTAAATGCCTGCTTTTTTTACTAAATTGTAATGGTTTTAATTTTGAAAACTGGGCAGAAACACCAAGTAATGTAGTGGTTTTACATTTACTAAATTTTGGGTTTAGTATTTACTCTTTTTCTGTGGGAGAGAGACTAGGAGAAAAGCAAAGCAGGCCTAACTTTAAAAATGAACAAATAGTTTTATTAACACATACTAAAAGAATGGAAAAAGAAAGTTGGGAAAAAAACTAAACCAAAACAGAATGAAACTTTAAAAACACTCTTCCCTCCCCTTACAAACTGTTAACTTCCCACAAAACCATATAAAGAGACAAAATTTGTAATTTTCAGTCAGTTTCACCATCTGATAATAGTCTTTTATTAATTATTTAGGAGAAGAGTCTCTTTTAGAGTCATGGATCTTACTGATAACTTAGAACAGTTCTCCTGTGGGTTTTTTAAACTGTCACAAAACCAGCCATCCGGGGAAACCTGCCTTTGTGACCCCTCCCATTAGCAGGTCCCCAAGCTGCTTATGGGTCGTGGGTCTTAGACTTTTGCATGCTGGGGTGTCACCTTTTAAAGATGAATAACTCTAAAGGCAAAGGATTCTTTACTTTAAGGTACAGAGATATCTTCTTACTTCTTTATTGGCACAGAGGGCTTCTCATTTCTTTCTCTGTTTAAGCACCTTATAGGATTAATATTACTTAGTCTATCACAAACACTTTTGCTCAAATCTACACATAAATCTAAACAATAATTTCTTCAAATGCATATCTTTCCTATGATTTAAAGGAATAATCTAAATATAGAGTTCATTTTTATGGCTCAAATAAGAATGGAACAACCAACTCTTCAACCCTCTGTCTTAATAGTCTTTTTACTCTCGCTCTACTGACTTCATGCTGCTGTTCTTTATGTTCACTCTGTCCCCTTTCTTTTCTCTCTCAGAGAAGGGCCAAGCTCTGGAAGCTTCATGTTGCCAGGAAAGGGTTAAATCTGCCCAGAGTCTTTGTCTCTCCCTCTGTAGCTCATGGTATTAGATGTTCAAGGCTGCGCTGGTGAGGGAGGAAGAACTCACACAAAAACATCAGGGATCAGAGCACCGGGGCAGTCCGGAATCACAAAAAAACCAGGCAGGATCATAAATGCATTTTCGGCCCAACCCTCAGTGTAAATCGGGGTGGCCTCGGCCCAAATGGTACTCACAGCTCTTATCAGGGGCCTGGCAGAGATCTCTCCCTGCTCCTGGGAAGTTTGGAGAAAGTAGTTGTAAAGCAGCAACCTCTCCTTCCCCCCCGCTTCACCCGGGAGCTGATAGAACCCAGCCAGGCCTCAGGCCAGCTCCCCCCAAAAGGGGGAGCAGCAGGCCCAACTCGATGTTACCTGTCTCTCTCTGGACAAAGGAAAAAAGGAAAAGGCTGACCTGCAGGAAATTAAGGGGTTTTATATGGTACTTCCCAAAGTCATAGCTGACAAGTTTCAGTGGTTAAAACAGATGCTAATATTTTAACTAACTCTCTGATAGGTCCCTGTCTTTTCTAAAGCAATTCCCAGGTCCTGACCCGGAAAATCATTCTACATTCCTCTATGATTAAAAAACTAAACTGTACTAACCCATGACAAGCATGTAACAGAATGCCTCCCTATATTGCTCAGACTGCTAAGACCTATTAGCACACAGAAACCTCCATGCTCTTCTTACAGCACTGAAATATCAACTGGCACGTGGTTAAAACAGGGGTTTCAGTTCATAAAGTTCAAAAACATATGAATTGATGTAATTTTATGCTTTCCTTTTTAATCTTCCTATACTGTAAAAAAACCATTAACTACTCATTTCTTGAGTCATACTTCAGGACAGCAAATATAGAGGTGAGACAGAGGTAAGACTCAAGTCACAAATACCAGATCCTACAGCAAATACAACTAAGTGGAAGTTTTGCGACCTCAGACCTTTCATCCTGCAGCTGTACCAGCTGAGGAATCTATTCATGTATGTAGCAAGATCTTCTGAGAAGTAACTAAATCAACACAACTTGAAATGAGAGCTACTGTATTTAACAAAAGACACAAAGACTGAAGGACAAGTCATACCAACCACTGCCACAGTAAGTGGAGTAGGAATGACAAATTAGCAGGCACACAATCCTGTATCAGCAGATTAATGTCACTACGTTTACATATGCTATGAATTCCTAGCCCGCTGCTCCATCCATGTAACGCCTACAGCAGAACACAGGTCAAACCATCCATCCATCGCCCATATACCAACCATCGCCCATGCGCTGCTGCCCCAGAAAGAAGCAAGGGCCAATGTGAAGACTCCTCAATGAGGTTATTAAACAAAGAGGATGGAGCCCTTTCCAGTACCTCCTCTGCACTGGCCTGGTTCTCTGCATGTTGCAGTGTTTCCTCATATCCTTCAACCCTTCTCACAGTGCCCCACCGCTGTGACGACACTACAACTTATGCTTGACTATATTTACAGCTGCCACTGTTCAGCGTTGCTTTCTCCAGTAAACATTCCTTGTGCCAGGGCTCCACGACATTTTTTTCTTCCTCTCCTGTCACTGCAGAGCTCTATTCAATACACTGACCCTTCCCTTCTTCCCTTCTCCACGCTTACCTCTTACGGACAATGTTGATGTTCTTCTCCAGCTTTTCATAATTTATATATTCATTAGGTTCAAAGTGGCTCATGGCCACCTTGGCCCGCTGGCACAGGACAGGAGCAACATGGTAGCGTCGTACCCCGCTATTCAAGGCATGCTGAAAAAAGGAGAGTATTAGCACTGGAATTCGGCAGAGTGAATTTCTGTAACATATCAATAAAAAGTGTTTTTCAGTTTTTGTGACTGGGATTTTACAGACTGAGGAAAAGAAAAATTGTGAAAGTTTTTGAAGGTACCCAAATACATTGCATCATACAATACTGCATATGATCTTAAACAGTGAGACACCAGGGTACCCACAGGGTACCCTGCTACCAGAACAGGTAGCATTTACTAAATTATTCTGCATTTTTATTTGTTGCATCAGATCCCTTTTTCTTTCAAATGAGAAATCTGCTTTCAGGCAATGCTGAGCCAATTCTCAAGAAAGCACCACACTCTTGACACTTCAGAGATGTGGTGGAGAAGAAGCAATGCCATTTCTAAAGCAAACTATCCCTAGGTTAGGCAGGGTCCCTCCTAGGGACTGCTACAAAATACTGCTACAAAACTTACTGTATTTCCACAAGGACACTTTGGTGTATAAGCCTGGTCTACAATGTAACACAGAGAAGCAGAAGCAAGATGTGAAAAAAGCACACCAGCCCCACCAGCCTGGCTGCATTCAGGTGCTCTTTTCCCCACTCTCACAAAAGCACCCTCACATTTCTTCTCCAAAGCCTTGTACTTACTCTACAGGTGAGTTAACTGCATGACAGGTGAACTATACCGTGAGCTGAATGCATCAGCAGAAAGTGCCAGGGGGAAAAAAAAAGCACCCAAATTTCACTGGGCAGCCTCCAGAGTTAGACAGTTTCCTGGAACACGAGAGAAGGGCAGGCTATGTCGAGGTGCCTTTACAGCACCTGACCTGAAAGAGACAGATCAGTGCCCAGGGCTAAAAGCTCTCACGCAGCTTTGAAAACTGAGTCAGACAACAGCCTCCAAAAAAACTTCCAAGGACTTGGCACATGCATTTCTTACATGCTTTCAAAGTCTCACTCATCTGCATTAGGAGTCTCGAAGCAGACTGAAGAAGAGTTCAGAGTTCTTCCTCCTCCGCTATTACACCTTAATCTAAATCACACTTTTTTTATTCATCCACTACTTCAGAGTTACAAAATTTTGATAAGTACAGGTTAATATATGTAGCTGTTCTACACTAAACACCCCTTTTGCATGTGATTGTAAATATTCCTTGTTCAGAACACAATCATTGTAGCTACCACTGTTTGGGATTTCTTTTAAAACCACTGTCAAAAAATTAATTAGTTAATTCTTTAAACCTGTGCAAGCATTTTAATGTTTCCCTGTGAATATTTTTTCCAGCTTTCTTGTTACCAGCATTGAAAAGATTGCCTGAAATAATTACAATCAAAGAGACATCACCAATTTTTAGCCAAATCTTTTGTTTTACTGTCCTTTTGACAGCACTTGTTAATATCTTTTGCAACAAAAATTTTGGGAAAGTGAGCCATGATCACACTATTCAGTGCACTAGCAATAAAGGTGCAATCTGCATTTATACCATACTGTCCTAAGCCATTATACAAAGAGCTTTTGGTAGAAGCAGTACAGACCTACAGCAGCCGCACAACACTGTTATGAAAGAATATCTGAGGAAAGTGAACCTGATGGTACAAAGAGGGCACTGCTTCTCCATGACTGCATGGGAAACCCAGTCATCAAATTTCACTGTGATGCACTTTAATCTTAGAACTTCCAGAACTTGTCACAGGTGTCAAACTTAAGACCTTTCCTTCTTCCACCAGCGAAAAAAAAAAAAAAACAAAACAACACAAAACCAGAACAACCACTCACATAAAATCAAACACCACCCAGCTTCTCATTGTTTAACATACAAACTAGGCAAAGCTGCTCTTTATCTAGTAGCCTCGTAACTTTTATGTTTGCTTTGTCCAGGCCCTTTTTTTTTTTACCTCATAAGATATTCAGTGTCTTGTGAAAGTTTCCAGCTGCTAGAGTGGCTGGAAAAAAACCTACTGAGCTATTTAATCACTGATCATGGAAAATTAATCTTTTTCCCAGGCCAAGAAATGTATTGTGGTTTAATCCAGTAATTTCTTCTTAATTAATCATAGAGAAGAACAGATATGCAAATAAAAGTAACAGCAGAGGCTTCGTAGCATCTTAATCTTGCCTGGGACCAAAGCTGATTAAAACATAAATCTGAAGCATTGCACTCCAAAAAAAATTACAACAAAACTTTTCAAACAAAATTCAGGTAAAATCTTTTATGTTTGAACACACATGTCTATGGACCCTTTCACTCCATGAAATGGCACAAGGAAATGTAGTAGTATTTTTTCTAATACTATGTCAGCGTTCAGCTGATAATCACAAAATCAGATCTACAATGTAGCTGAATCCTGCCGACCACAGCTTCAGCCTACCGGAAGCAGGAAGAGAGCACGTTTAAGGTGAAGGATTCTGTCTGAACCTGAAGTCTGGAAAACTGAAGGTCTGTTTCTGTGATGGCCACTATGACCCAGGGAAAATAACTGCCTAGATCAATCAGCTTCAGCAGACCGGACAATCATTTTTCTCTACCTAAGAATTTTAAAAGGCACCTATTTAAAAAGTGCCATCTTCATTTTACTGAGATATAAATCTAACCCCATATTTCTGCTGGGAATTAATCTGATTCAATATGGTTGTTCTCATGTTTGCACCCAGCAAGTCTCCACCACCACCCACCATCAAGCTTAAACTGCCTGGTTCAAAAGTCTGATCTCTCCTCACAAAGAATCTACAATATATCACTCATCACACCTGTCTATTCTCCACCCCTGTCCTTCCATTGCATCCTCAGAAACGGAGTGGCAGAACTGCAAGATTAAGGAAAAAGTCACAAGCCTGACAGTTCCCAGCTTCACTCCCTCTCACTCTTCTCTGAGAGGCAATGTACTAGTGCTTTGCGGGGGCTTCCATGGTGTTTTTTTAATAAGTAGTGAGAAGTCCCTTGAGCCCAACAGCCAAGGGAAGTAGACAGCCACCAATCTATAAATTTTCCCTTTTATCCAGGAACTGTTTATTTCCAGGCTGACCAAGTGACCTCCTCTCACCTGGCACTGAATCCCTTATTCCAGTTTGAGTGCCCTTATTCAAATTTCAGTAAAAGGCAGTAATCATAACAGGGCTCCTAAGACTATTGGTATTTTACGAGGTGAAAGCTTCCTTAAAAGACAGAAGAAAGCCAGTCTAATAAATGGGTCATTATTTCTGAAATCTCTGTAAGGAAGCTAACACTGCTCTTTACAGATTTTAAGGTAGCTATCTTGCATTTAGCTCATTACAGTGAATGTTCCAGGATGCAAGGGAGTCTGAATTCAGGAAATAACTTGCATTTTGGCAGTCAGTAAGGCAGACGAGCCCAGTGAGCAAAAGCTCATCTTCAAAAGAGCAGCAACTGTGTTACATGCACTCCTATCTGGGAAATCTGTCCTAGAAATCCCAGCTGAAACCCAAAATACCATCTTTCCTCATCTTCCCTGATCTAAGAACACTGGCCAAGTTTCCAACATTTACCATGATTCAGCTGAGGGGCGGGGGAAGAGTAGTAATCAAATTGTAAATGCAGGCTCATTTTCTAGACCCACCTCAAAAAAGCAACCAAAATTATGGTTCTGAAGATCAGTTTAAACCTGGCCAGCATTTCTGCCAGATACACAAAGCTGCCCATGCATAATTTCAGTACTTACCCACAATGCCTTCAAACTCAATTCAGGCAGTTTAGAGACTTAGAGTCCTCCCTTTCAGTCAATCTTGAGCCAACGTGGCTCAAAAAATGAAATGCTACAAAAAGCATTATCTCAGGTAAGCAGAAAAGAGATCTTGACCCTTTGAGGCTATTAGAACTATACTTTAAATAGGACAGTCAGTCCAAATCAGGCTAATTCAAATTTATTTCCCTCAGGGGCCAGTCTTCTTTGCAGTTCTAGTTTCAAAACAGTTCCAGGATGGGAGGCAAACAGGACCAATAGTAGTAATATGTGCCATGGTCAATGCTAGCACTATCACAATGATTGACACGACGATGCTCATATTCATTAATCTCTAGGCTGCTACACAGGGCAAAAAACCCTGTCTCCTAAAGACATCACCTAGAGGCATGTTTGATTACCGTCACAGATTTAGTCTTTGGATGGGAGGGTGGGGGGCGGGGAAATAATATGCCACTACAACCTCCTGGAATACTAAATTCCCCATATCAACTGTGCCGGCACAGCCTTTGTTTTGCATCATACAATATTAATTTTAGCAAATGACTGCTTGTTCTCATGCAATGTCACACCATAAAACAAGAACCAATTTATTACCCTAATAAAAGACCTGCCTTCAATTTATGAGTAGTCATGTCTGTTCAAGGTACAAACTAAAAACTTTTTAACAACTAAGAACAAATAGACCAACCTAACTAAAATGGTGCTATTCTGTAACTTTCATTCAAATTTAAAAACCCCTACACTTTTCCAAAACATCTACCTCTAGAGTAAGACAGTAATAACAAAATTGGAATAAAGATTCACAAAAGACCTTCAGAATACTAAAAGCCAATCAAATTCTTAATTCAGTTCCCTAAGAAAGGGGAACACATTGGCCAAGGTCACAAATGGCAAACTGAGAAGTTACACTGCCTGCCTTTATCACAGGGAAGCAAAGACTTCCTTATCCCTCAGCAGCCCTAAACAGAAAATTGCATCTGGTAACAGAAAAAAAGCACCTTACTGGCTTTAAAAGATCATGAAAACTTTATTACTTAATAGCCGCTAAACACAACCAAGTCTCAAGGAAAGCAATCTCTGTAGCAAGATCATATTAATGGCAAAGGTGAGTTTTAGAGGTCATGACAGACAAGACAGAGCCTTCTCGGGAAAAATGGCAATTTATGAGCCTGACCCGCTTGCTTCTCCAGCCTTCCTAGCTCCCATTTATACAAATATGCTGGCATCTTTGTCACCCAGGGGCCTCTGTTCATATTAGGAGGTTTTTTGAAGCAAAGTAGCCAAAAGACAGCTCACTCACACAAGGAGTCAGTCACCTTGTGCTGTCGTACGCCCATAAGGGGAAGTAATACAAGACGAAGGAAAGAAAAATGCTTGCCCCGGGGAAAGACCTTTTATTTCACCGCTCGGGCTCGAGCCCTCGGGCTCTCTGCCCTGCTAGGCCGGGGCTTTGATAGCGACTCCAGCCCACCGCGGCGGGGTCCGGGCGGACGGGGGAGGCGGCAGCGCCAGGCCGCGTCGTTCACCTTGCACTCACCTTGACGACCGGCCGGGCCCGGTGGCGGGAGACGCCCGGTCACAGGGCCCGCGCAGCGGCCACGCCGCCGCCGCCAAAGCCGCGGCCGCCCTACCATTGCCATGGAAACGGGGAGAAGGGCTGCAGGAGGGACACGCTGACCTACACGCGGAGGCGGGGACGGCACGATTCCGAAGCTACAGGCGTGCGGCCGCCGTCCCAGTCGCCCAGCGGGCAGTAATCTTGTCCCTGTCGCAATTCCCGCCGCCCGTCCCGCCCGCTGCCTGCCCCGCCCGCCGCCGCCGCTCACCCTCAGCCGAGCGGTCAGCACGCAGTACGGCGCCATTTTGTTCGCTGACAAAGATGAAGTCGCGCCGCGATGGCGTCACGCAGCCCCTTTGAGAGCTCCGGCGCGGGTGGGGGGCGTGGCCGGTGGGTCCTGGCAGGGAGACACGGACTTCAGGGAATGGGTCGTTGGCTGCCACGCGGAGCTCCTCTTGGAGGCGGAAGGTTAGAGATGGAGCGGTTTTAGAGGGGAAAGTTTATCGCGGCATCCTCCGGCGTTTTCCCGCTCGGGGGAGGTGCTTTGGGAGGCGTCGCTCACACCCCGGCCAGGACCCGAGGACGGCGCGGCGGTGAGGGCTCCGTGGGGCCTCAGCGGCAGCGTTGGGCGAGTATCGCTTCGCCATGGCCAAGCACCACCCGGACCTCATCTTCTGCCGCAAGCAGGCGGGCGTCGGTGAGGCCTGGAGGATAGGGAGGGGGATGAGGATGGGGGGAGTCCCTTCGTCCCTTTTCCCGCCGCGGGGCGAGCGGGAGGTGCGCGCGCGGGCCCGTTACCAGCGGCCGTTGGGCCCGGCGGAGGGCGGGGGGAGGAGGGGTGGGCGCGCCACCCGCTCCTCTCTCCTTCCTTCCCTCCCTCTCTCCCTCCCTCTTTTATTTTCCTTTTGTTTCAACGCCCCGCCGACCGTTACGGATCCAGCAGCATTTGGGATCTTTTTCTGGCTGCGAGACAAAAGTTATCTTCCGAGTTATCCCTGTAATACAGATAACGGGATTTATCCTTGTCGCATCTGAGTCAGAATTAGGGTCGAGGTTCAAAGATCTCGTACACAAGATTAGAAGTTGAGGTATCCCTTCCAGGCTCTTGTCACGCCTTGGAAAAGCAAATTTAAGGAGCAGCTTTCTGCCAGATTAGTAAACACTAAACATTCAGCTGCGCTGTCCATGGGAAATCTCTTTTTAAAATAGTCAGTGCTTTTAACCATCTATCTACGTTGAAAAGTTACGTCCTGACAAATCACTTCCGCTAAATCACTATTTAGTCTCTCAGACTTCAGCTAAATCACTATTTAGTCTTTGTGAATGTGGACGTCTAGTCTTTGAAACTCGATATTTATGGCATTTATTCAAGTTCCTAACATCATTGTTGTGAGTGTCCCATACAAGTGACAACATTTCTAAGATACATTTAACTACCTTCATGTTCTAAATCAAAGAAGGTGCTTGGGCTGCTTTAAACAAACACTTGATTTTATCCCCCCCCCTCAAACTAGTGTAAAAGCTGTGCCAAGACTTGTACAGCATTTCCTTCAGTCAGAAACACTGGCTGTGTTCGAAATGGAATGATGAGTGTAGGTTTTCTTACTGCAGAGGGGTGTCATTGTGCATTCATACTGCATCTTTGGTCTTGGTAAATGTCTCCAGGAGGATATATATTGTTTATCATGAATGTTTGTATTTGTGCTCAAACTGTTTAACCTTTAATTTTTTAAAGGACTGGTCATTGCAGAAGATTTGACATTCAAGCTTGTAGTTACTTAGATCTTTCTCCTGCCTCAAATAATATTTTTCTTCTTTTTTTTTTTTTTTGCAGCAATCGGAAGACTCTGTGAAAAATGTAAGTATAGCGTCCACATTTAGTTGCTTACTCTGAGAAGGGAACCTTAACGATGCAAGTGTAGCTCAAGGAATACTTTAAAAGTTGCAAGTTCAAACAGAATCTCACACAAAGGTAGGTCTAGCGTACCTGCTGCCAGCATTTCCAGTGGCTGAGGCTACAGTGACTGCTTCATTGGATCCTTATAATCTGTAACACCAAAATATCATTTCTGATCATTTCAAAGCAGGCGAAAAGTGCATTTTTGGATTCTGGCTTCATTTGGCTTTCTGGTGAGAAAGGTTCCCATTAGAATCTAGTAGAAGAAGAAATGGAAGGCGAACACCTAAAGTTAGAGCAGGAAAAAACCCCAAGGAATCAAATGCTTAGCTGTGAAAGAGGAAAAAAGAGTATGATCTGTTGTTTGATCATGTAGGGGAATGGAACAAATGAGATGAGTAGTTTGTGAATCAAAAATAGTTTAAGTAAAGTAGGAGAAGGACAGTCTGAAGCAAGAAGATAATTTTCAAGAGCACCTGACAGTGAAACAGATTCCCATTGCTAGTAGCTGAGGGCTGTCATGCCAGAGATTTAAGAGCAGGTTAGGCAAGATGACTGTGGGAGTCAGGATTAGATGCATTGGGAACTGGTAATAGGATATGAAATCTTTAATCTGTAGGTCAGTGTTTTAGTTAAGGTCCAGCTCAGCAGAAGCTGTCACTGGCATCTGATGGCTCCTTGTCTGTATGATGCGAGTACTTGAATTTCCCTGAGTTCCTTGTGAGAGTGCAAGAGCAACTTTTGTGAAATGGTTGCTTATGCCAGTTTGCTCTTTCTTTGGCATTCTCGCAGATGAAAGATTAAAGGGACCATGAGTACAATCTCTTATGTCATTGAGGATAGTAACTCCAGACTTTTGTTGATGTGGCACTATGGGAGAAGCTTACACTTCTGCTTCTGTGTAGGTAAGGACTCTAGTTCTTCAGTCTGGCTTTTTTCTTTTGCAAGTGAATAAGTCAGGAAAAGATGTAGAGTAAAAGTGGTGGTACAATCTAAGCAAGTCTTAGCTAATCTCAAGGAAGTAATTTTGGGTTTCTTCTCTTGACTGTGAGTGTATGACTAAATTTAAGAAAACCCTCAAAAATCACGGCCCTTGATCCTCTCAAGTCTGTGTGCAATACAGAGTTGAGCCCTGTGCCTGCAAGGCACATTTCTGCAGTTCAGCTGTACTGTCTTTGAGTGTACAGGAAAGTTATTTGACCAGGAAGCTTTTCCTCTGACGTGGGGGTGGCAAAAAAGACATTGTGTAACCAAAGGCTGTTCTGTGCTCGCAGGTGATGGCAAGTGTGTGATCTGCGACTCCTACGTGCGGCCCTGCACCCTGGTACGCATCTGTGATGAGTGTAACTATGGCTCCTACCAGGGCCGGTGCGTCATCTGCGGGGGGCCCGGAGTGTCTGATGCCTACTACTGCAAGGAGTGCACCATCCAGGAAAAAGATGTAAGTTGCCATCCCAGCGACACATGCTTATCACAGTAGCCATGCTTATGTTGAAAGGGCTTGGAGCTGCCAAAATTAGTGCTGGGACGATTGGCACTTGTTTGTGATACCTCAGACCTTTGTTCCCCTCTCAATAGGTCCCTGTTATTGCAAAGCATTTTGGGGTATTGTAACTCTCTTCATTCTGAGGATCTCTGACTGTTTTGCACACTCAGAGTTAATTTCCTCTACACACTGCTTGTTACCACTTCAGGTTGTTATCTTACTACAGCTCCAGCCTAGGTTTCACCAGGATCAGAGATATTGCAGGCACTGCAAGGCAGTGGCAGGAGCCATTAGAAGTCCATTATGAGCCACTGATTAAGAGCACATATGGTACTGTAAGGGCAGTGGAATCAAAACCTTTGTTTTTCTTTGAATAACAAGGTAAAGTTGGTCCTTAGTGTCAGTGGCTCCACTGGTAATTGTGTTTTTCAATTTTGATGCTTCTTGTATAAATTCAATGAGATACAATTTATATTTTCTTATTCTTTTCTGAAATGGTCTATATTAAAGCTATCTCTCTTTCTGCTAGTGCTTTTTGGTGTAATGGTCCCTTTTGTCTATAGCCAGAGCTATCACCTTTTTATAATATTGCGCTGAAATCCACTGCACATGTGAAAAGAGGCAGCTGTTCACCCCCTGTAAGGCTTTTGTTAATAATCCAACACAATGAGTGCAGGACATGAACTGCAACAAAGCATTAGAAAGACCTTACAGAAGAACAAGAACATGATGCTTACAGTTCTGCTATCCCAGAATATAGCTGGGAGAGTGACTGTTAAAAGTTGTTTGATGCTTTGCAAATGTAATTTTCTACACACCCTAATGACTGTGAAGAACATGCTGAGAGAGTGGTTCAGAGTGATTTACAGGAGTGTCCTCAGCTAAGTGAGTTGCTGCTTTAATTCTCTCCAGTGCCTGTTTTCTCTAGAGGCCTGCAGCCAAATCCAGAACAGGAGCAGGTCCTCATTTGAATTTAGTTATTAGATCTAACAGGACCATAGGCTTTCTCTCTATCTAAACAGGGATATAAGTGCTGCCATGGGGATGCTGCCTCCTACTTTATAAATGCTGTGAGAAGGAGCAGTTTTGTTCAGTTGCCTTTGGAATCAAAATGCCTGGCTTTATAAGTAGTGAGTAAAATAGGCTTGGTTTTATTTTCATCAAATCATAGAGATTCCCAACAAGTGTTTTTCATAACCTAAGATCACCTGTATCTTATGTTTGGCTCAGGTGTGAAATAACCATCTGGTCTTTCAGGGAGGACTGTAGAAAATATAGACCTAGAGGAGAGTAACAAGTCTGGGGTATTTTGACACCTGGATGAATGCTGCTGTGAGTGAGGAAAGTTGCTCCATAGAAAACTCAGATGTTACGTATTATTGCAGATGTGAAGTTGCAGATCTGAAACAATAGATTTGGCATGATTTGTTGCATGATTGAAAAGTGCTGGCATAAGCATAGGAAGCCCAGAAGGAGAAAAATTAAGTGTTCTGCTGCCTGTCATAATTACGATATCTGGTGCTGATGTGAATAAGAAAAACAGATGGGCAGAGCTCTGTACCTGAAGCTTTAACAGTCCAAGGTTTCAGGTTCAGCACTTTCATCATCCTCAGAGAAAGACTGGAAAAGATAGTGAAGCAATAAAGCAAATAAAATGGACGGCAGAGGTGGAATGCTGTTGGGCACAAAGCAAAGGACCTGGTTACTCTTGGTTCATTTATTCTGGTGAAGGAAGGAATGAAGTATTGTTTCAGCTCACTTTGATCTGTGGGTAAGGGCCAGAATCCCACCTTGTCACCCAGGACATACGTGAGTTGCCAATAGTAATCTTTTCTTGGAGAAGGGTCATGAGTTGTGTCCTTAGGAGGAGGTGGAAGAATGAACAGAGCCCTGCAATAAGGCTGTCAAGATTTGAACAGACTCCATGGATCGTGGGAGACAAGGCTTGAAAGAGTTCTACTATTGAGGATCAAAATGAAATAAGGAGACAGTAGCTAGAAAAGGGTTGTGGCAGGTATATGGGGGAGGGATGATTTCTGTTTCCCACCTCTCCTGTTTTTCCTGTCATGCAGATCCTCACCACCAGGTTGCATTTCTGCAATGGGAGCCAGGCAGCTTGGGTGCAGATTCTACAGCATCTGACATCTGCCCAGGGGCTTTCTAAATCTAATGCACTCAGGCTTGTACTTCAGCCAAGGACATGTGTTCTTCTGCCTGCTGGGCCCCTCACAGCTGCCATGGCCAGCCATAATGTTTTGCCCTAAAGAATTATGCAGATGCTGGGCTCAGGTGGCCAGTGGGCAAATGTTCCCAGATACACTAAGGACAGATACCAATACATACCAAGTGCATTTCTGATTTGGTTTTGCAACCACACCTCTCAGGAGGGTCTCCCCTACTCCCCTTGCTTTTCTTGTGGCTTTTTTCTCATCCTTTACTGGAATTCAGGTACAAAAACTTATCTCTGTAGCTGTTGGGAGTAGCTGACCCTACAGCCTCTGCAGTAATCGATCCGGGATGCAAGAGATCTGAGATTCAGTTCTGCTGTTACAGCTGAGCGGTTCCTAAACACGAGAATGGTTTGGTGACATCTAGAGCAGCAAGATTCTTATTGGCTAAGGAGGGGAAAGGTTGTTCCTCTGGATCCTAGAAGTCCTGCATTAGAAAGTCCTGATTTAGAAATAATTCAGTCTTGAGGCACAGCGCATCCTTTTCATTAAATGGCTGATATTACATGAGCTGTTTTCCATTTCAGCCCCAAGGGAGAGTAGGTCCTGCAGTAATGCTGAAAGGACTTCCATACTCTTCTCTGTTCTACTGTCTTACTGGTAACCAGCACTGGAGAGGAATTTGTCTGTACAGGTGTTTGAAATGTGTTGAGGACAGGGCAAGGAACGTGGGAACGGAGAACCTACTACAACTACGATGTTCTGTGTTTGCCCATTTCCTAACTTGCGTTTTCTTTTCTTACAGAGAGATGGTTGCCCTAAGATCGTCAACCTGGGCAGTTCCAAGACAGACCTTTTCTATGAAAGGAAAAAGTATGGCTTCAAGAAGAGATGATCCTATTCATATGTGGCTACTCCTACTGGGTTGGCAAGAGAGTCTTGGAACATCTCTGGACTTTACTCGTATTGAAAACTGGTGATTATTTTTTTCTAAAGCAGTACAAATTCAGTAATATACTTGGGGAAATAACAGACTGAGTAGGGACTGAAACCTGATCAACACCAATGATGAGAGAGGGCAAATGAAAATTACTGTCTGTTGCCTTTGCAGAAGCTCTGCTAGTAGTTGTCCGGCTCTCTATACAAAACAAAGTGGGCAAGCACTTACACATAGAGGAGCTTTGTAAAAATGGAAAATGTTGTTTATAGTGTGGAGAAACACTTTGAGGTTGTTCTTACTGAGCCTTCTCTCAATTTTTTGAAATTGCCCCATCCATCAGTCTTGAAGAACAGAGTATTAATCCGCTCCCCTCCTCCCTTCCTCCAGTATATTTCCATGCTGCCCTGTTTTGTAAGGAATCTACTCATGGCTGGTATTTTCCTAGGGAGAGCACAGCTGTTTTCATGTTTTCTTTGACAGATAAATCCAAGGCCATTTCTTGTAACCATTTCTGTAGGATGCATACCAATAAAGCTTTTTCTTTGGGGTTTTTATTTTTGTACAACAAGAATTTCTCTTTGGTTCATTCTGTGCCCAGCCTCTTTCTGGGGACACAGAGGATTAGCCCAGCTGGCATTTCACAATGGGTTATCTGGTTTCTGACAGTGTCTGCTTATGGCCATGTGACCTTGCCACAAGGAGCTTCAGGGAACGGCTGTTGCTTTTGTCTGCCTGTGATCCCAGCCACTGATCATTTTGTCCCGTAGCATAAGGATTGCTGAGCTTGTAACCCTTATCCTGGCTAATACGGCTGTGGATGCTGTTTCACCATGCAAACATCCAATCCCTTTCTGAAACCTACTAAGCTATTTGATTCTCTGTCCTGTTCTTGTGAATAAGTTAAAGCCTTCCCTGCTGTAACAGGAAACCAACTATTGTGTTCTGGGCTATTGGCCATGTGCGTGCTGGAAACCATAGGCTTCTTGTTTGTCAAATACCAGTACAGGCTGAAAGCAATCTGTTGGCTCAGCAAAGATCTGAGAACAGGCGCCTTTGTGCAGAGGCGGAACTGAGTTCCCCATGGGTGTATACACCCCTCAGATGGTTAAATCAGGGTCCTGACTCAGTGTGCCCTGTACTCCTTCAAGCACCTGTAGTCTGAGCAGAGCGTGTGTTACGCTAACATGTTGTCTTTTTGCAGTCTTGGGTTGCAGAACCCCAAGAACCTTTTTATGTTTTGTGCCCCTTCCAGGATTTCAGCTATTCCCTTGAGGCTAGTACCAATTCCTCTAACTACTCTTTGGCTTAAATACCTGTTCTACCTGCTCCAGCCATTTGGATAAAAGTGAAAAGCAATACAAGTCATGATTATTCTCCCCTCAAAAGTAATTTTTCCCTGCTGCAGCTGGCTGTAGCTGTCACTGGCCCTACAGCTATCTCAGCTGCTCCTCCCTCTCCTGCCCCCAGCTATTAATTTTGTCAGGTTTCTCTTCCAAGCTTTTTGCATTTCTGAGTATCAGTATGTCTTCTTCCCTGTACCATAGTTCCCCTACACAGCTTCTGGTGGATGCCATTTGCCAAGATGTTCAGAGCTCATTGGTTACAGCAAACCTATTCTCCCAAAGTAGTTCTGTGGGCATAAGAAACTGCCTCTGCAGACTGGGAAGCCCATGTCAGACCTGTTACTGGCCATTTTAAATTCTGTTTCTGTAACATGCAGATTTGTTGTATCTGGAACTTTATCACTTCAACCAGAATTTATCACTTACCCTCAGTCAGGACTCCCAGATTATCTCACTAGGAATGCAGAAGGTTTGTATGCATTTTTTTCTTTCCCAGAAATTTGGAAGATGACAAAGTTTTTCAGTAAGGTAGAGGGAAATGAAGTAAGGAAGGGTTTTTTTTGTCTCAAAACCAATACACCCTGGTAAACTAATTTTAGAGCACCCCTTGTTCCTAATCATTTAGCAGGATCAGCTAGGCAGGGCTTGCTATAGAGGTACGAGTGTCCCCATGCCTTCCCCCATCCCCCAAATGGGCAGCTCCCCAGCTGAGCATACTCACTTTCTGGACAGTCCCAATGGCCTCATGCTGACTGCTGGATATATTGGTCTGTATTCTGAGAGTTAAGCTGCCATTTCTAGTTGTTTTGAGTCACTGGGCAGGTGGAGAGGGAAAGGGACAGGCTTTTTCCCCTTTGCCTTGTTTGCTCAGACAGCTCTGGGGAGCGTGCCAAATGCTGCTGGTGTTCAGATCAGTTCAGTGCCGCTGCCTTTCTGGTACTTTCAGAGCATGGATGGGACATTGCTCTGAAGCTACTAATTCAGGCAAGAGTAATGGATGTATTTGTGTAGCCCAGAAAAACATGACCTTGCTTGCTTGGTAATGGTTTCTGTGCACCAGTAGATGATACCTAGGCAGGGCCTCTAGAAAAGTGCATTATTTTTCACCTAAATAGATTTTAAAGTACTTGTCTAGGAGAAGGAGATTGCCTTGGAGTGCTGGAGACCAGAGCACATGCTAAAAGGGCAAGTTTCCCTGCAGAAGGAAAATGAGACAAGACACATCCTGCTGCTGTGTGCAGACCAAGCTTTAGAAGGGCTTCATCAGTCTGTAGAGTTTTATGCAGCCAGATTCAGGGGTTCCCTGGCTGCCAGCTGCAAAGTACTTGAGTGGCTACAGTAGGGAAGGCTTGGAGAGACAGGGACAGCTTTGTCGACGTGGCAGCTGAGCCCCCATGGTGCTGTCTTCAAATTCTAATGCATGGAGCTAAATGTATCTTCCTGCTGTTACTTTTCTAGGTAGTGTTTTTTTTTCATTTTTATTAAAATGTTGCATAACAAGATTAAAAATATAATTTCAAATATTTACACTGAAGGAGAGAAGGTAGGACCTCTTGGCCTATTAAGAAATTTGCCTTTGTTTCCAGTACTAACAAGACATTGCTGTGTTCTGAAATGTAGGTGTTCCCTGTTACACACCTCTTCAAAGCAACTGCCAACTACAACTACAGCTGAGCTCAGCAAATAGCTCTGTGACATACATTCAGTCCCTTGAACCACCTAGACCTTGTCTTGACAAAGCCCTTGAGCCCCAAGCATTACTTCTCTTAAAAAGAGGCAAAATAAAAATAAAAGGTAGGTGGAGGTCTGGAATCTGCCTGTGAGCTTTTCCTGTGGGAGCTGCATGGACAAAATCTCATTTCTGATACCCTATCTGCACAGGAGCTGTTATTTTCTCATTACAGACATCAGCTGGAGACGTTTGCTTCTTTAAATAGCAGGAAAAAATTCATTTCCTTGGGGTTGTCATGTGAATTGAATGTACAGAGGATTCAGGGTATGGCAATATTAATTATGCCCAATTATAACCTGACTCCCCTTCCTTGGCATTAAATAACTCAACCAAACGAGCTCTGTCCCAGTGGCTTGGCAATTGTTCCCCTCCCCATGCACACGTGACACAGGAGCTTTGCTTTGATGTAATAGCTAAATGGCTGAGAATGCAGGAGCAGATATTGTGACAGGATTCCTCTGCCTGCATTTATACAAGGGCAAGACCATAATTAAAGGAGCATGGTCAAGGCATGGGTATTTTAAAGAGCCCTGTTATGTGACACCCTCTTAGTAACACCTTATTAAAACAATAATAGAATTTTAGAAATGTAATTGCCTTTTTTTGCTTATTGATGCTAAAAATAGATCAGTCATTTTAATTTCCTGATCTCTTTCTGACAGTATGATTTTTTTCAATTATTCCCAGCAAAGCAAGGGAATAATTGAAAAAAAAAAAAAAAAAAGAAAAAGTGTTCTTTTCTAACTAAATTCCTTTTAAAATAAGAGTGACAAAAATAAGCTGTCATAAATCTTCCCCTTCTCTTTCCCCTTCCCCTGCAGAAAAAAAAAACAACTTCAAAAGTTATTGTTTTTTCTGTAATCAGTGGGAAAATGAGCAAGGCTGGCTGTCGTGGCTGGGAAGGAACATAAATAGATTTCTTAACACGTGGTGTTGGCTGGCCTCAAAAGAAATGCTCTTCCATGGCAAAGGCAGTACCTGAGGTAAGGTGTTCCTGAATGAGGGAGGACAAACCAAACCCAGAAGGCAGCTGAGGACTGTTGTGGAAATAGGGCAAGAGATGAACTTTGTATTTTTGCACTTAGGAAATGGTTGCCAGGCCAGCTACCCCTGCTGCAACAGGCACTGTGGTAATGCCTGTGTCAGCACTGAGGAGGATGAAGGACACGTGGCTGGGAGAGCCTGGAAACACCATTCTTGGTGTCCCTTCCACTAGTCTGGAGTGTTACTTGGGTCAAAAACTGTTTTATGTGTGGACAGCAAGCAGCCTTTGCCAAGTGGTGTGTGTGGAAGGTGGTGTGACCTTGGACTGTAACATACACGGCCTGGAGATGCCTGTAGGCATTTTCTTCATTTTCCTAGAACCAGTAATGGGTCTGCTTTGAAATAAAGGGCGTGTGTCTGTGTGCTGAGAGTGCCTTCAGCTTGCCAGCGGGCGGTGCAGCTCAGCCTTTGACGGTGGAGGTGCCGCGATCGACCCAGAGCCCCAGGGATGGCCGTCACCGTGGCTGTCCTTCCCCAATACAGATTGTAACCCCGAGCCCTGCCCGAACCCGCGAACGGCCCGCGGTGCGGGGCGAGCACCCGAGACGGGACAGGCTGCGGCCGCCCCGGTGACTACATCTCCCGGCAGCGCCCGAGCGGCGGCCAGCAACGCCCACCGTGCACACCCCCTCGGCTCATTGGGTGAGGCAGCACTCCAATCCGAAGGCGCCGCCGGGCCCGATCAGCCAATGGGAAGGCTGTTGCTAACACGCCGCACTTATTTTTAGCAGGGCCGGCGCTCGCGCACCTTGCGGGTCTCGTCTCCGCCGCGGCAGGGCCGGCCCTGCTCTGTTGGAGGCGGAGGGACATAGGCGTGCGGGGACAAAATAGTCCGGGAGGAGGGGAACGCGTGCCAGGGGCGGAGTGTCCGTTCCCGTTTCGGGACTGCGGAGGTGGCAGGGCTGGTCCTGTCCTCCCCGCGGTGACACCAGGCCGCCCGGTTTGGCCTTGCCCCGTTGCTTCCCAGGGAGATGCGCTCGCAGCCCCCCGTCCGCATCGGGGACCGGGGATGCCGAGGGGTTTATAACGGCGGAGGAAGCCGGGATTGCCCGTGGGCACGTCTCCTCGAGCTCCTCCACTGCAGCAGGGTGGGGGGCTCCACCACGGGGGTCCTCGCAGACGTGTTTTGGGGTGTGCGGGGAATTGTCCCTTCGGGAGTCCCGGGGCTGGCCTTGCCACTGAGCTGGGGCTTGACCGTACCCATGGTGCGTGGGGGCGGGGACCACGCCGGCCGGTCCCGAGCCCTCCTGCTCCATTCGATTCCTCTCCCGACCCCCCGTCGCCTCATGCTAAGCCGCTTGGGGGAATCCTCAGGTCAGTCCCCACTAAGGCCGCGGCCGCCCCTCTCCTTCCCTTGAGCTCAGAACCGGGATACTCTCGGTGCCCGGGGGGGGCAGCAGAACGAGCTCCGCCGCCCCCGCTCCCCCCGTACATCTCGGGGCGCTGCGGCCGCAGACGGAAGGAGGAAGTAGTCCCGGCCCGCCCACCGCGGCCGCATCACGCGGGGCGGGAGCGGATCCGTGCGCCGAGAGGTTGCTAAGGGTGAAAGTTTGCCGTGAGTTGGCTCACTTGGGGCCAGGGCGCGGGCGGCTGTGGGGGTACAGGAACGGGATCTACGCCACAGCGCCGGGCCCGCCCCGTGCTGTCGGGGACGAGGGAGGGAGGGGACGGACGAGACGGGGCAGAACAGAGACCCCGCCGGCAGCGCCCTCGGTCCCTGCGACAGCCACCGGCAACCGCCGGCCCTGGAGCCGAGGACGAAGTAAGTGGGGCCGGAGGTACTTACTTCCCTCACACCCCTTCTTGGGCCGGGACCCCTCCAGCGGGCGTACTCTTTGTGGGCTCGGTCTAAGAGGGCTTATCATCGCCCTCCCCACCAAGTACAGCAATTTGTCCGTCAGTGGAGTCACTGTGCGGCTATGGTCCCCGGGGGGGATTAATGGGGCTTCAAGGGAGAAGAATTGGGGTGAAAGTCACTGGGTCGGGGACGCTTTGCAGTGCCCCAGTTCACCATTTTGTTCCCTACAGCCCAGTTGGGGCGGGGGGGGGGGGGGGGGGGGGGGGGGAGGGGGCGGGGGCGGGATGCGGCTCAGCCCTAGCCTTGGCAGCCCCAAAAAAGGCAGACTGGGCCCGAGGGCGGCGGTGGGCATTCTGGCCTCCCGGGAAAGGGGGATGTCGCTGGGGGTGTTCCCTTTCGTGCACGACAAGCTCCGAGTGGGAGAAGCCCGGCGACAACAAAGGCGTTGTCGGGGCTGGGCTGGGCTGCCCATGTTCCCCGGACACCCCGATCTGTGGTGCCCCGCTGGGTGTGCGGGGCCAGGAGTTCGCCTTTGTTGGCATATCCCCATCCATCCGACCGCTTTGTTGGGAACCTTGTCTGTCACCTCGCGTGCCCCACTGGGGCGAAAGGGATAAGCAGCTGGGGGCCGGGGGAGAGGAACAGAAGGATACTGGCCTTCTGGCCTACCGGGCTCTTGTCCCGCTGCCATGGGGGGGAAGCAGCTGCGAGGTGGGGACGCGCCCGCCCATCGCTGCCGAGAGGGAGGGAGGGGAAGGGAAGACGAAGGGGAGAAGAGGGCGGCTGCCCGGCGGTCCCGGGCCGCGGGGCGTGTTCCCGGCCGTGGGCAGCGTCGGGAAGGGCGGGCAAGCCTCAGTGCGCATGTGCCCTGGAAAATTTTGTCCCCTGCCTCGCCGGCGGACGAGCCAGGCCGGGCGCGGGGCGCGCCGGGAGCCGCAGTCTGGGGAGAAGTAGGTCGCGGGGCGGGGAGGGGGGGCGAGGACTACAGCTCCCGGCGTGCCGGGGATGAAGAGACGACGGGGCTCGTCCCCGCGGGGCCGTTCGTCTGGCGGGGGAAAGCCTCTCCACCACCTTTGCCGGGGTGCTGGGAAGGGCACTCTCGTTCCAGATGGGTGTGTCCGGCTGTGGGACTGCAGGCCACCGTGGCAGCTGTCTGTTTTAAGTCCCGAGACGGCGGCCAACCCGTTCCCAGGGCCGGGCCTCCTCCGAGAGCTCGAAGGGGGATACCCGCAAGGTGACCCACCATGTTGGTGTAGCCAGGAGAAGAGGGAATCGTTCCCGTGTTCAGTCTTCTCTTTTGTAAGTGATGGTTTGGCCTCTCCCCTTCAGCATACCGATAAACGGGGAGTCTGAGGCGGCTTCTGCCTTCCCTCCGCAGAGAAATAGCTCTTTGTTCCCTGCCAGCACCTCGATGTCCTGCCCATGTACAGTAAACCTTTACTTCGAAAATTCTGGCGTTTCTGGAAGACTGCTCGGAATTTATGGTTGATATTAGGTAGTTCCATCTCTCAGACCCGTGCTGCTTCAGCTGTATTTTGGTGGGTTGAGGGGTTTCCTAAATTTTTTTTTAAATTATTTTATCACATTTCAGTGCAATAGAAAGAGGTTGAGGGGATTCTACAGAAGCACATCTTGCCATGTCAACAACTTGAGGAGCCAGTAACTTCTTTTTGTGCCTTCAGCAGATATCAGTTGTATGCCACTACCTTGGCAGCTGTTGGTGTTATTAGGCTAATTAACTTACTTTTTTAATTAATAAGGTAGAGAGTATCCTTTTCTTAGGAAAACAGAGAAAAGAAAAAAGGAGATAATGTATGATTGTACCTCCTCTCTGCTTTCTGCAAAAAGTTGATGAGGAATTGGGTTCCTCAGTGTATATTGAGACATTTGTATAGCAGATAGGACATTAACAAATTTTGGCCACTGTTCTTTTCCTAGTCTTTAATATCTGATTTCTTAATATATTTTGGATCTGGATTAGAATTTATTACAAGATAAAGGGCTTACAGACTGGCTGTTCTCTTCCTGTTCAACTTGTTGGGATCCCAAGGTATCCTTTCTTTTGAATGTTTGAAAGCCAGAGAAGTTAGAGAGATCTATGTAATTCTCCCTTGAGGTAGTATAGTCTATACAAGCTCTTTTTAGGATTTAGGTGTATTCTTTGGGGGGTTGCTTCATAATTAATTTCTGTGGAAAAGGCTCTGTCTCTGTGCCAAGACTTTTGCCTTCTGAAAATAGCTTCTTCTTAACTGTACTAGAAAAACTGTGGTTGCTTATTTCTTTGGTGCTCATTAGTTCTTACTTGGGTTTGGTCAGGTTGCAGTGACCTACCAAAATTTGTTACATTACAGTAATTTGTTAAAGCAAGTTTTAAATGCAAGACACCCTTGTTCCTCTGTGTTTTTATGTTGCTGAGTCAACCCCAAAGGGGGTTTCTTCCAGATCAGAACTGGCCTCCTTTTTGCCAGATCTGAGGTGTGAGATCTGTTTCTGGTTACCATCTTCCTAAAGCTAAGCCACTGTGAACATGGAGTAATACAGAAAAAGCATAGAAACTGCATCCCTTTTTTGCAGTAAAGCCTCAAAATATTTGAGGGCTTCTTTAAAATTATTTGATCCATCCTGTCCACTAAATTAGACCAAGCAAACAAGTCTGGTCAGTTTTTAATTCCTCCTGACCTAGGCCAGCATGGATACCTCGTTGTTCTGCTAGGATTTTACAGGGGAATGCTGATTATGTATGTCTGTACACCATCCCCACCCCTAAATAATTGTCACACATCATAAACATTGTCTTGAGTGCTGTGCAAGAATATCCCCAAAGCCCATTTTAGGAAAATTGTTGAACACAGTGTGTCTCATTGAGCAAGGTGAGGGCAGCTGGAGGCAGATGGGCCTCTGACTAAGCTGCCAATTAAAAACTGGATATTCTTCTTTCCCCTGGAGAGGTGTGGAGGCTACTGGAAGTGTGCTTCCTCTTAAAATATCTGTGGTATTCATCTTCTTTGGATGAGTGACAGAGTGTAGTGCTAACATACCTAGTTTGGGGTTTTTTTGTACCCAGACAAACATTGTTTGCAAATCTGTGTATAATGGGAGAGTTGAGTGTTGTGGTTTTGCATTGTGCTTTTGTGGGTTCTCTCCATTTCAGAGGCTTCCTCACAAGGCAGAGAGAGGGAGGAGGAAGGATTACTTCAATCTTTGGCAAGCAATTTCAGTTTTTATTAAGTAGGTACCTGATCCTGGCAGAACTCATCTTCCCTCTGTGCAGGGATAAGCGATGTGAACTGTATTGGACAGGCTGTTGGTGTGTGTGTATTTTGTGATCCTATGCACATTTAATGTCCCACTCTACCCCCTCAGCAGACATAAACTGAGGTTTTATGCTTGTAGCTAGGCAGCATCTCAACTGGGTACACTTAATAAGATATATGCCTGCCAGTCAAGGGGATAGTAAACATGGGCTGGCAGCTGGTGCCCTGGCACCCTTCCTCCCGCCTTCTTGTCCATTCTGCGCTTGTGCCAGCAGCATGTGGCACCCAGCACAACTACCCGGCCTCCTGGAGGAGAGGCTGGCCCTGCTATCCTGCGTGTGAGCAGGTCCCTGCCCAAAGCTGCTGAGTGAGTCATGAGGCTGTTCAGGTGCTGGACTTGGGCTCTGGAGAGACTGGTTCAGGTGAGCCATGCTGGAAGCAGCCGAGTGCCAGGGCAGGAGGAGCGTGTTAGATGTGCTGACAGAGCTCTGCCAGAGCAGACAGTGGCCGGCCGGGTTACAGCAGCAGTGCTTGGCAGCAAGGTGAGTGTGATCTACGTATTTGTGCGCGGGTGGTGGCTATACCCTTACTTCTTCTGAAAGAGGAGCAGGGAGAGTTCTCTCTATTAGCATCCCTTTGTTTTGAGGACCAGTAGATTTGTGGTGAGCCTCCTAGAAAGCATTACTTCTTGTTAGTATTTGTGCAAACTGCTCATTCTGCTTTGTTCATGAAAAGGCACAGTTATTTATCTCGATAGGTGGAGAGTTATTATATTCTCTAGTCTTCATCCATCCTTTTCTTTCTTTCCCTAGGTTTCTTTGGAGTCAAAACTTGTCTATGTTCCTGTCATTTTGTCACTTTTAATACACTGCCCTGACTTGCTTGCTGGGAAGAGAGTATGCATCTGGAGATCAAAGTTGCTCTTAACTTCATCATCTCATACCTGTATAACAAGCTTCCTCGGAGGCGGGCAGACCTGTTTGGTGAGGAGCTAGAGCGCCTGCTGAAGAAGAAATATGAGGGTCATTGGTACCCAGAGAAGCCTCTGAAGGGATCTGGCTATCGCTGTGTTCATATAGGGGAGACGGTGGATCCGGTGGTGGAGCTGGCAGCCAAGCGGAGCGGTCTGGCTGTGGAGGATGTGCGTGCCAATGTGCCAGAAGAGCTGAGTGTCTGGATTGATCCTTTTGAGGTTTCCTACCAGATCGGTGAGAAGGGCTCTGTTAAGGTTCTCTACCTAGATGACAGTGAGGGCTGCAGTGCCACAGAGCTGGACAAAGAAATCAAGAGCAGCTTCAATCCTGATGCCCAGGTATTTGTTCCAATCGGCAGCCAGGACAACTCGCTGTCCAACTCTCCGTCCCCCTCCTTTGGCCAGTCACCCAGCCCCACCTTTATTCCTCGCTCTGCACAGCCCATCACTTTCACCACTGCCACCTTTGCTGCCACCAAATTCGGCTCAACCAAGATGAAGAAAGGTGGAGGAGCTGGAGGAGGGGGCAGTGGAGCAGGGGCTGTGCAGCAGCCGAGAATGGTCAGGTCTCCCACCACCAACCTGCTGAAGCACAAGGGCCTCTCCCTGTCTATGCACTCTCTGAACTTCATCGGGAGTGCTGGGAGCCAAGCCCCACCGTCACAGCTCTCTCCCAATGCCAAGGAGTTCATTTACAGTGGCACCTCGCCAGGAGCCAGCAGTCTCTTCTTTGATGGTGTTGCCAGTGAGAGCCAGGCCAGCAGCGTTCTGCCAGCATCGCAGTTCAATGCCAGCACAGGTGGTACCTTTGATATGGCTCAGGTCTTCGGTGGCAGCACCAACAGCCTCTTTTTGGAGAAGTCTCCTTTTGTGGAAGGACTCAGCTACAACCTGAATGCCATGCAGTATCCTAGCCAGTCGTTCCAGCCCGTTGTCCTGGCCAACTGAATATAAAGGAAGGAGAGTATTTTGGGGCAGGGTGGGAGGGGGGGCAAACACGAACAAAACAAACAAGAGGGAGGGAAAAGAAAAATAGAAATATACAGAAAACATTAAAACCTTACAAATATAGGTTCTTGGAAAAAGAGAGAGCTCAGTGTTGTTGCGCTGTGCTGGTAACACTCCTGAAGCACTGCACTGTTTTTTAACTCGGTACCTGTGCTTTTTTCCTACTCAATTTTTTACTCCTTAAGATGAGCCTTGGGCTTTTTTTTTGGTTTGTGTTCCCCCTTCTTCCACCCCAGCCCAGGACTGGTGTAACTGTAGGTCACTGCTCCTGATGGCCTGCACTACCCACTGCCCCATGCTGGACACACAGTCCTTCCACCTGGGTGTAGGAATGCCATCTTCATACCACTGTGCTGGAGGAGGGACAAGAAGAGTCAGTGTTGGTGGGGACACACACTCTTGTTGCGTGCTAGCCAGAATGGGTAGGTGAGCTTGCTTTTTCTGTTACAGCTCTGCATGTAGACAGAGAACGTCCCCTGTGCCCATGGGTGCAGACCATTGTGCTGTTGTAGCTCCAGCCCAAGCTGGCATCAGCTGTTCTGTCTGTGTGCTCAAAAGCACTGCCTGTTCTCCTTGACCATCTCCCTGCACGTCACAAGTCAGGGCAGAGCATTACTGTGAAATGGCTTCTTCCTGCTCCCTTCCTCATCTGCACTTCCAGCTGTGGATACAGGGGGACAGTGCTTTGAGCTTAGTTTCTCTGGTGGTTGGACCTTGCTGTACCTGAGCGAGAGGGCCTTTTTATGCTCTCTCAGGGCTGCCCAGTCAGTCTGGATGACAGCCCCTGTGGTGTAGGAACACCACCTGCCTCTCTTTGTGGCTTGGGGAAGGTGGCACTGAACCAGCCGGACCCCATCTGCATCCTGTCCCCACTTCCCAGATGTTGTCCACAGCAGCAGGGTCCAGCATCCACTTGGGGTGGCCTCTGAGGTCAGAGTTCTCATTATCTGCTGTGAATTCATCCTCTTTTCTCTCTTGTATTGTCATCCTCTTTAGTTAGTGAGGCAGCACAACTTTTCAGGAAGATAGGGTGATGTTGTTGAAGCTGATGTCTTGAGTTGGTAGCATAAGGGTTAATACTTTCAGCCAGGTACGCAGCTGACTAAATCCCTTCCCTTGCCTTTCTGGAGAGGCGTGAGGAGGTGCTGATCCAGTGAGAAAAGGAAGCACCTATCATAAATTCCTCATTCCAGCCAGATCACATCAGCATGGACAGCAGTAAGCTCAGGGCAGAGCTGGGATGGGCTCTCCAAAAGCAGGTAGTCATCTCAGCCTGAGAGTATATGGTGCCTCTTCACAGCAGGGATGAGGTCTGGGACTCTGCAGCTTTCTCCATGATGATGTGCTGTAGTCAGGCAGTAGTAGCTGTTCAACTTGATCCCATCTGTGTTGAGGACTCCAAAAACCATCTTCACAGAAAGCCAAAGGAGGGCTGCTTCATGCCCAGGAAGGGTGGAGGCTTTTAGGTGGGAAGGGAAGTCTCCTTGGAGGCTGCTGTGTGAGTGTGGAAGTATGTAAAAAGGAGAGATGGAGATTATGAAACTCCAGGCTTTCAAGTTCTCAGTTTAAATGAAAAACAAGCTTTTGCTGCTTCTCAAACTTGAGGGTTGATTTTCTTTTAATGATGATTCGTGGAGCAGTCTGAAATCCACTCCTCCTGCACTTGTGGAGCCAATGAGCTCTTTCAGGAAACCCGTTTCAGGTGGGATGAGCTTGACCATGTGATTTTTCCTGCTCCCTTACCTGAGATGGAGGCACTCCAGCCCCTTTTGTAGTTGTGTTGCCAGTGAGCATTTGCAGAAGGTAATGGGCTGTCCCAGGGAGACTGCCTCTTCCCAGAGCTTTCCAAGGAGAGTTTCTAGTGCACCCTTCCCCTTAATGGGTCATGGGGCACATTATACTGACCTTGTGCCCAGCACGGGTTCCTAATCAGGCTGCTTGCTCTTGGGCTATGACCAATGCACCAGGTGGGTGAGGAGAGCAGAGCCCAGCCAGTTTCCCCAAAACTGGTGCCTGCAGTCTCAACCCTGCAGGTTTCTATACTAGGACAAGTTGATGAGGAATGGCCCAGCTGTTGCATTTTTTTCTTTCCTTTGAACCCACTGCTTTTAATGGATGCTACCACTGCCATGGAATCCTTCTCCCCAACAGGGTGCTGCTGGATGCCATCCCACATGCTTCACTGGACTGTGAGGGGTGCTCAGCCCCTGATGGCAGGACCTGATCCAGTTGCCCATGTCCCCACATCTGGCAAAGCTACCTGCAAGCCGCTGCCATGAGACAGCATGCTCTCCTCCAGCACAGGGAGGGAGGGAAGAAGTGGAGATGTCCCCTGTCCACCTGCTTATGTGTGTGACGCGTTGATGCTGCTTTGCCCTGCCACACATACTATACCTGCTTTAAAAATAGCGGTTTGAGTGGAAGGAGGAAAAGAAGAGGGACCAACCTCTTTGCATCTTAAAAGGAAAAAAGTGTGCTTCAGAAATGTTTCTCCAGCATCAGGCAGCAATGGAAACTAATGGCCTTTTCAAGTCCTTTCTAGTCTTGGATGTAGGCGTTCAGCTTCAATTTTATTTTTTAAAAACCTGCACTAATTTACCTGGTTTCTTAGGAAGAGAAGAGAGATTTTTTTTTTAACTTTTATTTTTTATGGGTTTATGTTCTTTTTGTTGATGTCCGTTTGTATTGAATAATTTGCTACATTTGTAAAATGTAAGAGGTATATATAATATATGTATATTTCTAACGTAAAAAAAATGTAATTTTTTTCTTTTCAAGATTTTTTCTTAAGAAGAGGAGAGAAAAAATATTTTTTCAGGAAAAAACTTTAAAAAAAAAAAAAGAAGTGAAGATTCCTTTCTCCCCACTCAGCCTCCCTTTCCTCCCACCCCTCTCCAAGGAGTGAATCAACAGTTTCCTTGTGGGAGAGGAGTGAAAGAGGACAGAAGAGTGTTTGCGTCCTAGTGGAGGGTTTCTGCGTGTGCTCTGCTTGGTTTTTGGAGATGGGGACTACTGAGAGGGGGAAACAGGGGGTTGCCGTCTTTTTCTTTTTTTTTCTTTTTTTTTCCTTTTTTTTTCTTTGTTTTTTTCCTTTTTTTTTTTTCTTTAGTGAAGGAGGAATACAATCAGAGTTTTGTATTCAGACTGTTGTGCAATATTTTGGAACAGGATATTGGTGTGTCTAGAGATTTAGTTAAAAACAAACAAAAAAACACAAAAAAGGTTGATCAAATCTGTACAGTTTCTATTGTTCCAGATTTTTTTAAGTTTGTATTAAAAGCATGGTATAATAACTGTTTGTCGTGTGGCGTGTGCTCAGTGTGTAGTGAGAACACCTCAGATGTGCCTGGTTTTGGGTAGGGAGAGATACAGCTGCCTTTGGAGGAGCTGATGCTCAATGTCAACCTTGCAGGCAAGGTCCTGGTTTCACAGCATTAGGAGTAGCTCAGTGATGCCCAGGGTTGTGCAACAGGGCCAGGACAGCTGTCTTGGTGACCTCTCCTGCTGCCAAGAATAGCAGTACATAGGGAAAAAGTGGTGATGTGCCTGGCCATCCCTGGTCCATGATCCATCTCCCTGGAGCCAGGAGGAGGAGAGCTGGCTCTCCTCTGTGCGGGACAGGAGGGAACCTTTGGTATTTGATGATTTGGGAACCTTCAGTCAAGCAGCAGAGTTTCTAAGATACGCAACTTCTGTGGCAGCTCACTAGGACCATCACCTGCAACGCTGGGCTAGGAGCCCTCTGATGTCACTACATGGGGTTAGATAAAAGCTCCCCATGGCAGTGCTTCCTGCAGAGAGGTACTGATTTAGGGTTTATTTCTTTCCCCTCTGCACTTACTAGTTTGTGTTTATCCTGGGGTGGTTGGGGTACTTGCTAAGTAAAGGGAGCATCAGGGTATATGTGCAGGCTTTGTGCTCCCTGCTGTGCATGTTCAACCAAGGTGACTTCCCATTAGTGGGGCGGGCTTGAGGCTGGGTATGAGAACATGCGGCAATGATAATGGTCTGGTTTTGTTTCTTTTTCTTTGTAAGCTCACTGCTCAGTTTCAAACAATTTCTGCTCAAAAGAGCATCTCCTTTTTAGCAAAAAGGAAGGTACTGAAATGCCTGTCATGCCCCACATATGGCCGCTGACTGTGTGACCCAACATCCCTGGCCCCACCACACCCCTGCTGCTTCCTGCTAGTGGGGTGCCTCAAGTTCCCCATGCTGTCTTCTTAAGAGGTGTTGAAGGGAGCTGCTCTGAATGTCCTTGAGGAAACCAAACAAGGAAATGGAACTGCCTCCCACTAGAATCCTTACCTATGCCCCTCAGACTCTGTAGCCTAAATTTCTTCCTGGGAGAGCTTGCTGTGTCCTTGGTTTTGCAAGCCTCCGGAGCTGGGCTGCTGCTCTTGCCTAGTGTGTGCCGTGTGACTGTCACACTTCACTAGACAACAAAACTATTCTTTTCCCTTTGTGTCACAAACCCCTTGTAATCATTTATCTGAAGCACACACAAAATGCTTGCCTTTAGACATGTTTTTGGAAATGGAAAATTGAGGGTGACTTTGTGCCTTCCTGATCCTTGCCCTGCATTTGCTCAGCTGTGACGCAGGGAGGCATAGAGCCTTTCCCTTTTTGGGCACAGGTAGGGCCTGGAGTTGGTTTACAGCTGATAGCTGCACAGCCTGGGCAGGGATTAGGGAAGTAGTTTAGTATAGCCTTGTTCCTCCCGAGGTATTTGTCACTGTGCTGTCTCAGGGAGCAGGAAGAGTGTAGGGAGCTGTACCCCACGTGACGCTCTGCCTTCCATCAGCCTTCAGAGGGGAGCTGCTGGAGCCCCGTGTTGGGCCAGTGTGGGGTAGTGCCTGGTGGGTGTGGGAATGTTTGCCGGATGTTTGGACAGTGACCAAGTCGGTACCAGAGAGCTTGCTCCAGCAAGGCATGGCAACAAGATGGGATTTGTCTCCTGAAAACTTGGAAGCGAGGGGCATGAGGCTGTTGTTTAGACACTTGTAGGGGACTCCGTTATTAAGAAGAAAACTTGCAGCTTGAGACACCGAGAAGCCGGGCTCCTGCCTGAAAGGAGGAGACAGCTCTGGTAGAAAATGCCACACTTCAGCCTTCAGCTTTTCCGAAAAGTGTGACAGCAGCAGCAGCAGTGTCTGACTCAAATTGGGCTGTTTGGGGAGTAGGAAGGGGCTGGTAGTTGGAGGAAAGCCTTATGCAAGCATGAAAAGTCATGCTCTGGACTGTGTTTAAAATATAGGTCCAGCAAAATAGCCCGAGTTTAATTCAACAGGAGAGGATCTCCTGCTACCCCTCCTCCTGGAGCCTCCTGGAGATTTGGGATTATTGAGATTGAGTAACACATGGCATGGGTGCTGCCAACAGCAGGTGTCTCCCCATGTCCCAGCACTTGCTGACATGCCAGGACTGAGAGGTGGAAAAACACCACTAATGGAGTGGTCAGGACCTGCTGAGTCCTTGGCACCCCTGAGGAGTTTCCCTGCCAATGCCATCTGCTCCAGGCTCACATGGCTGCAGCCCCAGCAGGCGTGAGGGGCAAGGTTGACGCCATGGTTGCAAAGGGCCGGACAGGTCTTTCCACCCTGTATGTGTCCTCCACTGGAGCACGGGCACCAGTCCAGCTGCAGGTTGTGGCCAAGGTTAGCCACCTCCAAAACCTTGCACTTTTTTTTTTGTTGTTTCTGTGGTGGGACTCCAGACACAGCCTTGCAGAGCTGTTCTTCCAGTGTCCCCACTGCTTCCTGTGTTGTCACCTCCAAACAGCTGATATTTTTATAAAGCTGATGAAGAATGACCTTTTCACCCTCCATCCCTAAGACACTCCAGTGAAGGATAAGCCCTGTCTGGCACACATGGTGCTTTTGAGTTGTACTGGTCAGTGAAGAGCACATTTTGTGTGTGGCCATTGCCAGTGGCAAAAGTGACTCCAGCATAGTACATGTATATGTCAGGAAGGAATGTGGGTTTTTTTCTTCCTTGAGAAGCCCTCAGAAGGCATAGGAGCAAAGAAGGAAAAGAGGATCAGTATTTAATTTTGCCTCTTTGCCTTGAGGAGGGCAGAGAATGGTACAGGTGAAAGTGGGAGGGCAACTTCCTTGTTCTCCACTGAGTAGTCCCCATGTTACTCTGCAGCTGCTGAGTCCTAGTTTAGGGGGGAGGCATTTGTGCTTATTTTTTTGGCCTTACACTGCTGGCAGTTTGACTGCTGAAGGAAGCAGAACCTCAGGAGGGAGTGTGTCCCTCACACTTCACAGTGTGTTTCCACCAAAGACAAAGTTTTCCTTCAAGTGAATCAGCTAGAAACTGCTTGCAGAAGGTGCAGCTGGGGCTTTCATCATACAAAAATGAACCTGAAATGACCTACACAAGGTGATACATAGGGAGGGCAATGGGCAATGTTGCTACAGCAGGAAATGCTTCTTTCATGGGCCTCATTTGCAGAGCTCAGCAAATTCACACAAGGACCAAGTCCAGCTTCCCTCAGCAGCAGGCATTCTTGCATTTCCTGATCTTCTTGCAACTGGGTTCAGTGTCAACACATGCTACTCTGGGCTCCTTCAGAGCATGAGTGGCATCACAACAGTCTCAGGCACCTTTCCAAAATCTACAGAGGTCATCTTCTGTCCCTGCCTATGCCCAGCATTGCTGCTGAGCTGCAGTCAGGAGGATGCTCTGGATGTCTCCCACAACATCCAAAGTGGCAGCACTCGCACAATGTGCTAGGCAAGTGAGGGGCACAGAAAAAATGGGGAGAAGACCAGAGACCTGTTCTGCCAGGGGAGAACTGAGGTTGGCATCCTTGTGAGGTCAGACCGGCAGCACAGTGGAGAGAATGTGGAGAAGAGAGCAGCAGTGGTGTCTGGAAGACCACGAACATGAGCCAAAGAAGGACTGAGGAACAGAGGGAAGGAGGACAGCACCCCAGGGACATCGGAGGTGTGTACATACAGGTGCTGACGTCACAGGGAGGCGAGACAGGAACTCTCCTTTTCCCATCCCTACCTGGTGAAAAGGTGCATGTTCCCAGTGACCCAACATGGGTGGCAGCTGCGTGGGCCTCCGTCCTTGCCAGCACAGCCAAGCAGAGCTTCCCCATCCCCTCCTGGCTCCCTGCTTGTCAAACTCTCATACATGGTCCTCCTCCAGCTCTCAATCTGGCCTGGTCCTGGCACCATGTTTCCCCTCTGGGGACCTGGTCAGATCTCACAGGGGGACCATGAGTCACAGTGCTGTGGTTGTCTCCAGTATAGATGTGGAGATGCCGAGACTTGGGGAGAGGCCATGGCTTCACTACACTCACAGGGAGTACAAGCACTGGGCTGGCCACCATCGATCTTTTCTGCTGCCTCACGCTGATCCTCCAGCACTGGGAGCTGCTCTGAATGGGAAAGGAGGTGATGCAAAGGGATGGGACAGAGGCATGCTAGGGAAGGGCAGCTTATCCCTTGCAGCTGTGCTGCTGCCAGCTGCCACACTGCTGCCAGCGGCCACTGAAGAAGGGAAAGAGCTTGACAAATCCAGACAAAATAGGATATAACAAAACAAGACCAGAAAGAGCACAGGTGTGCTGTGATGCTCCGAGGCAGAGCCAAAGGTGATCTGCACTGCTGAGGAGAGCAGTGTAAGCTGTCACTGTTGGACAAGGCACTGGATGCTATAACCCACAGTCTAAGGCATCACCACACCACCACAGGGAACCACAAACTGCTGGTTTTTAGAAACATAAACAATTTCTTATGGTCTGGATTATAAATCACACCACAGAGCAAGTGTATAAAACCATGCAAGAGAGACATCACTTTGTTCTTCAAATGAGAGACTTGACCATTGGGAATAACCAGTCAAAGCCAGCTAAGAAAGATTATTTTATTTTGATAAGGCTTTATTTTTAATCTTGGAATTATTGTCTTTTTCAAAGGTGCAGTGCTCTTTGAGAAATTCTATTTTCTTTCATGGAGATACTTGTTATGGAAATTTTTTGACCAGTCACAGAACTTAAGCAGAAACCTTCCCAAAGTCAGTTGTTACAAGAGGTGACAGTGGGGGCTACAAGAGCTCTGCTGTCAGCAGAGAATGCAGCATGTAACCAGCAGACACTCCATCAGTCATACAAGGCCAGTATTTATTGCAGGAGAAAGCCACTGACCACATCTTTATGTGAACACACAGACAACATCACAGCTGAAAAGATGTTGCTACTTTACATTTTTAAAGAAACAGGCTTCCCAGTGTGCACCTTAAAATGCTCTAAAAGGACCTGAGTCCATCCAAACTTGACTCCAGTGTTTTGTATTGTGGGGTGCCTTTGACTGACTGAACTGTTGACTCCTCTGAGTGCACAGAGTAACTGCTAAGACCTGTGAGTTTTCCGGCAGAACCTGATTGATCTCTACCTGTGATGGAGCTTTCCTGGAAAGTGGAATGAACTGGTTGAATGAGGTCATCTGAGGGCCATAATAGCACTCTTCAAACCTTAACTAGGAAGTGGAGGTCTGTGTAAGTAACTGTCCCGACCCTTGCCTTCCTAGTTCAGAACCAGTTGAAGCTGGTTATCTGCCTTTAACATACCTGGAATGTGCTACAAAGTTGCACAAGTATCTTCTCCAGAGCTGCTCTGCCCTCATAGGGCTGCAAGAGCTGGTGGGGATGGGCCCCATGAGGAAGCCACAAAAGCCAGACCACAGCACTACACTGGAAGAAGACCGTGTCACCTCAGTGGTGCGACAAAGCTTCCCACAAATGGCTGGAGGTGCCTTTGGGGTTCCACGGCCGAGAGGTAAAAATGCAAAGCAAAGGGTTGTCACTGTGTTTGCCTGGTTGACAAAAACCCAGTGATTTTATCCAGTGACGCTTGTTAACCTTGACAGAATTTGGTACAGGGAGCTGGCTCTAACCTCACAAAACCCCCCAACAAACTCTTCCCAAGTATTTTTCTGTGATACAACTCTGTTGAGGAAGGTACAATTAGTGAGGCCTCTCCACATGCCCCTACCCTCCCCCCCTCCCCATTTATTTCACTGTCTTTAATGTTACCTGCTCTCCCTGCAAGGTCTGCAGACAGAAAGGGGTCTCCACTGCAGGCTGTGCTGCTCCGCTAGCCAAAAGCACAGAGAGCTTTTCCTTTAGTCCCGTGCCTGATGACGCTGTTCTCTTCACCTGCAAATACTGGTGTGGGAAGTGGTAATTGTTCCTCCTAGAGGTAATTGGCACTTGGCAGGATCTTATTCATCTTGGTGGTGACAGGGGCTGGCTTTCTAGGCTCTTCCACCAGCAAAGCAGGCTGCAAGGCTGTGGCTCTCCACCTCGCAAACATTAAAAACTTCTTACCCAGGGGTGCAGTTGTTTTCACTCCTGCCTGGAACCTGCCCTGCCGAAGTGTTCACTTGTGCTGGGTGAATGCTGGCCTCTTCACACCTTGCCAAGCAAAGCAGGTCCGACCTCAGGGAGTTAAACACTCAAACTGGCCCACAGATGAGTGTGTCTGCTCTGCTTTGTGGATCTGTTCAGCAGGTGGAGTAGAAAGGAAGGTGTACAGATTCAACTGCACCCCTGTAATGTTTGCTGTTACATGCACATGCTGCCAAAAGCTATAGGAAGACCCCAAGGATAAGGAAAGGCTTCCCAGCCCTCTGGACATGACACCAGCTAATGCCACTATGGGTGCTGCATTCCCCAGGTAGGAGCTCATTCACCTGGGGAGCTTGGGAGACATCCTTCTCCAAAGCCCTAGCCTTCTCCTCTCCCTCACCTCTCTATCTCCCTTGCTCCAAGGGATTATTTTCCCTAAACGCTGTGGCCTGATCCTAAGAGCAAACAGCAGCCAGTAGTATGGTGTAAGGGGGAGTTCTGCCATCAGTGAGCAGCCATATTTCTCCCTTTGCCTTCTGTGGTACCTATCCCCCTTGTGCCATTCACCTGTAAGCAGCTGATTCCCTTTTTTGCCCCTCTACATCTCTTCCTGGTGTTCTCCACTTCCCACGTATGCTTTGCCTGTCTGGCAACAGCTGCTCTCCATGCAGCGAAACAGCTTTTCCAAAAACATCAGCCTCAGCAGGCTGGCTGCACTGCACAGTGGGAGAGCTGGCTGCACGCTGGCTCATCCTGGAGCAGTTGGCTTGGCTGGCAGTGACATCCCTGCTCTGCTACCACTGCTGCAATAGCCCAATTAGTAGCTCAGGTGTTTCCACAGTCTTTGGCTGCGGGCCAGGAACTAATGATGGAGCAGGTGGCAGATGTGAGGATTGCAGAAGCATGGCAGGAGATGAGGGGAGCACATTTGGAGCAGCTTGTTGAGACCAGTCTTTGCTGACCAGCTGGGATGATGGGTTTTGCAAGGTGTGTTCTTGCTTTGCAGAAGTCTCCAAAACAACCTTCAACCTCCGAAGGATGCTGCAGCTACATTTGGCTCTGCCACCCCTCCCAGGATGCCCAACATTATTTCGGGATTACAGCAGTAATTATAGCTGTGGCCACTGGTTTACAGCACTAGGAAAACTCATTAAACCCCAAGGTGTTTCATCAGAAGCAAAGTGGCAACAGGGCATTTACATGTCACTCATGTTGATGAAACATGATGATAGAGGGGAATAAATGTCATTGTTTGATGAAAGAAGCTCTGTCTTACCAAATTTCTACACTGTGTGTCTACCGCAAAAGGCCTGAGCCACTTGGGAATTACTGATCCCAAAGTAAAGCTGGAGGAGAGGAGAGGAGAGGAGAGGAGAGGAGAGGAGAGGAGAGGAGAGGAGAGGAGAGGAGAGGAGAGGAGAGGAGAGGAGAGGAGAGGAGAGGAGAGGAGAGGAGAGGAGAGGAGAGGAGAGGAGAGCTGAAGAGTGGTGGTAGAAACTACCTAGAAGTGTACAGGCGGTGCAGTGAAGAATGTGCAACTTGACACACAGCAAGAGCTTAAGGAACTTTCTCCAAGCAGGTTGAAGAACTGATTAAAAAGAGGGTTAGAGCTATGACCAAAGAAGCTGTTGATGCAGTTTGACTCCTGCTGTGCTTACAGAAGCAGGAGTTTGTAGCTTCTTGGTAGGCAAACAGGATTATGTCAAACTAGCTAATGCCATCATTCAGTTCTCTTACTAATGGAAACACTGAGTATGGGCTAATTGCTTGAGCCAAAAAGGGAGGCAGGTTTTTATGATCACCATGCTGTGTTACCGTACAAACTGCTCCTTTCAGGGCTCTGCATAAAGGAGTATAGATCCAGCTCTGCTTGCTTATGCTTGAGGAGTCAGGACACACGGCTCCTCTGAATCTTTTCCATCTCAAGTTTCTGTCCTTGCCATCCTTCCGTGGGGTCTGTTTCTGCTTCTGCTGCATTCAGTATCAGAGCTGACTTTTGTGGGATCATTATGGCACTTGGGTGTCAGATTCTCAGTGGGCTGCAAAGAAAAGGAGTGAAAAAGTCTGCTCTTGGATAACAATCCATTATACTGATGCTTCTTTCCCCCAATGACTCCTAAAACACCCACTGCTGCTGAAACACAGCACCATCTTGAAAAGAGCTGTGTGACAGTGGGTGTCATGGCAGCCATTTTGTACTAATAACAACTAATAACAATACCATGTTGTGGTAGGGAGGACAGAAATGACTAATTAAAATGTTGCAGAGATAGTCAAGTCATGAGAGCATTACTCAAGTGCAATTTAGCTGGGAAACTGCAATTCACAGTTCTGCTATTTCAAAAATACCACAGGGCTTAATTGAACACGTTGTCAAGGTATCAGGGTAGCATCCTGCCTGAACGCAGCTCCAGGCTACTCACCATTCAGACTGGGCATCGCGTCAGAGCCTTGCTGGCTCCCAAGTGGTTGGTGCCAACTCCAACAACAATAGTTTTTTCTGGCCTAATATCAGGCAGGCCTAAGGTGTCTCAGCTTGCAAACAGACTCATAGTTCAGTGTGGCATGCTTAAGATTAAGGTAACAATATCATCAGTGGGAAGTCTAGCCAAGCAATGGAGATGGAGGGAGGGGAAAACAAAGGGTAACACAAAGAGACAGATGGAAGAGAGAGCAGACTTCCAACAGGCCAGAGAAAGGAGGCAGGAAGGACCTGGATGTGAAGAGGACAACAGCTCCCATAGCTGGCACATTTCTCTCCTACTGTTACTACCTTGGAAGAGATGAGCCTGGCTTCTTCTGAAAATGCCTAGTGAGCAATTACCACAAATACCTTCCCTGGTACATTCTGTGACACTGTGAATCTAAATGACATATGTTACAGGAGAGAAAAAGTGATCTTGCATGGACTCAACAAGGCATCTCACCCCTGTAAAAAGACCCTCCCTGAAAGGTTAATGTGGGTCCAGGCATGCACAAGAGGCATCAGAAGCAGCCAGACTTTGGGGAAGGGCTGTTTTGGTCCTGAGGAGCCTGGTCCAAAAGAAGAGAAAGATGCAGACACATCCTGGCATCTCAGTGCCCTGCAACCACTGATAACATCTCTGAGCTTTCGCTGCCCCGGACTGGGAGATCAAAGGTACAGTCTCTGCTCTGGACCAGAGAAAATCACTTGTGTGAGGAAACACAGATGAGATCTCCATCTAGCTGGCCTGCACATGGTGCCCCTGCAAAACTCTGGTCTGCTCTCTCAGCTCCTTGTGCTGACTGCCAACACAGATGTCACAATCACCAGTCACCTCCTTTTCTACACACTAGAAATGCCCAGTCTTGCCTCATCTTGGCCAGCAGCAGGTCCTCCCGCCAAGGCTGACTGTTACTTACCACCTGTCCTCAGTGGGGCACAACGGCGAGGCTCAGCCTAAGCAGAGCGTGTGCCCGGGATCTCGGTGCCAGTGGGATGCAGGGGGAGAACCAGCTTCCCCACTGCCTCATTCACAGGCCAGCAGCCTGGCAGTGGGTCCAGCTGAATGATGCAAAGGCAGGGAGGGACATACAATGGGACTTACTCACTGCCCTGGGATGTCAGTCCTAATGGAAAACAGCAGTGAGAAGTTAGAATATGCCATAAATATTTACTAGCTAGGGCATCCATCTCCCCAACAGTTGTTAGAAGTCCTTAGATGGCTTCCAGTTTCACAACTGGACTCCATCTTCTCCTCCAGCATCATGAGAACCCAAGCACCATCCCAGCACCATCCTGACAAGTCCTGGTCAATGCCTTCTGTGCTGAAGGTGACTGCATGGCTGCCAAACCAGCCCCAGATCTGCTGAGTCCCTGGGCAACACAGTCAACTCCTGAGAAGTATGGTTGGTTTGTGGATGCGGAAATAGCCCAGTGTGTTTTGAGACTGGGATGAACCACATTGTTCTCCCCACTGACAGGGGGCTGCCAAGAAATTTGCTCTGAGAGAAGCTAACCCAGTCTCAGCCTTTCTTTCAGTGGTTGGCCCTCCACGTGCAAATTCTGGGGTCCAGCAGTGTGTTCCTTCTCAGGCTGCACAGCACAGGCACATGGCTGGCGCTAAGGAGACACACTTTAAATAACCACACCACAGTGACTCATGCCTTACCCAAGGCAGCCTGGCTACTGGCATATAAAGCATGAAAGCCAGTAATCTTTGGAAGAAGAGAGGATCCTACAGTGAGCAGACATATGGCTCAGTTCCTGGCCAGAAGGTGGGAGGGATGGAAGCGCTTCTAAATGAGATAGGTTGGGAGGCTAAGGCTTGCAGGTGCAGAGGAGTGGCCTCCCAGCTGCCCAGCTCTGTCCTCCTGACCTGCTGCCACATGTGCAGCCCCTTGTCTCTACAATTTCCCTAAGTTTGCAGTTTTCCAAGCTGAGAAAGCTTGGGGGATAGGGAAAAAGGATGCAGGAGCAGCGCCTGAGCCCAGTGGGGCTGACATAGGGGGACATGGAATGCTCTTTTGCCCTTTGCACCATTTGTCCTGTAGCACCGAGCTGGGAGAAAAGGATAGGCAGTTCTTGTGGTTCTGGTGGACCTTCACCTTTCCCTCTAGCACTTCAATCATCCTCCATTTCCCCAGCCGCCAACAGAACTGCCCTTCCCACTCTGCCTCCCTCTCAAAACTCTCCCCATCTACTCAGCCTCCTTCTGTTACCAGCTCCCCTCAGCATCCTTTATTGTCTGTCCCTTTCCTCCTCCCCCAGACCTATCCTCCCACATCTCCCGCACTGCTTTTCCAGCTCCCCTCCCCAGAGGGCTGCTCTGCAATCCCTGTTCTCTGCTTCTCTGTGCCATCTCTGCACCCCTCCCTCCTTGTCTGACACATCTTCCCCTCTGGCAAACAGTCACCCCACAGGACCTACTGTGAGGTTTCCCACAGACCTCCCCACAGCCTCCAACCCCTTCCCACAGCTGTTTGGTCCAGCAGCACCACAGTGGCTCAGCAGGCTGGACCAGCTTTCTGTCAGCAGCCCATACTGAGGCCAGCCTTCATCCTGGGTTGCATCCCGCTCTCCCTTGCTTCCTCTCCAAGCTGTGGCTGTGGCTGCGTTGCCCTTGACAGCTACACAAGCTGCCATCCTAAACCCACCAGCTGTTTTCAGGGTCTGGACACCCTGGAGTTGCTCATCCGCTTTGGCAGGCTAGTGTAAATGTCACGTACCTGCCTGTTCCCAACCTAATACCTGTCCCCGGCCCGAAGTGATGCCTGTGTGTCTCCCATTATACAAGGCATAATGTGGATGGAAGCTGGGAGGCCTTGGGCTGGCTTGTGAGCCATGAATGACAGCTGCGAAAAATGAGACGGGAACTATTTTTAAACTTTCCCCCGCCCTCCTTCTCCAGCTCTTTTCCCCACAGCTCCAGCCAGGTTGTGTGGATGTCCAGCCCATGGGGGCAACTGGTCCTGCTGGGTTCTGCTGAACAGATCTTGAGCAAGTCTTTGCACTACCATAGACTGACATGCAGCACCTCAGCACAGGGCTGGTGGTATCCAGAGGACATGTCCTCTTCTAGCTGTCTTTGGCCATCAACAGTCCCCTGACGTCCTCTCCTTCACCTCTCGGAGCCCTGCTTGTCAGCAAGACCAGCTGTTTTCCTTTCTTTCCACCAGCCTCGCTCTGTAACTTTAGAAAGGTCATTCCCTCCTCCTTCAGCCACGGGGTTATCACAGCTCCTTGGAGAACAGCAGGAGGGATCTAGAAGGGGGAAAACCTACCTTCTACTGTGGAAACATGATACCCCAGCACCACCCTGTCCCTCAGAGTGAGAGCAAGAGACGGATGGTCTGGAGCAGGGATCTGCATAATTGTCCCATCTCCCACGGTGCTGTCGGCACGGGGACCAGTAGGGAAGAGGCAAGGTGAGGAGCTGTCTAAGAAAGGGGCTCTGACAGTCACAGGGAGAGTTGTCAAAACCAGCAGTGTTTTGTCCCAGAATGCTATAAACAATGCACCCCTCAAGTTGCAGTATTGGAAGAAGGCATGCAGGGAGTGGACACTGCCCAAGTGTTGCCAACTTGGCTCTGAATAAAGACCCTCAATTTAAGGATTCACCCATCAAAGAATTGTCTGGAGAGACCAGCAAGTGTGAGGTAACCCTTCACCTGGCATTGCAGATGCTGCTCTCGACAGCCCTCCTCAGGAAAGATGGAGCTGACCTGTAGCAGGTACAGAGCAGGCTTGTGAGTGGCCATTTTGAGTGTGGACCTTGTTTAATCTAAAACAGGAGAGTTTGAGAGGGGACAGCATCCATGCATCAAAAATATATGCTAGGGCAGAAGTCTAATTTGTTCTCTTAGAAACTCATCTGGATCATAAGTACATTTAAACTTAAAATTAGAAAGAAATTCCTAGCCTGCCGTGGTATAAACTTGTGTGACAGTCTGTCAGGCTGGAAGGTGGGCAGAAGAAGCCTAATTTGGTAAGAGACTCAGCAGGCTGGTAGTCACTGCATGGCAGGAGAGGAGAGAGCCCAGAATGAGCCATACACAGGTCTGAGACGAAGCTTACAATCATGTTCCCAAACTGGTCCCCAGAGAATTCAGTACAGAGCTGAAACAGCACTGTGTTGCATCCTCTGTAGGTTGGTTACATATCATTAATGTCGTCCTTCAGGGTCCTCCCAGATCTTTAAAGAGGCAAGAAAGAGGTCACCTCTTTTCCTTCTGGGTTTTTAGGAAATTAATTTCCTTCATTTCTGTAACACCTCTGGCCGCAGTAGCCACAGGGCTGGGAAGGCAGGGAGGAGAATAGGGTCACTCCTGCTGCTCTTAGTCAAGCTTTGCGTGTGCCGGTTTGCCTTGCTCACAGGTTCAGGACAAAGCCAGCTCTAGGGCTAGGGAACCATTTCCCTCGGGCTTGGTTGGTGTGCTGTGGCAACCTGGGGAGCTCGAGATGCTGTTCACCATGGCAGGCAATGACCTTCTGGGACTCCTTGGCTGCATTTTCCCTATTGCAGGGACTTGGGGAACACTAGAGAGACTTTTGCTCTCTGCCAGTCACTCCTGCTGCTGTTCACATTCTCAGGTTTCTGCGGATCTTGGCGACGGGAAAGGGAGAGGGTGCCTTTAGGCAGTCAGGACGTTCCCTGGATGGTCCCCCAATCTTGCTTCGGGCAGGCCCATAGGAGTCCAAAGTCTCAGCCCTACGCTTCTGCGTGGCACGGACCCAGCACTGTCACAAGACCCTCAGCCTTTGCGACCTGCTATTTTTGCCTGCCCGTCGTAGCCCTCAGTGCTGGGCCGCAGGGCACACCTGCCCTAACGCGGGAGCCTCGGCGAGGCCTGCGGGGAGTCAGTGCGGAGGACTTCGGAGAGCTGTCGGAGCCCGGTAGGTGCCGTAGCAGGAGGCTGAGGCTGCTACTTACCCTGCTCCGACCGAGCTCCATCTCCTCGGTGGGCCGGGATCCCCGGCGGCCGCCGGGCCCGGGGCGGGGAGGGAGCGGAAGGGGCGGTGCGCGCTGCGACAGCGCCACCTCGCGGCGCCGCGGGAGGGCGCGGCCCGGCCCGGCCCGGCCCGGCCGCCATTTGCGGCGCCGCCGGGGCCGTGAGGGGACGGCGGGCGCACCGTGCCCCCGCCCCCAGACCGCGTCACACCACGGGATGGGCGCTGCCGTACGACTGCCGTCTTAGGACGTGATGAAGCCAGCCTTTCCTTCAGGATAAAGATTTGGAACGGCAGCTTATCCCGGGCTGCAAGCAGCGCGCGGGAGCAGGACACCGGAGCAACCGTGGTTTGATGGACTGAGGCAGTATGCGAACTTAGAAGATGAGGTTATTTCTCAGATTATGTATTTTACACCCTATAAAGCTTTAGGAACAAATAAGCAATCGACAGAATGAAATGAATGTACCAGTAGACAACGAAGGGCTGAAGCAGCAGCTCCTCGGGAGGCACCCGCACCCTTCTCCAGCACAGGTGGGTTGAGCAGCACCGCGGCACAAGGTGCGGCCACAGCTCGAAGCCTGGGGCGGGGTGGGGGGAAGTACTGCCTCCTCACAGCCACCGTGGAACACGCACTTGGATCTGGCTCAAAGCCTTGCTGCTCCAGCCTTCAGCCGGGGAGGGGTGGGTGGTGGTGGTGCTGAGCTTATTCTTGCAAGCTGGAAATGCATTTTGGGAATAAAGTGTACAAGAGCCAGTTTTGATCATAAAAACTGTGATCAGGCACAGAGTGATAAGGTACATGAACTCACCTCTTGGAATATCTGGAATACTGCCAGCAGCTTTCCACTCTATCTGCCAAGGCAGCCTCTTTCACCTCCTCTCTTTTCCTTATGGGAGGAAGGCTAGTCCTATATTACTCTTTTGCAATTATTTCCCAGTGACACCCCACTCACCCAAGCACAAGTATATCATAGCTATACCATCAGCTTCAGGCTTTACTCCGTTATTGTCAGTTTGATCTCAATTTCCTCAGAAGCCTGAGACATTTTCTCAGTGGTCATGTCCAGCCAACAACCACAGCCAAGGTGTTTGGTGGATGCAGCTCTTGCGCGTTTCTCAGCCACAGCATTCCACTGCCGCTACAGAGTACTACAGACCCAACTGGAGACGGATCCTTTCTGCTCTTCTGTGGATCTGGTGTAGCCAGCAGGAGCAAAACTGAGTACCACTGTATCTAAAGTCCCAAGATCAGCAGGTCTTCCCAACACACAACAGGAAGGAGGCTGAGTAAGCAGTTGCCATTTTTCAGATCACTAATAGCTACATTTCCCAAAGGGAACTAGTAATATAAGGTGCAGAGTTAGTACATTTATAAACTCACTCCCCACCCACCCAAGAGAACATTCAAGATCCCTGAAAAGAAGGCAGCGTAACAAACATTAGTGCTGCTGCCAGCTGATATCCCAATAGGGAAAAAATGCCAAATACTCTCTGCTCTGTTAAGGCCATATAGGACCAGAAGGATGCATCCAGCACAGCTTTGCATCCAGTTTTCTAGGGCAAATCCTTGGCTTGGCCATGAGAAGTCCTTGGTCTTTGGTATGTGGTAAGAGGTCAGGCCCCTCCCTCTAAAGAGGTTTTTTGCTTTCATAAACAAAATGCCTGGGTAACTCATCCTGCCATGGCTCTGGAAGACAGCCAGAGATAAACAACCCACTGACACTTAGTTTGTTCTGTGCTACCACCCTCCATCACTAATCATACAAGATACCTTTTACAAAAGTGAAGATCCAACAGAGATCCTTACTGCAGTTTATCTAGAGGTTATACTGAAGCACCAATGATCTTGTCCACCTTGAAAGCATGTATGAGATGCAGTGAATATATAGAAAACAAATTTCTTACAGGTTGATCTTCAATTACCAGCTTTTGGAAAACAAAAATGAAAAAACCCAACCACCAATGGAATACAACAATGAACCAACCAAAACCCCCAACAAATCAATCAATCAACCAACTGAGGTTTAGTTAAAAAAAAAAATAATTTTTTTTGCAAGGTACAGAGAAAGCTGTCTTCTTTGACAAAAAACTTACTTATTCAGAACCTTACTTCTTCCCATGAAAGAAAGTAAAATTCTGATTACTTTGTGGATGTTCTCAACCCCAACGTAACAGACAAAGCACAGTCCAAGTGTTTGTGGATGACTTGTTCTCAGATTTCTTTGCCTACCTGAGTTCAACTAAGAATCACTGCAGGAAAAACACAAAACCTTCCAATGCTTTTGAAATCAGTTAATCCAGAAAATAAAAACTGGGAATGGTATACCTGTTACCAGCACACTTAGCACATGGGAAATGCATAGCAAGGATCTGCTCCCGATAGAGGATCAGCTGTTTTAGAGTCTACCAACTTCACTTCAAATTGCAGGTGTAATGCTGGCAGTGGAGCTGTACACCACACAATATGCTATCTAGAGAACAAAATTACTGGATCTCAGCATAGTGGAATATACATTTTATTTTTTAAAAAGGAAGGTTACTAACAGAATTTAATACAGTCAAAATTTTACATTTTAAACAAAAGCTTTTCTTTTTCTTAAAAACCAGTTACGAGCAGAGAGGTGAGAGGACTTAACTACTCACAAAATCCAAGCCAAAGACTTTGAGAATTCAAATCTGTGGTTTATACATTTAAAAAAGTGTAATAAATGGAAATATAAAATAATACCAACTCTGTAATAGTGAAATGCCCTTTCCTCATTAGATTGCTGTTTAAGCACCTTTATTTTCACCCATCAGCTGCCAGGAGTGTTTAGATTTATGTACAAAATGAGCAGTTTGGGACAGAAGATTCATATATAAATTAAAACCATTTCTGGCAATACAGTTTTAATCCAGCTGCTTTACAAGCTTTATTATCTCTTTCACTTCTGTGGAATTTTTCAGTCAGGACGATCTCAAATGCACTTGATGGACTGCTTCAAAAAGCAGCTACATATACAGGAATTATATAGACAACCTCAAGGAGTAGACATCCAAGAGATTAAACAACATGCAGTAAAATTAAGATCATATTTATATCTTATATAAATACTGTGCAGATTTATCATCCATCCCCACTGAATGAATGGGACAGATCAATGTCATATCTGAAGACAAAAATATACTTTTATCCAGGAGGCAACAGAATTTCAGGCCAAATATAGCAGATAGGAGTTCCCTCAAATTATTTAGTTAAAAGCTATATGTGTTTGAAAAAGCTTTACAAGAACATAGTTTTCAGAGTAACTTGCACATTTGCTTAGCTGTTCCATAGCTATTTTACAGCCTAGAGACACTGAGAGAGGAGGAAAAAAATAGAAGAAAATAAAAAGAGATGCCGTCGTCTCTGCTCACTACAAAAGATATGGCTTTGTCATTTATGGAACACTGCAGACACAGCTGTTACCAGAGAGGAGTCTGCTCCAGAACAGCACAAAAGACAAAGTTACAGTATGGTTGGAGAAAGTGTAATCACAGGCTAATCTCTTTACATGAAGGCTGATGGATTAATAACACCTCCTCTTCAAAACCCAAGTGTTCAGATTTCCTAGCAGACTGCTCATGATTCTCACTCCACTGTTTTCTATTTTTTTCTTTTTAACACAAGATAGAAAAGGTCATGAAAGTTGATGAAAGGTCCAGCTGTGCAGCATCCAGTGAACATGTACTCAGCAAAACCACAAATCATAAATCAATTTCTCTCTCTCTCTCCACACCACAACAGGAAACCTGTGTCATCTATGTACATAATAGAACTTATAAAGATGTAGACTATCTAGATCACAAATGAGCTTCAATAACAATCACTCACTGTTGCACTGAAACTTGCTGCAGTCTGGCTGAAGGGTGGAGACATCTGATTGAGCCAAAAGAGAGAACAGTTAAAAAACCACACCCAACAAAAACCACCTGGCTTTAGTTTTCCTCAGTCACTAAAGTTTACAAATAATTTTAATATTGCTACTTTCCAAATGCTACTCACAAACAAATCAACTGTCCAGCTAACAGGATGGGAAGAGTACAATTATGAATGTAATCAGTGACTACTGTTAAAGAAAGACTGGAAGAGAATCAGTTCCCTCAAAATCTTAGTTTCTCTGCTTAAAGTAGCTCATTTTTATTTTTAAAACATTTTTTGTTAATAGAAAGCATCACAACTAGACTAGAATTCCACAACATCAATCTTTGTTTTGATTTCTGTAGTGCTCTAGGAAAGAAATAATCCCAAATCAAGCTACATGAAGCATTAACAATATTCAGATATTACAATGGAAGCACTTATTTATTACTTCATAGAACAGATTAGTTTTAAAAGTGTATTTACATGTTCTAAGTTATACAAAATACAGTATTCCAATAATCATGTTAATCACCATATTTCAGACAACTTCACATAAAAGTGCAGAGGATGCATCTATCCCTGATCCGGACCAGTAGCTAGCAGTCACCCCAGTGTGACAGGTGAGAGCTGCTATTATGTTTCCCATCGGGAAAACAAATCCCACCATCCCTTCTCACTGATACGTAACTGCAGATCTAGGAAAACATTCAGGCAGGTACACGAGTCGAGGTTTGTTGAGACCCACAGACCAAAATCACATGCCTTAATTTACTAGACATATGTGAAGTACATTTTAAAGTTTTTTACAGATGTTGTACAGCAAAGGGCTTCTACTCATGCCTTAGGAAAATGAAGTAACAAGGGTTTTAGCTATATAACAGGCACCCAAATTACACTTAATATCAACAGCCCTTTAACTACAACTGGATAGTGTGCTAAAGACACAATTCTGCAGCTGACTGCCTGGGCAGAGCTTCATATTCAATAACAGATCCTGTGAAGTCCACATGGTTCTCTATAGACATAGGGCTCTTCCCATGCAGAAATTACAGCAGAATTGAGGCTTAAAAGATTGGGGCCTCAGATATTAGTTTTCTCATGAGACAGCACTGACCAGTTCACATTGGCAGGTCAAGTCCCAGCACAACTGCACACTTAATTGAAGCAATAGCTATTTTTTCGGGCCTTTCTACAGTAACTCTCCTCCCTATCTGTATATTCCTTTCACTTCCTTCTGGATGGTGGAAGTAGGACCAAGACAAGGAGATTCCCAAGACCTAAACAAGTACTTATCTTCAGTATAATGCTAAGGGGATGCTGAGGGGATCCAAATTGGCCTAAAGTAATAAACAGTGAGGTGTCAGTTTTAGCAATCTCACTCAGGTCAGACTCCTGCATTACTCTCCTTTTTCATTCTTTGCTCTCCTTGCCAAGTATGTCTTTCTACATATGTATCTTCCTCAAAGGATTTCTTTTTCCCTGTAGGTGTCTGAACTTCAAGAAGTTTGCATTCCAAAAGTGACTCATAAGGGATAGCAGACTATCAAACTAACAAATTACATCTATATGACAATATGCATTATCATGAGTTAAATCACTGTAATTTCTCCATCAGCATGTTAGCATCTCCACAGATATTTAGGTAAGCCTATCCTTTCTACCTTTCTCCCAGTCTTCAACTGTGAATTTATCTATCTTCACCATGTTAACAGTGGCAGATATACAGACCAGAGTAATTATCTGAACATCTAGAAAGCCAGTCAGTCTTGTAGTGCTGCAAAGGCAAAACATTAGCACTAACAAATTATTTTTCTCTTTATGGATTTAGTGTATGTTGCCAAAAATATGAGATTTATGCACTAAGATAAATTTGCATTACTCATCTTGTGTTTAGCAGCTAAAACTAGAAGGGTGAACAAAAGCCTATCTGGATTTTACAAAGGTCTGAGATAACTTCTCCTCACTAAAAATGAAAGCACCTGATCACAAGCAACAAAGCCTTTTTATGCTCAGGTGGCTTACAATACTGAAGCAGCAATATTCTCCTCTGTGCAGGTCCATTATTTTTGCTATCTACAATTTTTTTTTTTTCTGCATAAGTGGTTTTATTACAGTATTCCCAAAGCTGCTAGTCTTCCACTGCACCTCCCAACTTGAAATTGATTTGGTACAATTAGTATCAGGCCTGCAGATAATGCTGAAACTGATTTCTGGTTAGAACACCTTGGGCTTTGAAACAGCACAGCAAGGAAATGAAATGGAGAATTGTTAGAAAAGACATAAAATGTTACTGCAAAAAGCCGCTTAGCAAAAAGCCAAACAATCCAAAAACATTTCTTCTCCAACACAAGTTTATAGTATGCTACTTTTTCACTCTGTCCACATAGGACCAAAAAAAAAAAAAAAAGCAGAATTCAGAATATCTGAGTATCAAAACTATCAGGACCAGTTTACTAACACTACACCTGCAATCTGAGATGCATCCAACTCATCCCAGCATAGAATGCTTCAGAGTAAAGCAAAGACACCCATGACTCCAGCACTTGCTGAAACGTTACAATAACCACATAAAAGTAAAGACTTTTTCCTGTAGGAGTTAATGATATCTTTGTTACTAGCTTCAGTGGGAGCAGATCTTGGCAACAGGTTAAAGATTTAGCTTCTTGGAATTTTTAGACACAAACCCACTACATGTAGATTAGATCATCATGTATGAAAGCAATACTGTATTAAATATTGCATGTCATTTATTCATAGCTGCTGTCTTCTGCAGAGTAAAACAACACTCATTGTGCACAAACCCCATCCACAGTTTATATATTTTCAAAGCTAGAACTATGAAATGGCCATGTGGTGTCAATCCACTTCCCAATGAAAGCACAGCTCTGTCATAAATGGCTCTCTTTCCTGGCAATCCCTGCAGTGATGCTGAAACATGCACATGGCCCTTTATTCTCTCCCCTTGGAGATGGTCCCTTTGTGGCTGGAATGGAGTAGGCTGGCATCAGGTACACTTATGGCCTCTAGAGAGTATGCTCCAAGGCTAGAGAACTTCAAACAGTGTCAATTCAGTATCTTTTGATATTCAAATTGAGCTAAAAGAATATTGGTTATCACTTACAGATAGGAGAGTCATCCTAGTCAAAGAAACAAAATGATGCAGTGAATTATTCCGAGAGGAGCAGAGAGCTCTGGAGCAATAAAATTAACTTCCTGAGACTGCAAAAACTGAGAAAGGAATTCAGCATTGCAAGGTATTTTTTGTCTGGCAACATCCGCAATCCTTTAAATAGTTACTACCTTCTCATCTATCTTTAAATACTTCTTAAGAACAACAACAACAAATTCTTCAGCTACAAAAGTTGAGCCTCACTCACCCTGAAGTGCAATTTTCCAGTTTTGCAACCCGTAGACACATGAATCACAGATTGTGCAAATCTGCATTGTCCTACAGGGAAGCACAAGTGTTTGCTAACAGTCTTCTCTGAAATAAAGATCTAATGAACATTCACTGCTAGTTTCCACTGTGTAAGCTTTTAAGAGAAATAAAACGACAGAATTGCACATGCTAATCTCACTGGTTGAATATTCTGCTGTTAAAATGTCACGATATACTGCAAAACCTGTGCGCAATATGTAAGTATTTAAAAGATATTCCTAAGCACAGTAGGATCCAAATGAAGCAACTCCTTGCCCAGTTATTTGGCTTTTCACTTTGTGATTTAAACAGAAAGCAGAAGTTTAAGAACTTAGGTAAGCCAGGGCTAACTGACAATTTAGAAATTATAAATGAAAAAAGGTACTACGTTTACACGCTGTCATGGTTGTTTGTTTTGTTGCTGGTTTGTTTTTTTTTTATCCATGGTTTGGGTCTTTATCACCAAAACAGAGCAAAAATGAGTACATACCAAAAACATCAGTCAAAATGAGCTATACTCAATATAGGTAGAGATATATGCTGCCATTTCAGCAACATGGAACTAATATATTCATCTATTTCATAAAAATATCCCAAGATTATCTCAGAGCTTTATAATCCTAAACTGTAATAATACACTCATAGGTATACTTTGGTAACCAGCAAAAAGTTAAAAACACTTTCTTGACTTCAGTACATTGTCCATTAAAAATGATAGGTCAAAAACAACATTTAATATATAAGCTCTGTAAAAAGGTTATGCTGTCAAACACTGGTTATGAAACATGACTTTTGAATTTTTTTTTTTTTTTTAAATTAAGCTTACAATATCAGCTGCTGCTTCTCACATTTTTCTCTATGCGTTTCTGCTCTGAAATTAGGGGTGGAATCTCTTGGGTAAACACAGTCAAAATATTTGTTAAATATGATAGCACTGAGCTATGCTGGTAACTAGTCATGCCTCATAATTTTGGCACTTGTGCTTCAGAAAGCTTTAAAGATTATTGTTCTTGAGGTGTAAGCTATTCATCAATCTCCAGGCATGAACACACTCCCGTCTTATAAGCTCCATTTTTACAAGCATGGCCCTGTACTCCTTTCCTAGAAAGTAAGTACTCTTGTTCTTTCCACATAGGTTTAGCTCTCAAGCTCCCTTAATATAAGAGCAGATTATTATGCTGATGAAACTCTTACAACGGAACTTCCACCTACTTCCTCCATCTTCTAAACAACAAAGATCTCCACAATCCCTCCAAGCTTTCATCTACCCTCCCACACTGGCACAAGGGTCCTCACACTTAAGCTGCCCTTAACTGTGGAATATCATTGGCTGTTTCACCTTCAGCACTGCAGTTGTCCTGCAGTCACGAATCAGAAAATTGTAATATGGCAGCTAATAGCCATTGTTTTCCTGGAGCTAATACTCATTTGGTAGTTTCAGACTGCCAAAAGACTTGGAGGTCAGCAACTCAGAATAGCACCTTTTCTATGATGATTAAGTCGTTAGCAGAAGAATAGATCCTGTTTCAGCAAAATACCATAAAATAAAGTGAGCCTCATAAACAAAATAAAGGAAAAGACAGCTTACAGCAGTGTAGCAAGAAAGCAACCAACATGGTTTACTATTACATGGGTCATTTGATAGAGGTTTATCACTCTCTGTATGGCACCCTGTGGTGCTTTCTGGATTATTTTGGTACATCTGCTGTAATCTTCTGAAGTCTCACACATTACAGGCTGCTGTCTTCCTGGTGTCTTTAGTTCTGCACTCACAGTACTCCACAGTATGCTACACTGCACCAGAAGTGAGACGCAGTATTAAATAAAATTCATTACACCGCAGGGAAAAGTCTTAAAATATAGCAGTTCTTTATATATACAGACACTTTCATTTAAAACTCCCTCTCTTCTTCCACTCGAGTGCCAGAACGAAGAGTCACTATTCACACAGGCTGTCAACAGACTTTGAGACATGAACTTTGAGTGTCTTGACAAAACCCCAGTAGGTAAGCTTATCGTAGTTCATAGTTACAGTGAGAAAGACAGATAAGGAAGCCATATACAGAATAAAGGAGACTTTGCACTTTTCATCATGCCCAGCCCTGGGTAGTCAGATGGGGTACTTGCAGGCAAGGAGGCAGGCAGGGTCATCATCAGTTGTTTGTGTTGGGACACCTCATAGATTTCACTGCTCACTCTGAAGACTGGCACACTGGAACTCTGGCGATTCATGTGTGCTTTTTAGTTTCTTTGTTTTTAAAAGTCTTTAAAGTTGCATCACTCGGAATCAGATAAGTCACTTTAAACAAAGCAAAGTGTTAAGTGTGACAATTTATTTATAACATACTTCCCACCATCACCACCACAAACCACCCTATGAAAGAAAAAACCCTGCTGAAAGGGTGACAATTTTCAGTATGTTTGAAAGAAATTAGACCAACACCATATCAAGAGCCAGTCTAGTCAAATTAAGAGCATAACAGAGGGAGGGGATCATTCGAAACACACATTAAGTGTTGGGGATTAGCCTGCTTCTCCACTTCCTTAAGAAGTCCACACAAAATTGCTCTAAATTCATAATTTCCACATTATGATTAAAAGACAAGCTAGTCTTTAGCACAGAAAATAAACCCTAATGCTTTTTCAATATACGTTCAGATTTCAATAGAGGAACTGCAACTACCCTCAACATCATCATCCCACATTTACTCCTTAATATAAATATTATCCCAGGAAGGATAATCTAGTTCTGACACAGTCACTATCTTAAGACAGCTTTGCATGTTAAGAGGACATATACTTCTCGTTAAGCTTCTAGTTCTTGCAGTTGTAGATCACGTAGAAGGTCTCAACATCACACACAGCATATTTTTTCTTTCAACACAGTATTATCATTGAAGCAGTGCTTGATGCTGAGAATGGATTACTTCCAAGGGGGAAAGTCTTGTGTGCTAATTTTCTATCAGGGAACATGCTGGAGGTAGAACCAGCAAGCATGGAGAGACCAGATATAGTGCTACACAGGAGATGGTGAGGTAAACTGTGTTTATAGTGGGTGTAGCTTATCCCATAGTGAGTTTACGAGGCAAAGGACCAAGACTCTTTCTCAATCTCTTGCACATCAAGTAAGGTGCAGTAAAATAACAGTGGCTTGTTTACTTCTTTAAAAAAGCCCCTTCTTTCAAAGCATAATGTGCTGGCCATTTTTTAACAGCTAGGACTCAAGGTTCAGCCTAATGAGCCAGATCTCTTTTTCTAAATCTCTCTAACTTCTCAGTTAAGTGCAACATGCTGCTTTATCAGAAGTTCAAGAGAGAAGACGCTCTAAGGAAAAAAGGAAGGGTGGTGGTAGAGATAGAGTCTAGAAACCACATCAAATTATTTTGTCCACATATATGGAGTGATTACTGTTCTGTCTCCTTGGTTTCTGCAAGTTATCCAGGATTAGAACCTATCAAGGCATATAGACAGTATTGTAATCAAAACTGCACTGACTCCATTCTGCATAACATTCATAGATTAACCTCACAATACTTCTGTTTTTGCAAGAGATTGAATATTTTCCTGCCTTAAAGGTTCCCTTACTCGTCTTCAACAGGAACAGAGTTCTATACAGCAGGAACTTTTCTAGTGCCTCTGAATGGAAGAGGAAACAATTTCATGATGCTGCCCAGCAACATCTACTTATATCCTGAAATTACGTTTTACACTTTTACCGGGAGGGGGAGGTGGAATGGAGAGGAGAAAAGAGTAAGAGTTTGAAAATTAAACAAAACAAAACAAAAATTAAAAAAAAGGAGAGAGAGAAAGAGGAGCATCACCTAGGCTCTTTCCTCTCTTAAAAATGTAAGTCAGAACAGACAGCAAAATCTCTATCCAGTCTGGAGGGATCCACATTTATTCTTCCAGACAGGTGAATCTGTTCAATTGTAGGACATCAGAAAATGTTCTATCTTGTGTTGAAAACAAGGTTGTACATATGGACACTAAGAGTTTAGACAACAGAATGATCAGGAAAGGGCCTGAATGAGTTGTGCCAACAGAAACAGGGTTTGTTTGTGTTTTGTTGTTTTTTTTTCTAGTGTAGATGCAAAATAGCAAAGCCTCCATAAACTTTATTTCTGGGAGTCTCTACAGATGGCAGAGAAGTCTAAGAGGCTAAAACAAAGAGCCCTAACAAGGAAAAGGGTGTGCTTACAAGGGTCCGTATCTGGTCTCATATTTAGAAACAATGTTCTTGCATCGTCCAACTTCCTTGCGCAGCTCTGCCACCTCCGTCCTCAGGGCTGTATTTTCTTTCTCAAGAAAGGCTGCCCGAATTGTGATCTGATTCTCCTTTAATCGCCGAGCATCACGGGAACGCTTTGCTGCCACATTATTCTTCTTTCGCCTTGTCCAGTATTTTTCATCCTGTAGTAAAAAAAAACAAAAACAAAAAAACAAAAAAAAAACCAAAAAAAAACAAAAAAAAAAACCCCAAAAACAAAACAAAACAAAAAACAAAACAAAACAAAACAAAACAAAAAAAAAAAAAAAAAAAAAAAAAACCAACAAACACCAAAACAAAAACAAAAACAAAAACAAAAAAAAAAAAAAAAAAAAAAAATTGAAAACTGTTTTGGAGACACTTCTTTATTGTATAATGATATTCACACTGACTTCTATATTGAGGAATCTCCTCAATATGTTCGCAGGGCTCTGACATCAAAATGGAGACCAGGCAGTACTGTAAGATTTCATCTTTACACAAGTCTTCTTTTAGGATAAACCAAGTGCACTGCTAGAACTAAGGAGATTTAGAGACTTGGGTATTAAGAAGCCATCCAACTGAAATGCTTCCTTTACTTAGTTTCAATTCAGGAGTGAACTTTTACATAAAACCACCTGTTCTGTTGTCTGGGTTGCTTAAATCCAGATTAGACATAATACTGGGCAAATACAGATGGTAGCCTTCAAAAGTGCAGGCGATGAGGATTTGACTTGATAGTTCTTCTAATTTCTGTATATAGCATGATCAGTTGCTCCTTGCCAGTAATTAGGTCATAATACCAAAACCTGCAAAACAGCAAGCATAGCAGCTGGCTTGCCAATTCTATTCTTGGCAGTGCTTCTGCCCAATCATGTAGGTAAACTGCATTAGTTCTGTATGTCAAAGTGTTTGGACAAGGAGTCAGAAACTTTTATCAAGGCCTAGAAGAGTTTGCAGCAATAAATCTGTTACCTTTTGCTCATCTGGGACAAAAACCTTCTTGGCTTTTTTAATCATAGGTTGTGGTTTCAGGTCCTCTTCAGTAAACTTGTGTTTGCGAGGATTGAAGAGCTCACCACCAGGCACACTGGACAACACTAAATCAGCAGGATCAGGGTTAAAATTCACCTCAACTTCTACGCAGTCAGGATCAATGGGGCTGGGTGTATTTCTCTCATTTTGTGGTGGGGACTCTGGCAACAACAGGAGAAATTACAATATATTCAGCAGGACGAAGAGAATCAACAAAGAAGCCAACTTTATTGCCCTGTGGTGAGAAATATTTAATAGTATTAGTTGGTACTTTCCTGAGGTGTGGTGGGTGCTGTACTGCTGCTGGTACAGAGAAAGAATTCACAGTCCAGTCTGTAACTCTAGGAACAGGTGCCAGACTAACAGACATGAGTAGACAGATGCAGGACAGGAGTTAATAACTTCCTTGGCAAAAATTACATGCTTTGCACACATAAAAAGCACTTTCAACAGCAGTAAGAAGGGAGAAACTTTTATCAGCCTGAGTTTTGTACCGTGCAAACCCTTACAGAAAGAAGCCTGCCCAAATACCTCAGGCCCTGGGACCTTCAAAGGTCAGACAAGTAGACTCCCAAACAACTGACTAAATAAAGGAGGTTTGTTACAAATGCAACAGTATTCTTCTTTGCCACATAGAAACAAACACTCCAACAGAATGTCTGACACTGGTAGTGTTCATATGAACGTTATCATATTAATGTATTGTTTACAAAACTTCATATACATGAATTGCAAAACTGCATGCCACTGCAGTACTGATCAATAAATAAGTTTTGCATGCACCACCTAGAAAAAAGTTACACCCTATAACTTACGGAAAGAGTTCCACATTATCTTTCCCACAGATTCATAGAAGAGGTCCAGAGCAAAATGCTTTCTGTAAAGCTTGCCCATAAAATAGTACTGTGATGGCTATCATGTTTAAACTCCAAACCTAGGACAAACTGAACAGCTGAATTCTTTAACAGAGATCTCCATACTACAAATGAAGTTTCCTAATACCATTTAAGCACAGTTTTGGGTTTTTGTTCCTCCATTCCCTCTTCAAAGCACTACAGAACATCAAACTGCATCATTAAAACACCTTTTTCAAGTGTCTATTTTCACATTCCCCAAGCTACCACAAAAAAGATTGCTTCACTGTTTTTCTATTTAACATTGTTATTTGAGGTACATTAAGTTCACATAAGAATCCAAGTTCACCCAAGCAGATCAAGGTAGTAAAAAGCCTCGTGACAAGCTATCAAATCTGATGTAAAATAACCTGAGAAAGTATTTTCTCAGTATGTCCAGCTTCTCACTACATTAGCAATGCCAAGAAAGCAAATACTTTATGTTGCTGTTTCAGCTCTTAGAATTTCAAAAGCAAAACAGACTGCACACTGATAGACAAACAGACTGCACATTGATAGACACTTATTCTTCATAGGATGGGAAGAGGGGAAGAAAAGGACAGGCAGCATCTTCATGAATTGACACACGAACTAAGGCTCTACATGGAGCATGTTTGTACTATTTAACCTGCCACAACAAACACTGACAGGGTTAGCATGTCTCCTCTTTGATCTAAAGAGGCACCTTTTAATATGAGAACAACAGAAATCCCTGAAAACCCTGTATTAGTCCATCTACCTGTGCTGGAGGCTGATTCAGATTGGTAAACTGCAGTGGAAGAGGATGATGCAGGAGAACCAGTGGAAGCACCAGCAGATTCCTTCCCTTCCAGCTCAGCCACAGGCAAGAGCGGATTCTGGTTCAAATCCAGGTGAGTAGGGCTGGAAGGAATTCCATTCTCCAGCAGGAACTCATCCAGATCCATGTACTCCAGGTGGAAAGACTCGCCATCATAAGGAATAGTTTTGTCCCAAATGGGTGGCATGAGGGAAGCTGAGACTGCCATAGTGCTGGCAGCTGCTGCCTCATCTTCTTCAAGCTTTATTTTCTCCTTCTCTTTATCTGAAAGATACAAGTAGGTCACTGTACAAGCTGAAACATGGGAGAGACTCAAGGTTTGAGAGTCCAACAAAATCCCCATAAAAGGAAATTCAGTAAGCTCATGGTTCTGCCTCATTACATGATCTGGAAAACCAGATGTTGAAAAGCAACATTTACATATGGAATGCTCTAACCCCCTGTGACGGCTGGATCACAGACAGCTGAGCAGTCTTGGATACCAGCATCTTTGCTCTGATAGCTTACCAAGGTGTGATGAAGTGCTGCATGGAGCTTATTAACCAACCACTGCAAAACAGCCTAGTTTTCACATACCTGTCTCAGAAGATAACAAAAGTGAGTGTCCCTAAGCAGGATTATATGGGAAACCAATATGAAAATTCTGAGGAAGCAGCGTAGCTTATTTCATGCACAAAGAAGGAAGGTGCAGAACATTAATTTAATTACAAACCAGAGAGGAATATGGGTTTTCAGATTACATTTGAAAATCAGTCAAAAGGTCCATAGGACACCAGAGACCTGGATGCCTATTGTTCAGCATTTTAGAAGCATTTCTCTCTGAAATGACTCAGCATGTCCACAGAAAGCAACAGCTCCAAGTGCTGCTCACTATAGATAGCTCAGAGCACCTACATACAATTTTCACTCTTTGGGGAGATGTCTAATAAGGCACACTCCCACACCCCACCCCCAAATCACAGGAGACTGATGCATTTTTCTCCATTTACTGTGCTACAGTGCACATATTACAGAAAAATGGCAGTTTCTATGTTCCCCATAGCTACTGAATCTTAACCATTGTCTGGGACAGAATCCAAGCAGAAAACTCAAGTTGTGGAATAATTACATAATTTAAGAGATAAAAATAAGCTGTCAGAAAAAAAAAATTAAAAATCCAAGTAATTTTCCTGATCCAGTTCTCCATGCAGCCATGGAGTTCTATCAGCAGCGAAGGAGGCATTCCAGAAGCAGTGCTAGTACTGCCAGCACTGAGCCAGCACTGCTGTCAAAAGGAAGGGACTGTCACCAGTTGTACCCTAATCACTTGCAAACTGGGCATTACCATGGAAGCCAGTGAATACTCCGTCCAATAGAACAAGGACTCCAAGGACATACACTGGATGTTTGGATCTCTAGTATTAACAGAGATTAGCCCAATAAAATGCACCAATCTTTTGCATTAGGGTTTTCTAGACTGGCTACAATATGCTAAAGGAGCATTTTTCTGTATTGGGAGTGGATGTGGGGGTGAAACGCGACTCTACATCAGAAAAGCCTATTTATATAAAATCTATTCTGATAAAAGTGGCATTCCTTACACTGCTGCCTTAGCTGGTGTGCAACTGCGACTGAAAGAGCTTTTTATGGCTTAAAGAACAGTGCTGCCATACAAAGTAAATTATCTACTGTATTGTGAATATTTTATACAAAAGAAGATACTGATTTTAAACCAAGCAGCTGAGAAAGCATTCACCAGCCACCCACTTGGGATCAAGAGCAAGTACCTAAGCGACACATTAAATTCAGACCAGTGGCTCCTGGACCTAAGCTTTGGTAGCATTACCTTGCAGCTTTTGGCTTTCTCCTTGCTACTTTATACTGCTGCCTCCAAACTGCCATCTTCCAGCTCCTATTTCTGCTATAAACTCCTTTTTGCAGGCAGTTTTGCAACTTTCCTACCTTTTGCTTGGGCAAAGCAAACAGGCAGGTTAACAGTAATGATGCAAATAACCAGAATGTCTCTAAACAGCTCCTACTTGAAGCCAGTAAAGAAACCGCATCTACTCTCTAAATAAGGAGAATTTCCCTTACTACTGGAGTACACCCCACCAAATTGGAACCAACATTTCACCTGCAAATAGAGATTGTGTGTATTCCCCAACACTTACATAGTGCCCAGCAGAACCAAACCCAGATTTGCACTGCGTGTTGTGGATGATATCCTCATAAAGATGGCACCAAAACAAATCGAAGCAACAATAATGATTTTTTTATAAATAACTATTTCTAAATAACATGATAAAAAACTTGTGAAATGTCAAGTCAAAATGTCAACTAAAAAGAAAAAAAAAATTTACTCTTGAAAACAGTACATCATTATACGTTATGCCAGTTTTAATACAAACCAGCAGTGCTTTCGTTTTGCAACATCTAATACAACACTTCCAAGAGATGAAAAAAATCATTAAGTGATTGTTAGACAGAATATTAGGCTTAAAAATATTTTTCAGAAGGGAGATGCTAAAAAGACTACACTACTGGCATATGTGGCTCTTCTCAGATCTTTTAGTGCCTTTTGGATATGCATGATCATCCTGCTGTCTTGCAGTAACCTGGAAAAACTGTGGTTCCTCCAATTTCCTCTTGTGATTGTCCCTGGCTCACACCAGTTTAGATCCTTCCTACAGGGGAGAAAAGCATCTGATATTTTTTTTATCCTTTTGCTACAAGGTGAGAACGTAGCAACCACTGGGCCCCCACTGCTGTCTTTGTTCAGCTATACTGTCTCTCTCTCCTCCCTCACTTCTAACAGTATCTGAAACAAAACAGCAGAAGTTGGGAGCACATATTGGGAGCCCATCTATTTCAAAGGTGATACATAACATGGTAAAAACTTTGTATGATCATTTTTACATTGATGTTTTCCCACAGGCTTTCTTTCAAATAATTTAATCTTTATTTCTGCCATACAACATCCTGCTTGGGTGCACAATATCTAATGAAACACTAATTAACTTCTTGCATCTTGAGGGGGAAGTTTCTGCCTATGTCAGTACGAGGACCTGAAAGATTAATTCTCCTAAGATATTTATAGTGTAAACAGGTATTACCTGACAGAAAAGCTGCAGTATCCTAAGTAGCTCCAATTGCAGCGATTCAAGGTCACTCTAATAACTCTGGACTGTACTTCTGCAGATGCTGGCTCATGTCTGATTTAGCCCCCTCATTCTGCTACCGTGACCTATTAACTGGGCTGTACATCTGCTGTTAACAGTGAGGACACCAGTTTATGCTCAGTGACTTAAGTGGACCGTTCCAGCTACTGACCTGTTGGAAATACTGATGTTTAAACCAAAAGCAGCAGCCTGAAAAGAGCTTTATTCCCCATCCTGTTTTTCCCTCAAAAAAAAAAAAAAAAAAAAAAAAAAAAAAAAAAAAAAAAAAAAAAAAAAAAAAACCACCAACAAACAAACAAACAAAAAAAACCCAACAAAAAAACCACACACCAAAACACCAAAACCAAACCAAAAAAAAACCCCCACAACCCGCACAAAAAAACACACACCACAAAACCCCCTAAAGATTAGAAGATTTTGGCCACCACACTGTCAAGAGCTATACCACCCACGGACAGAATAAATACATATTTGATAAACTTCCTCTTGTTCACCAAAAAACTATTGTCAAATTATACTGAAACCACTAAATATATATATAGGCTGATTGCTCCATTAATCCTTAGTTCCACTTGTGAGGACGCAACAAGGCAGGTTGTAGGGTTCCCTATCTCTAATGCCCATTGATGTGATGTTTGCTGAGGCATTTCTCCTGCCACAGCAGCATGCAACTGGTGATTAAGGCATCCTTTGGAGAGTATGCAGCAGCTTGTTACTAATGAAAGAGACCTGCATTTCTGCTCCAGAATATTAATTGCCTTCCCTTAACCCACAGAACTTCTAGTTTTTTATAAAAATACCACTATTTTAATTTATTTAATCCTTATAACACACACAACTCCCAGCAAGGCTGGTGAGCTGTACCTAATACACGCCAGGGCGTTCAAGGGGATGGCATTCTGCTGGAACTTGCTGATCTCCCTCCTTTGTTGCTCAGGAAGATTAGAAAGCTGCTTGCTTGGACTCGGTAGTCAAATTACCCACAGCAGTTGGAAAACCCACAGGTAGCTTGCAGAGACTATAAATGGATAGACACTGCAGCTAGCTGATAAAATTTCTTATTATAGTTCTTTCTTATATTTCTACAGAATAAGACAGAAAATTGTGTTTTTGTCAGTAGGCATTCCAGACAAAAGTGCAGGGTCTTTTCTCAGAAAGTTTGCTGAAACTTTACCACTGGATTAAGCAAATGAGTAATTTTTTAACATTTTGAGTGTATCACTGTCAATAGAACAGAAAATAATCAATGATCCTCTGAAGTCAGTTGAGTCAGAAGTCTTGTGTAAAGACAAGCATTTTGTAAATTAGGAGTAACTACCTGTTGACAATGAAGGCATTCTTTCTTTTATCTAGAATATGCAAACAAGGAAAGTATCAGAGACCTAAATAAACAGAAAGCAACAAGTTCCACAAAGTATGAAGTGAAACAGAACAAGGTGAACTAAGGAAATCTATGGAGAAGTTGTAGGAACAAGAACAACCTGAACTGTATTACACCATGAATGGAGAGGGATAATCAAGATGAAATGGACTCACTAGCAAGCTTTAGAGACTCCAGCTGAACACCTTCACCATCTAGAATGGGGTCATCTAGTAATCAATCTAGTATTAAATGTTTCTAATTTTAGAAAAATGCACTACCGCACAATTGTATTAATTTCAGATTTTTACATCTCCCTAGGCCACATCACATGATTTTGAACACAAAAATCACCCCCAAGACAAAGTCACCAAATCCCTATCAGCAACTACACATGAAATGAAATTGCTCCTGCTGGCACTAATGACTTTAAAAAGGCCTGGGTGCAGAAATATCTTAAGAAATCTCATGATTTTGTAGATTCAAGATTCTGTGTGCTGCAGCATCCCACACCATAGCAACATAACTAAAAACTGTATCACAAGCTAGTTTTTTTTTTTTAATCAGAAAGGAAAAAAAAGAGTCTCCAGAATCACAAAATAGATTTAAAGGGTATTGTGCAATATTAGACATGCAAGGTAGGTAGGATCCTCACTGGCAACAATCTTGCCGACCTTGCTCAGGCTGTGGTTTACCCTGGATGTTGTCTACTGCTCCAAAAAATTATTTTTAATCTCAAAATTCGTAAGTGTAAGGACTTCTTTTGTTATACACCAGTACACTGGGCATTACAGCAGTGCAGATAATTCTGAGCCTTCCTCGAAATGAAATCAATACTAAGAAAGGCAAAAATACTGTCAGATAAGAAGTAAAAAAACCAAACCAAACCAAAAAACCACCGAACAAAAAACCCAAGGGGAAAATAAAAAAGTGCGCCATCAGCACCGAAGACTATAAGCACTAGCACTGTTATTTACACAGCTGCTGTCCTCATCACCAGTGGCAGAGAAGCAGCTCCAGCCCATGCGGGACTGCATGTGCAGGCAGTCACTCATACCCTTATGGATTACCACCGGAACCTAATCTGAGGGGATCTGCTGTTTACTCGTGTCATCGAGCAACTTCCCAGCAATTAAGGTCAAGCAAGACTCGAAACCTTCTCACTGCTGCTCCCAGCTACGCATCTATAGGCGGGGGGAGGCTGCAGAGAGCCGAGAGACTATAACCACCGGATCACGTCTCGGCTCCTGCCCACCCTTCCTCCCCGCGGCGTTCGGTTCTGCCCACCGCAGGCACCTACACGCTCCGGAGAGAACGATCCCGGGGAGGCGGAGAGCAATCCCGTGCTGCCGGCTCTTGGCTCGGCCGGCCGGGGGGCGGAGGGAGGGAGGGACGAGGCGGGGGGAGGGGGCCGGGGCTTGCGGCCTCTCCCGCGGCCAGACCCGGCCTCCGAGCCACGGGGCGGTGGAGGTGGATAACTGGGGGGGGGCGCAGCGCGCTCCCGCCGCCCCCAAGCGCGCCCCCACGCTCACCCAGGCGCGCCTCCCGCGGCGGGTTCTCCATCAGCTTCTTCAGCACCAGCGGGAACGCGCCCGCCAGGCCCCGCCGCTCCTGCTGCGCGGCGGCCGCCCCGCTCCCCCCGGCTGCAGTGGGCTCTGGTCCTCCCGCCGCCGTCTCCTGGTGCGCGGCGCGGCCGGGCATACTCCCCGCGGGCGGGCGGGCTGTCAGCGGTCACCAGCGGCGCGGGGCTGCGGCGGCTCCCCGGGACCCGGCGGCGGCGGCGGCGGAGCTAACGGCGCAGGCGCATCCAGCTGACGCTCGGCGCGTGCTTCAGTATTCATGAGCTAGGGGCCCCGGCCCGGCCCGGCCTCTCCGCGCCCCGGGATTGGCCCGTGCCTCCCGACGGGGGTGGCTCCGCGCAGGCAGGCCCCGCCTTCCCGTCCCCGCGGCCGGCGCGGGCACGCGCCCCCCGCCCGCCAGGGCACGTGCAGGGGCGGGTCCTCAGCGGCCTTATTAGCATCCAGAGCCCCGCCCCCCCGTTCCTGCCGCGGGCGCTGCGTCACCGCCCGGAGAGCCGAGGAGACGGGGGGAGGCGAGCGCGCGCCTGTTCCCGCGGCCTGGCAGTGCCTGAACGGGCCGCGACCGAGCGGGGGTCCGTGTGGGCCGTTCAGGCAGCGTGACGCTTGCGAACGCCCTCCCCGCCCTGTCCCGCCGCCAGCACTGCAGCCCGCCCTTGCATATCCTCATTTAGGGTCCCGAAGTCACCTTTCGCGCGTGCCCTGGATTTAATCTCCCTCCGTCCCACACGATGCTCGCAGCGGCGTGCCCTACATAACATGGGCAGGGAGAGGGACTTCACTGCAGTGCTGGCATGGGCCGGCTGCTGGGGGAAGGGAGGAAAGGCCGCCTTTCCCTATTGCCACGATCACAAGAAATTCTTGTGAGTCCCCAAGCGGCCCCTTTGCTCTAGCAGCAGGGATGCCGTGCTGGGACTTAAGCTTCTGAACACACGAAGGCAGCAAATATTGCCAAATTCGTTCCTGAGAGCACAGGTGGATACTGAGGAGCATCTCCCACAGAATGAATAAATTCACACAAGTGTCAGATGCTGCAGCCACAGGCTTCTCCTGTCAGCAGTGGCTGCTCTTGCCTCGGCAGGATGGGCTAGAGCGAGCCTACTATACCGTGCTCCGAGCCGGGAAAGGGAAGGGTGTGCTCCACTGGGATCGGCCCGTCTCTATCCAACAGAGCCGCGCGAGTGAGAGCACAGGCATTCCCCATACGAGCCAGCAGAAAAAAAGACATCTTCCTCTCGGGTAGGCACTTGGGCATCTGCTTGGTTGAACGTCCCCCCACAAACCTCGGACATTTAATTTAACTGGCAAGGCACAATTTTACCTGACCTTTACTAATAAACCCTGATGGTCTTTGTGGGGGGGGGAAATAAATAAATAATCAGGTCTAAACTCTTCCCCAAAGGCCCAGGGAAAGGAATGGATTTGAAGTCACAGGGTTTTCCTCCATTGTCTTACTGCAATGAGGACCAGGGGACATCTCCACCCAACCTGGGCAGATGTGGAGCTGCCCTACCCAGCAGCTACTTCTCTTGTGTGGCTGGGAGGCCCAATCTGTTCCCTCCTTCACAGAGAACTGGTGAGACTCCCAATGCAACTCCTGCACACATGCTGTCCAACAGGAAGCTTGGAAAAGGACACCCTGTTCATATAGGCTAGAATGACACTGGTTAATGGATCATTTATCAAGGCTGATAAATCCAGTTGCAAGAACCAGGCAGAACAGGTCATGCTCTGCTGCCCAGTGTGCTCCAGGGCTACTGCCTACTATCCACAGACTCCCCCTGCCTTGCCAAGCTCAGCTGGCAGGAAGAAAAGGCACATGTGTGAAAGTGGAATGACAGACTTGTCTTTAGAAACAAGCAGTGGGTCTGCTAGTAGATAAAACTAGCACTGAGATATAAAAGAAACAATGGGAAGGATTCCACTGATTGGTGAATGCAAAATAAGATATTTGCCTTTACAAACAAATGGTAGGTTTGCCAATAAATGAAATTGGATAATGAAACATGCAAGAAACAATGGGGAAAACCCATAAATTCCATAAGAATTAAAAATTAAAAGGGGGGTTATACATTAAAGGGGAATCTTAGGTATTAGGCATTCCGGGAAGTCTGTACCTCTCAAGTACCTCAGCCAATGGGGAAAGAGAGAGGGAAATACGGCTGGGAAATTAGGATAAATAGGAGGCTGCATCCTCCAAAAATTTGAGAGACACCAGGGGAAATGCCTTATGGCCTCTCCCTTTATTTGAATAAAGTAAAAGGAGTCCTCTGTCTCCTTTTTGGACATAAACCTCTGGTGTTTGTTGATTAATTTTCCTAACAATTGGGAGATGCCACTTCACAGAGGGTAATGAGACACAGATGTCAGACCGCACAACAGAGGCAGCACACACAGCTTGGTGGAGGGGCAGCAAGCCCGCAGTGGTGCTTTTGTCTAGGAAATAGCTACTGATAGGTGGTAGATAGAGAACACAACAAGTGAGGTCACAAAGTAGCAGCTTTTAGGCAAGTGGATGCAGCCAAAGTGGGGCAGGCTGCAGGCTTCCAATTCAGTTATGGCTCTCACGGTCACTTTGTTCCATTGTTGTCAAGGCTGGTGGCCCAAAGGATGATGCTGTGCTTCGGTACTGTACAACACTCTTTCAAGGAACAGTATCTGCGCACATCACCCCTGCAGAGCTCAATGGCAACTGCTTTGCTGGGTAATATCTGTATGAAGGGAGGTTATTAAAACCACTCAGCAGCTTTTACTCCCTTTAGACTGACCATGTTCTTCCTTCAGCAAATTTCTACCTGTGCCCCACTGTGTTGTTTGTTCTGCACCACCATAAATTGTGACTTTTCTTGGAGAGGATCTAGACTATCAAGTGTTAGCTGCTCTTCCCAAAGGCAGGAGGGAGGGAGTTCCTGAGGAACATTCCTGTGGGTTGCCTCTCACATCACCCTGCTCCTCCATTAGCACCACCTGCCACCTAGGAGAGAGGCTGCCCTGAGAGCTTTTCCTCACTGCCTCTGGGGGTTAGGTGCTCAAGCAATTGCCGGCAGAAAGCAGGCACTGTGCCACAAGCTGTACCTTCTTGGTTAAGCTGGGATCTGCCTGAGATTTTTACATTTGCTTTCACTCTGCAGCTGAGAAGAAAGAGTGGAGAACAGTGAGATGTGAGGAGAGGAATGCAGTGTCCTTGGCTGTTATTTCTGGGAGTCTTGTCAGTGCCAGATGATACAGAACAGCCCAGTTCTGGGGTGCAGCAGGGAGGGAGGAAAGTGACAAGCAGCTCACTGCTGGACAGAGGGTGTGAAGGAGAGATGTACATCAAGCCCCACTGGGAAGTTTCAACAGCAGAACAGAGAGAGGTCTGAGAGCTAGCAAATCCAGATGAGTCCTGTCCAAGCATGGTGACTGAGGATGAGAAAACTGAGCTCTGTGGGAAGAGGGCTATGATGGGACTGCTGGTCTGGAGAGGGAGGCAGCATAATAAAGACAGTTCTGAGTACTATGGGAAGGGATGCAGAGAGGCAGGGTGGTCCTGGAGCTGGGGAAGAAAGCTGTCACAAAACAGCACTCTCAGCTGCCAAATAAGTCACATTGAGTTAAGACTAAATTATTCTCTCTTCAAATCATTGATCTCTCCTCTACCCACTACTCTAAACAGATAGGTCTTGCTAGCACTCCTCCCTTGGATTAGTTGAATCCACTTGGCTCTGGAGAGCAGAAATCCCAGGAAAGTCAAACTCCCAGCTGAGTCAAACTCAGCTTAGCCACAGCAAGGCTCTGCACCACATGAGCCCTTACATGAGTTACTGCCTCCTCCCAGACAGTTCCACTTTCTATCTGGATACTGTCAGCTGGGAAAACATGCCCTGGTCCACACAAACAGTGGGACTTCATATGGTGTGGCATTTAAACATACCTGGTAGTGGGCAGTCTCAGCCAAGAAGAGAGTGAGCTCACAGGAGGCAGCAGCAGAGCAATGTGACAAAATGAGACCCTTAGGGGTGGGGCAGTTCCCCTTGCCCTATTTTTCTTTCCCATAGGGAGCTGTTCATGTGACATAGGGCTCACTGTATTACAGCAGGTGTAGGCTGCCTTTCCTGATATGAATGTTTCACTGTCCCAGCAGCAACCTTTCCTCCCATTGACCCTGGAGCGAGAGCAGGGTCCCTCTCCATACTGTGTGTCTGGCTTTTCTGTTCCTGGGTCCTGCTGCCCCTCAACACTGCAGAGCTGCCTGGATGTCCTGGTAGCAATTCCCCAGGGAAAAGTGAACTCTGTGCATGTTTGTTTCTGTGAGCTCAACTCATGCCCAGACATAGGGATGTTCCCACACACCTGCCCAGTGCTCAGCAGCAAACATTAAAACACAACAACCAAAAAGCAGCTTTGTCAAGGGTGTGTAGCATCCTATCCAAAACCAGAGAGTACTCAAGCTGTGTGACGGGTGCTTGGAGACTCAACATTAGACTCAGCAAAGCCATCAGTGCAGCACGAGCAAAGTGTTTAGCACAGCAAAATCCCAAACTAAATAACCTCCTGGGTCCTTTCCATTTGTTTTTTAGGATGCTGTGCAGAGAGTGAGAAAGCCTAGGGGTACAGAAGTGCTCTTGCATACAAAATCTAGCATTTGCTGTGTTCTCTACCCCAGTTTATCACTGATAAACAATTGCAGCATCAAAGTTTGCAGAGTCAGCCTGCCCCATGCAGGCTGGGCTTTCTGGACAGTCTGAGGCTGGGAAGAGGCAATGTCTGGAGGCTTGGTTGTTATTGGTGGACAATGAATGGCAATCGTGGAAGTCACTTCTATGTGAGCATGAAGATTTGTGCCCAAGACTTTTCCGTGCACGAATTTTTGAGGGTTTCCAATAAATAGCTGAGCACAGAGATTAAAAGGATCAGGAGTTCAGCACTCTTGACTGATTTTATAATCAATCCATTGCTACTGTTTTTCCTCCTAGATGCACAGCATGCGCAGTGCCAGAACTCCCTGTCTGACTTGGACGCTTTGGGGAAACACACCCTTGAAGGGCTTGCAGCAAAGAAGATCTGCCCCTTTCTCACCTTGCAACTGAAGGAGGAGAAGGAGAAATGAAAACAGAACCCCCAGTACATATTTCCTCAATCCTACCTGTCATCTCGTTGGTCCAGGGCAAGGAATATTCCAGTAGTGACTTCAGGACTTCCGGTAAGTCCAGGGCAGCGGGGCCCCCAGGGTTTTTGCAGCTTGACATGTCCTGTTCTGGGAATGTGCCAGCAGGGCTAAGGGAGGGCCAGGTGCCTGGCCACCCACGTTACACCCCACTCTCCTGGGCGTTGCGAGACGGATTCAGAGGCACCGAGAGCAGGTTTGCCGAACTACTCTGGCTGAGAAAAAAACAAGAAGGGAGGCAGCCTGGCGGAGATTCCGCTTGCCCGACTGCCTTCACCTCCCCCTCTTCCACTCAGAAGTGGCCAATTGTGGAAATAGCTTGCAGCCTTGCAGGGCTGGGCCGGGCGCCTCGCCAGTGTGGTTTTACAGGGACTCTCCCAGCCAATCCGGCAGCGAAGAACTGGGCCAGTTATCTAACTTTGCAAAGGCAGCACCCTTTTCTTTCCTAAGGTGTTATAACAAATACATGTGTCTGGGGGGGAAAAAAAGCAAGTGTGCACTGTCAGGGGTACATGTTGGCTGCAAACACAAAAGGAGAGGGATCCTCTGACGAGTTCTTGGGAGGTTCTGAGGAGCTTCAAGCTGTGCAGGCTGCTACAAGGTGATACATGTGCTGCCTGCATCTGCCTGCTAACTTTTTAGCTGAGATCAGGATAGTGACATTATTTGTATGTGATGCCACAATTACTGTGTGTCCCTCCTAAGTTAATATTGATAATAGTACAAGGTTTCTTTCTTATAAAGTGTGCAGCATCCCCAAAGTATAGGATTTTTTCTTCTTAAGTGGCACAGAATTTTATCAGAAAGCAAGCAGCCTCCTCTCAGAGCAGTGATGTACAGGAAGAGAGTTCATGAACCCTACAAATACCCTGGTAACAGCTGGTTAAGTAAGATCTTGAGCACACAAAGCCTCTCCTCTCCTGTTAGTGAAATTTTAGCATGGAGAAAAGGACTGGAGACAGGAGGATAAAAGTCTGATCCTTTTTTTTTCAGAACCTGGTGTGGGAAGTAGCATCTTACATGTGCTGCAGTCTTTTCTTTTGCTGAGTGTGGTATTTCAACAGAAGTCCCTTTAGTTCTCTGTTGGATTCCAGGGCTCATGGAAAATCCCTCAAACTGCCCTGGGGGGTCTGAGACCCTGGCTGGGACCCCAGAAAAGCATTGCCTTTGACCTTAGTCCATGGAAAAAAACTTAAAGATTAATTAAAAGCAACAAAGATTTGAAATAAATAGTAGTTTAGATTGTCACAGGGTGAAAATTTGTAGTTTTGGGGTTTTTACTATGGAGATAGATGAGAGCAAGATGGATGATTTTGGGCAGTGTCTCTTCTTCTTCTTCTTCTCCTTCTCCTCCTCCTCCTCCATTTTCTTCTGTGATGGTGGCACAAAGACATTGGTAGAATGGGTTTGATGCAGAAATTGCGTGTTTAGAATAGGTAGCAATTATTGGCACAAAACTGTAAATATAGTACATTTTAAGAGTTAATTGGACTAGAAACCTTTAAAAGACCTTGGAATTCTTTGGCTGGCATTCTTGCCAGCTGTGTTTTCCAGCGCATTAAGCTAAGTGTTAGCAGTGTTCGAACCTCAAGATAAGAAACTGAATAAACATCTTTAAAGACTAAAGCTGCAAGTTCCATTCATCTTTTAACCCTGGTACAGGACTTTATATGAGAGAAAACTCTCGACTCTCACATTTCTCACTTTGTTCCTGTCTATTTTGCCAGGTTCAGCCTTATACTGCCGGTGTGATTTGGTAGAAACTAGGTATTCCAACACTGATCTGTGAGCCACAGCAACTGGACACAGCCCAGCAAAACCACGCATAAGGAAATGCATTTGATTTAACCCAATAGAAACAAAAAAGAAAGAATTACCTAGCCAAGTTGGGTGGTTGAGAATTTCAGTTTAGCTGGAGAAGCCTCGTGATCCCAATCTAATCAGGCTCTGAAGTCACACAATAGTTTGTTTAGTAGAATTTGTAATTATAGTACAACCTCTTCAGATGTTGAGCCAGCCATAACCATCAGTGGTGAAGCCATTCAAGGACAACAGTCCCATACTGACCCTGGGCTATTACAGTGTTCTCCACCCACCCAAAGCTGGAGCCAGCAGAATCTGCAGATGATTAGTGCATTCTGGCTCCTGTGAGCAAGAGACATGATCGCATCTCTCCTTCCTGGATCACAGCGTGCCAGCCAGGAGATCCATGTCCTTTCCTGAAATCTTTCAGTCCATTCTGGAACACTGGAGTCATTCAGTGCATCACTGATGTTTGGGACAACTACTGCCATATATGCCTAGTTTTGCTTCTTATCACCGGCTGGCAAGGGAAGGTGACTGGGAACATGGTAGCTGTCCAGTGCCAGATGCAGCTGGACCCCCTGGTTTTGTCCCAGGCTCAAACTTGTTATGAAAGTTGAACAAACATCTGACCACATGTCTGGAGGGACCCAAGAACTTCGCAGCAGCTGCTGCAGCAACTGACTGACATTTATGGCTTCAGAAAATGAAGACATTAATTCATAGAATCATGGAATGGTTTGGGTTTGAAAGTACCTTAAAGATCATCTAAAATGCCACTTAGCAGTTTGAATTGTTAGTCTGCAATGGACATCTTTAAGTTTTTGTCTAGAGATCTGAGCGTGACAAGATACACATCTCATCTGGCATTTGCCATGTCCACAAAATCTCCTACCAACACTGTATGTCTCTCTTGATTCAGAATCCCTGAACAATGAGCCCCTGCCCACAAGAGCATGGGTAACATCACTAGCTGAATACATCAACACCACCCTGTCTTCAAGCAAGGGAATCAAAAATTATACTATGGAGTAGAGTCATAACAGTAGGGAATTTCTGTCTGCCCTCATGTCCCTGCCATGGAGAGCAGAGCATTTGAGCTGCTTTAGTGAATGAAGCTGAAATGTCTCTGGGAAGATGCAGGCATGGCCACAGATTGCATCACTTGTGATGGCTGCACTGTTGGCAGATCAGATATGTTTTTATTGGTTTTGTGATCCCATTTTAGTGGAGGTGCTGACAGCTCTTCTCCAGCCATCATTCAGAAGCCTAGTCAGCCCTTAACAGCACATTTTCTCACAGACTCAACCAGCCGTAGTCAACTTATACTAGCTGTAAGTGGATGGCACACAAAAGGAGGCACCTAATGTAATGGAAAAGGCCAAACTCCAGGAATACCAATTTAACTGGCTGAGACCAGGGCTAACTTCACCATATTTTCTGCAGGTCTCCTGTGGCAGCTACCCACACCAACCAGCTGTGCTGGATGAAACTCTTGGCACATTTGCCCAAGGAGTATGTTCAGCAGTCCTGAGGGGAGGATTGTGAGTTCCTCAACATTTGTCTTGGTCCATACTCTCCCTCCTTCTACATTTTTATACGAAAGAATTGTTCTTTTTTTTTAAGCAACCAATTTTCGTACCTTCCCCTAACCCCTTTGACTTTCTGCAGTGCTCAGGTGCTTCTGCTGGCACCAAAGCAGAATGTCTCTTTTAAGACCTCTAATTCTACTCTTGTCTCTAACAGGACCTCTCTAGAGAGTTGTGCCATTAGGCCCAAAGTGAACTGTAGAGCAACACTGCTGAGGTGTTACGTGTAGATACAGCCTTGCTGACAGTTTGAGACCCTGAAGAATCTTTTCATTCAGACCTCTGATACAACCCTGCTCATTACGAGGGAGTTCTCTGTGCATGTCTCCAAGTTACCATCCTTCCCTAAGCCCCAGGAGTATTCCATCAACTCCTCCACAGGGCCACTTTCACAGCTCTTCTGGAGAAGCCTTTCCCATGTTTCTGCTCCTGCCAGTGTCTTGCAGCCACCCTCAGAACCAAAACAAGAGCCATTAGCACACTTGTGTGCCTTCTCAGTCAGAAACTCCTGTAGATTATTGCTGTGGGTCTTGTCCTTGCTGGTGGCACCTGTCTGCTCATTCATTTATGAGATCATCACTACAAAAGGGAATTTAATTGCTTCTCAGATGCATCTGAAAGCACAGCTGATGGGGAACCCAGTGGCAGCAATGACATTTGACCAAAGAAAGGCTTAGTGGTTATTACTACTAATTGCTGTTATCTCAGCTTCCTCCAATAAGGTACAAGTTTGTCTTGGTAATCTAATAGTATGGGTCATCTTAGAAAATAATAACTTTTTGTCTGATTGTCTAAGGACACAAAGCTTATGCAACAGCATTATGTATCCATCCATGCATCCATCCATCCACCCTAAGACCATGCTATCCACCTGGCAAATGGATAAATACATTTTAATATCTTATTCTGTTTGAAAGATAAGCTAGGAAGAGGAGTGTCTTATTTTGGAAAGAGAGGTGTCTGCCAGAAAGCCAGAGTCTCCCTTGGAATGAAGAGCCCCCTCCCTCCAAATTATTATAATTTTGAAATTGAGGGGCTTTCAGGCAAAAATATGAGAATAGGAATAACAATTCTTTACTAGTAATATTAAAAATGAAAATGTAGTAGTACAAAAAAAGCAAACAAAAAATAAACCACTGACAGAGTGAGAATACAGCCTGTTGTATACATACAGAATACAGAACAGATCCTGTTGGTGAGGGTGTTGGTAACAGTCCAATTAAGTCCTCCTGGAGTGACACATGTGGTTCTGTTGGAGCAGAGACGATCCTGTAGAGGGGTGGAGTCTGCCTCTGAAGGTCCATTGGTGGTGAGGTGAGTCTGGCCTTCCTCTGGGAATCCAGTGGAAACAGGCTGTCCTGGTGTTCTGACTCTCAGATTTTATCCGGGTAGGAATGCTTGGCTCCTCCCACTGGGTTGATGGGATGATGTAATTTTATCAGTCATGTGGTGAGCCTTAATGGCCCATTAACAGAAGATGTCCCCCGGAGGGAGGATGGGTCATGGAAGAGATAAAGAACACTGTGCCACCTGGTTTTAACAGTTGGCCCATTAACAGAAGACACCCACCCCCTCCACCCTGGAGTTATGAGGAATGGGTCATAGAAGAGATAAAGAAAAACACCTCCCCAACCGGTTTCAACAGCTGGCAATAGAATACCTACTCTTGGTAACATCTTTCATTGCAACCCAAGACACGGAAAGTCAAATTAATGTCTTCCCAGAGATAAAACCTGCTGTTATGGGTTCTGTATGATCTGGGGCACATTGGCAGTGACAAGGGACAGGCAAAAGCCAGCAGTACTGAAGGGACTTTGTGGTGACATGCAAGATGACGCTTCCCTGAAGTGAATCTGGAAAAAAGGATAAAAATGCCTAGAAAGCTCTAAAAGATTTGCAAAGTCTGCTGTTCTTGAAGCAAGAATATTTTCTTTTTTTTCTCCATTTCTTTCAGTCACCCAAGACCATTCACATTGGCAGCGCAGCCATTACTTGAAAATTTCCATACTTCCTTACATGAGACATCTTCTGTTGCACATCCCACAAATCAAGCCTATGCCTCAAACTCTGTGTGGAGGCTCCAGGCCCACCTGTAAGGTTTGATTCTCACACCAAACCCAGCTTGGTAAGTGGTTTCCTCTTTCTTTTATCCAAGCAAACCCTATGCCAGAGGTCAATCACTGCCTCTTTAAAGACATCCGTACAAATTTTTGTTCTTGTATTAGTTCCTAGGACAATTGTACATTCCCCTTACAGCTTCCAGACTTAACTATTTATTTGTGAGGTGCATTTGGCTTGGTAGAGATCTCACCTTGGCAGAGGCCTGCAGACTGAGTTTCACCTTGGCCATTCTGAAAGGACACTTGCACCACATCTCAGATACTTGTCTTCTGGGTTGAGATGCTGCTAGTGCAAACAGTTGTCCACGTTGCTGCAGGGATGCCCAGAACGGCAGCAGCAGGGAAGGCTGTGGCCAGACCACAGGGGTGTCAGCATCCACAGCAGATTACTTTGAGGAAAAGGAGGTGAGAGAACGAGTGGTGAAGCCAGCATGGGAGGGTAACCAACTCATGGAAAAGGGGGACTAGAGCTCTGTATTGGCTAAAGATCCTGCCTGGTGCCTGCAACATGGGCATGCAACCCTTTGGGTACTTTTGATGGTATCAACATGTGACACAGATGCAGGCTTGATGAGGCCTCGCTCCTCAGAGCTCCCTCCTACCTCTGAAAGGGCTTCTTTCAGTGGCAGGGTATGGCATGCATACACGTGCCTATGTATGTGTACATGTGCCTGCCTGTCTCCCTGTGTGGAGGAGCAGCACTGAGATCTCCCAACCAAGCTGTGAACTTCAGTGGAAGGAAGTGCCTACACTGCCCGCCTGAGGCAAAAGAATTTCTAAAAACTAATTCCCCAAAATGAGTGCCAAAAAGTTAATGAGCTTTGCTTCCCCACCACCCCCACCAAGATATCTCCCCCTTCTTGGGGGCTCACATGGCAGCTGGGCTCACCACAGCTCTACTTCTCTGCACGTGGCCTTCCCTTGTGAGGTGCCATTTGCCAGAGAACTAGTTGCTAGGCAGGGAGAAAATGTGAGAAAGGGCCTTGGGATCACCAGGAGTTGTACTGTCATGGGTAGGAAGGACACCTAGAGCTCCGTTTTACATTTCCCTGCTCTGAAAACACTCTGGCAGCCTTTGCAGACACAGCTTTGAGAGCTCTTGGAACAAGCCTTGGCAGGAGGCAGAGTCCAGGAGGTGCCAATAGCAGCAATAAAACAAGGAGTTGAAAGCGGGATGGGGAAATCCAAGGCCAGTGATGTTGTTCATGGTAGATCATTGGGTGGAACAGCAAGAGACACATTCCTGTGGTTGCTTCCTTCTCAGAACCAAAGCTGTCTGTAAGGACCTGGGCTGTCTATCAGCCATCTCTTCCTACTTACACCTGCTAAGGACAATGTGGTCCCCAGCAAGAGCAGGGATCCTGCAGCATCATAGCACAAGAGGTCTGAGCTTGATGGAAAGATACAGGAGTCAGCTGAGTGTGGGGAAGGCATGTGGGCTGAAAGAAAACGAATGACCCTTAAAAAAGCTTGGACACTTTGGCTGCCACTGATATCCCCAAACCGAGACATGAATGGTCTCGAACAGGAGAAGCTCCAGACTGCCTAGGAATTCTTTTGAAACATTGCTGCTGTATTGAATCCCCACCACAGCTCTCAGGGGCAATGACCAGCTGTGTTGCAATTATTCTCAAGCAATTTTGCTGAGGAAAACTGAGGCCATCTCACTCCCATGGAAGTAGGACTTCCCCTCTATGTCTCAGAACTTTGCTGAGGTTCAGAGGGGGTTCGTGCCTTGGTATTCAATTAGCAAAACTATGCAGCTCTTCATCCTTCTTAACCATCTGCCTGGAGGGCTGCAGTGCTATTGGAAACCCACAGCTAGGACAGACATAGGAAATCCACCGAGAACCAAGGAAATATGCCAAAGAACACCTCCAGAGTCCAGTGTTTTTCCAGTTCAAAGCAAGCTAAATCTACTCTGGCATTTAGGTTTAAAGACTTCTATCCCACCCCTGTGTAAATGTTATTTTTTTGAGGATTAATCCAGATGGTTATGAATGACCCTATTTGCTGTGTCTATGCTATGTCTGTACCTCCTAAGGCTCTCTGGAAAAAGTAGTAGTTTTCTGGGGCACAGATATCCATGTGATAAACTGCAGAGATGAGCATCACTGAAAGGGGCAATCTTGGGAGCTGCCAGGGACAGGACTGTTGTGGTGGGTGTTGGGGGTTAGGTGTTTTTTTTGGGTTTGGTTTTTTTTTTTTTCCCCCCTATAGAATTTTTCCCCCATAAGTTGCTAAGAAACTAAATACTGATGCTTAGAGGGTGCTTGACCCACACAAAAGAAGTGGCCTAGGGAGGAGGAAGATCACATAAATTTGGGGGAGGGAAAAGGGAAGCGGGCGAGCTGAGCGTGCTCTTGCTGCTCTTGGCATCAGAGAGGACAGTCGGGCTGCTGCTTGCTGCGGGAGGAGTCCACTGTCAACAGAAAGTACAGTCCTGGGAATTCTACCATCATCCATCATCTGCTCGTGTACCCAGGAATTTGGAGCCCCTTTGCCTGCCCTGCTGGAGCTGGGCCAGCCCTGCCCAGCCATCACGGCTTCTTCAGCACTGCTCACTTTGCCAGGACACCCCCTGCCTGCCGGGACATTCCCCCCTGCCTGCTGGGGACCCTCGCCGTTCCATTCACCAGCCTGGGAGTTTTCCACTGTTCCAGCTTGGTGGTCTTGGAGTCCCAAGAGATCAGACTGCCCCGGGTTTTGTGAAACAAAGCCCCTTGAGGTTCCTGGTTCTGTTTATTATTAATGCTGTAGTTGTTGTTCTTTGTTTGCCTTGTTATACTTACTAGTAAAGAATTGTTATTCCTTTCCCCATAGCCCTGCCTGAAAAGCCTCTTTAATCTTCAAAATTATAATTAACTTGGAGGGAAGGGATTGGAATTCCCCACTCCTAGAGAGGCCCCACCCCTCCCTAGCAGATACCTGTCTTTCAAACCAAGACAGTGGGAAATGAGTCATCTGGAGCTGTCATCTGGTCTGGTCCCTGCTCTTGTCTTTGCTGCACCTGGATCTGTTTTCAGGGAACACCACTCCTGTCCCAGCAGCACCAGGACACACTACTCTTGCCTGGAGGGGGAGCCACAGAGATACAGGAGGTGACAATCAACCTGGGAAGGGAGAGAGGTTATGTGGAATGGACAGGTCCTGTCCTATCCACTCCCATCCTGGGGAGAAAGGGGTAGGGCTGAACAAGACATGGCTCAGCTCCTGACCAGAGCCTGCAGCTTTCCAGGAAGCCCCAAGAGCTGTGTGTCCACAGGACCTCTGCCCAGAGCCATCCCATAGCACCCAACCAAGTCTGTTCCATGCCTTCCTCCACCGCATATCATACAGCCGTCTGCTTCAGCTTGCATGCCCACAGACTTTCCTCCTCCACTTCCCTCCAACTGGTCACTCCCATCCATGCCTCTTTTACTATTTAGCTTGTTGCTTTCTGCCTCGTGTTTTTCCCCCCAGCTGCCCTACATGGTTATGTCCTCTGTGCCCAGCCAGTGACCAACACACCTCCCCAGCTTATGCATGTCAGGAATTCTCTGCTGCTCACTGTGCACAGGACACACCACCACATGACCCTATTCCTGGTTGCAATGGCAGCAGCAAACCCAATGAAGAGGATGACAGCATTTGCATCATCTGCTGTCACTGCCCAGAAATGTTTCTCTATAGTGTGGTAGGCAGACTCAGTTACTGCATTGCTTAGTATTCTCATCTGCAGCAGACTCCTTCTGCCAGACTGCTGTGTGACGGCATTAACCATCTTCAAAACAAAGCCTTCCTCCCATCTCTCAAGGGTTCCTACCCTGCTCCTCTCAATCTCCCATAGAACCTGGATTTTTCTTGGCTGACCTGGGTCCCTCTGCCTCGTCTTTGTATCTGCTGAAGTTCCTAGGAAGATCTGATTACTGAAATCACCACTCCTTTTCTTCCTCTCCAAAATACAAGTTTATTTCAGCGAAAAAACACCAGTGTACAGCTGAGGCTTAAACCTGCAAGGAAAACAGGTGGGTTTTTTTCAGCTGCTTTGTCCGTCTCACAATTTGACAATTTTGGTTCAAACTGTACTGGAAAAGCTACCCTCAACTCTTGCCGGCATGGCCTTAACAATCTTTGGAATGTAAAATTAATGTGTCTCACGTTGTATGTACTCGATGCACCTTGGAAGTACGCAAGGCTCCTCATTCCCCCTTCAGTAAAATAATGTGTTCAGGCCTCTTCTTTGACCAGAAGGACATGAGTTTTTATGTCTGTATGATGGACACCTAGGAGATGTGTAACAAATCATTCTCTTCAGGCCTCACTGGATATGACCTTCTGGTCATTACCAGTTTATACAGCAGTAATGGAATATCCATGGGACGCCCCCGTCTTCATCACGTCTACAGTTTTGATTTTATTAAGAATCTAGATTAATCTGCATTGTGACGGATTAAAAAAATAAAGAAGCTGGGTTTATTAATAAATGTTTTCACACTGACCTCTTCTCCCAATGCAGTTTGCCCACACAGCATCCTCTCCAGGAGGAAAGTAAGTGCACAGATCCTTCCCATGGCCCAAGCTGTGTGAAACTCAACAGGCAGGGCTAAGGGCACGTTCCCTAGCAGGGTGCACATTGTCAGGCAAAAGAACTGTCCAACCTAGTTGAACAGAGCAGCCTACATAGAAGAATCTCTAGATGAAGGTGTTTACAACACCTGATTACTGGAGGTTTCAAAGCACAGGTTACCCAAACATCTGAAACTATGCGTTAATGCAGAGCACATGGATTCTTGGCACTAGGGGGAAAGAAAAACATCTTAAATACACCTACACAAGAACTGTGTGTCTGATGAAGAACTGCATGAACTGTTAATATGCACAAGGCAATTTTCACTCAGCAAGGAGAGCGGCTGATTATACTTATAGATGGGAGAAAGCCACAGTGGTCCAATGCTTGACGTTCTCCCTTTGCTTCCCTCCTCAGAGCAGGGAAACCTGAAAGCAAGATAAAATCCTTTGCAGATTATTGGAAAAACACAAGCACACTCTGGATCAGGAGAGGGTTTAAAGTGCACACTTTTATTTTCTATTACAAAGGATAGAAGAAGCAAGTTTGGTTTTTCTTTCTTTATTTAAGAACAAAACCAAAAATGTTGTTAAAACATCTACATAATTATCCTGATACTAGACCTTATGAAAGATATGAAGTTCTTTTTTAATAGTAAAGCGTGGTATTCTTAAATTACATTAATACAAAGACATATTAAAGGACTCAAAATCATTACTACCCAGCTCAGAACTGCAGCATCCCCTTGCTATCTTTTCCTTTCACTTGCTAAAACCCATCCATTTTTGACATACAGTTTCATACAAGCTAAGTAGGGTATTTGGGGGTTGTTTGTTTGTTTGTTTGTTTTTACTGTTCCCTGTAAAGGCCAGGTTAACTCCAATGCCAGTGTCGCCTAAATTCCTGCCTCTACCAAAGAATTTGGGAAAAGATTTTCACTAAGTCCTTCAGCATTTAATAAGTTTCTGTTCTGTGTGAATGTCTGTGGTTATTTTACAAGATACGAGATTTTCTTCTAATATTATAAAATCAAAACATCTCTTTCTTTGCTTATAACCCTCAAATTTGGTTCTGTGCTGCAGAATTTTCTTCTTCTCTCACACAAATAAAGAAGAGAGAATTATCACAGGGTGTTGTGAACATACCACTAAAGCAGCCCCTATAACTTGTGGTTTATCTGCTGTAAAGCTGCAAGCACTGATCATTTCTGCTGAGAGCACATAATGGGCTGAAGAAAACCCTCCTGGCTTGATAAAGCATGCCTGATAAGTCATGTGAAACTTCCTGCCTTTCACAATGTCCCTTTAAATACTATAAGCAAAGCCTTATATTAAAACTGTAATCACTAGTTAGCAGTATAATACTCTCTGACTGAGATGGGACTGCAAGGACATCCTAAAGGGTTTCAAAAATGTGAACAGGGAATCCTGTCCCATCTCAAAGTTTATACCTATCTATATAAAACCCTCCCCTTTTTTGTTATTTCCCTCTCCCTATCCCAGATAAAAGGCTTCATATTTAAACTGGAGATGCTGCATTTCCTGGCCCGAGTCCTTTTCCTTTACCCTCATTTAAAAGATTCCTTTGATACCACACACATATAATATTATATAGAGCGATATATTTAATACCTGTGTATATATGCTTCATGGAAGGGGTCACATATATACACACTAAAACAAGTCTGATGACGAAGTACTGCAACACCACAGACCACGTTGTCATATCAGGGAAAACAAAGAAACACTTGATGCAACCCCTGTGACCATGGGCCTACCTCACCTCACCTTACTCTCACCCTTTTCCCATCTCAGCTCTAGCCCAAATGTCATGAAGCGCCACTGAGCAGCTCAACTCTCACTGAAGAGAGGGGGAGAGGGGACAGCGACCCACTCCATAACCTAAACAAGTCATTGCATGAGAAATCACGGCTCAGCAAACGCTAGTCACATTAGAGATGCAGGTTCATTTTAAAAATAAAAAAAACACATTCCAGTATCCCTCAGTCCATATTTCCTTCCTTGGTGTCTCTGCCCAAGAAGAGCAGAAAAGATAACTCAGAAGCTGATGCTTGTCTCCTCCTGTCTCTGACCACTTGAGCACAAGGATGGCTAGAAGAAGGTACCACAGTATCATGGGTTGGCACAGTTTAGTTTTTAGTTATGGAGAAATGTAGAATGTATTTCCTGGTCAGGACGGGAATTGCTTTAGAAAGGACAGGGACCTATCATAAGGTTAGTTGGGATATTGGCATCTGTTTTGACCAGTGAGAATGTCAATTGTGACTTTGGGCAGTACCCGTATAAAAGCCCCTGATTTCCTGGAGGTCAGCCCTTTTCCCTTTGGCCAGAGAGAGAGGTACCATCGTGCGGCAGCCGGGGCTCGGCCGGGCCGCGCCGCCCTGGCCGGTGCTGGGCTGAGCCGGGCGCAGAGGAGCGGCCCTGGCCGGGCTGTGCTCCGGGGCTCTGTCTGCTGCCAGCACGGGGCCGGGCAGGCTCTGCCGGCCGGGCCGATACCAGCTACGGGCCTGGCTGGGCCGGGGCCCGCCCCGATTTACACTGAGGGGGGCATTTCTGATCCTGCCTGCTTTTTTGATTCCGGACTGCCCGGGTCCTCTGATCGGTCCTCTGATCTCTCGGCGTGAATTCCCCTGTGCCCCTCCCCGCCGCCTTGAAAATCTAACACCATGAGCTGCAGCAAGAGAGAAAAAGACTCTGGGCAGATTTAACCCTTTCCTGGAGTGAGAGTGAAAAGACTATTGGGACAGGAGGTTGAGAAGTTTGTCATTCCATCCTTATCAAGCCATGGAAATGAACTTTATATTTAGATTATCCCTTTAAATCGTGGGAAAGATATGATTGTTTAGATTTGTGTGTGGATTTGAGCAAAGGTGTTTGTGATGGACTAAGTGATATTAATCCTGTAAGATACTTGAACAGAGATAGGGATGAGAAGCCCTCTGCGCCGGTGAAGAAGTGAGAAGGTATCTCTTGAGATGAAGAATCCCTTGCCTTTGGAGTTACCCGTCTTTAAAAGGTGATACCCCAGTATGCAAAAGTCTAAGACCCATGACCCATAAGCAGCTTGGGAACCTGCTAATGGGAGGGGTCACAAAGGTAGGTTTCCCCAGGAGATTGTTTTTGTGACAGTTAAACCCACAAGAGAACTGTTCTCAGTTGTCAGTGGAATCCATGACTCTTAAGAGAAACTCTTCTCCTAAAGAATTGATGAAAGATTATTTTCAAATGGTGAAACTGACTGAAAATTACAAGTTTTGTCTCTTTATGTTGTTTTGTAGGAAAGTTAACAGTTTGTAAGGGGAGGGAAGAGTGTTTTTGGAGTTTCATTCTGTTTTGTTTTAGTTTTTCCCCAACTTTCTTTCTCCATTCTTTTAGTATGTGTTAATAAAACTATTTTTTTATTTTTAAGCTTGAGCCTGCTTTGTTTTGCTCGTAATCTTTCTCCCACAAAAAGAGAATAAACACTAAGACCACCACACTAAATTTGGCAACCAGAATTTGGCAAACGTGAAACCACCACGCATAGCTACCACAAAAAACAGAGGAGAAAATACAGCACCTGACCACTCAAAAACTGCCATGTCTGATATTGATCATAGCAAACCAGAGACTACCGTCCATATTTTAAGGGAGAGGAAAAATAGCTCAGCAGAAAAGTGGTTAAGTTGCCCAGGAAAGAGATTGAGTCGCCATCTCCAGAAGTATTTAAAAATACATGTAGATGTGGCACTTCGACATGAGACATGGTTTAGTCTGGGACTTGGCAGTGCCAGGTTAACAATTGGACTTGATGATCTCTGAGGTCTTTTTCAACTTAATGAGATGTTCAGAGGCACATTCAGTTTACTTAGAACACACCATGTCTCTGGAAAGATACCAGACCAGAATGCAGAACACTCTCTGCTCCATAACTGGACCCTAACTATCCCCGTGGAGCTGAAGCACCCTCCTGAAGTCTGGTTTAGAAAGGTGACAGCTGCCCCACACCATCTCCACATCTCCCGATTTTCACATACCATCTCTCCTGAAGCTCTGAACCCCAAGGATATGGGAGCAGAGAGGAATGGGAAGACACAGCAATGCCAAAGCACCAAGCAGTTCATGGCCAGATTGTATTTACCATGGACACAGCCCTACCAGACCCAAGGGCTCTAAAATTGCTGTCCTAGGAGACGCTGTATGAAAAAGACATCCCTGACAAAGGCTGAGAGGGAGATGTGTTTGTGTTTGAATGGATGGTCCATCCATGCATGCAAAACTGCAGAGCACTGCTGAAGAGAGGAGGAGAGGGAAGCTTAGGACAGGGGAGACGTTTACTGGTTGCAGGATGAGACTGACAGAAAGGACAAGGCTGGCATTCAGAGCAGTAATGCTTTTCACTGCTGCCACTTATAAAAGCAAAACTCCTGTCCCATAGTTCAGCATTACTGGTTACCTCATCAAAGCACACATCAGGCAGCACACATCAGGCAGCACAGGAGCAGGCCATGGCTTGGTCCTACTGTGCCACTCACTCTCCACCACTGTCCCTGCTCTCAGTTGCATCCTAGTTGCACCGTGCATCTGCAGTCTCCCTGCCCTGGCTCTGAGGAGGAGGCTGGATCTCTGGTCCTGGTAAGTGCTTCCAGCTGGATTCCCATTAGCTAAACATTGGCCATGCTGCGCAATGGTGTCCTTTTAAATGGGTCTCCACCCAGTTCTTGTGGCAGTGCAGGGAAAAAATGCAGCTCTAAGTAACCAGAAACACATGCCATTTAAAGAGCAAGAAAGGAACACCATTACCTCCCTCCCTCCCTCCCTTCAGGACCCAAGGCAACACAGAAACACAGGCCCCTTTTGGTGACCCCCTCCCTCCTGATACTGCTGTGTGGACTTCAGTGACACACAGTGTCTCACAGACTCCACTACACCTCCTAGATGGCTTCTGTTTTACTTGCACCAGTCACACCAGCCAAAAAAAACCCCACCCCAAACTATCTGCCCTGAATACCTGCCACACACACATCTAATGAGAAGACACCAACTTGCTTTCTGAGTACTGTCAGCTGAAGTTTGAAGTCACCTACAACTCAGTTCCTGCTGCAAGCCATTTCACAGAATCACAGAATGATTAGGTTGGAAGAGACCTTCAAGATCATCCAGTCCAACCCATGCACCTCCATAACACCTCAATTAAGCCATGGCACCAAGTGCCACATCCAGTCTTTTTTTAAACACATTCAGGGATGGTGACTCCTCCACCTTCCTGGGCAGACCATTTCAGTACTTTATCACTCTTTCCGTAAAAAACTTTTTCCTAATATCCAACCTATATTTCCCTTGGTGCAGCTTAAGACTGTGTCCTCTTCTTCTGTCAGCTGCTGCTTGGAGAAAGACCAAGCCCCACCTGACTACAACCACCTCCCAGGAAGTTGTAGAGAATGTTAAGGTCACCTCTTAGTCTCCTTTTCTCCAGGCTGAACAACCCCAGCTCCCTCAGTCGTTCCTCATAGGGCTTGTGTTCCAGGCCTCTCACCAGCCTCGTTGCCTCCTCTGGACGTGCTCAAGTTTCATTACATTGCCGCTTTTACCCTGCACTCCTTATACCACAGAGCTGTTATCCTCCTCAGCATGAGGGCCTCAGGGCAATATAGACAGGAGCATAAATCTAGATGTTTTAAGCCAAATCTAGTGGTTTTCCTTCTTTGCACCACAATTCCTATTTCTTCTGGTACCAAACTCCCAGAAGAGCAGGAGGGCTGCAGCAGAGTAAGTGGGGCTTACTCTGCAGCACTGAGAAAAGGAACATATGAAATTCATTATGACCTTTTCACCAGATTTCATAAAATCATAGAACAATCTGGGCTGGAAGGGATCTTAAGATCATCTAGTTTCAATCCCCCTGTCATTGAGGACACCTTCCACTAGACCACATCGCTCAGAGCTCTATCCAACCTGGCCTTGAACAGTTCCAGGTACGGGGCATCCATGACTTTTCTGTTCCTCTCTCTCAGCTTTGTCCTCCAGACCTCTGCAGTCATACTCTGAATTGAAAGACAGAGGTATGACACAAGGAGAAATTCTCTAATTTGTGGCCCAATACAGATTGAACTAATTCCTTTGAATGAAGGACAGTGAAAACAAAAAGATGAAGTGGAAGGAGAATTTGGGGGAAAGAAGAGAGAAAAGATGGATCACAAATTCAGTGAGCATGGCTTTGCTGGCCAACAAGAATCAATTTCACAAATTTATTCACCACTAATATATCATTGTCTCATAATCTTAAAACAAAAGAAAAGTTCTCTTTGCGAGACACAGATCTTACTCTCCCTGCTACTGCCACTCAGAAAACCCATCCTGTATTTCTGCAGCTGACAGACTCCCCAAGCTCATACTATACGTTGTCCCGCAACAGGAAGTTGTATTTCCCGAAGTCGTCATCCCTGGGGCAGAGCAGCATGTCCTTGCGAGCTTTGGCCAGTTTCTGTTTCAGCACTTCCCTCCGGTCTAGCCATTCCGTCAGCTCGTCCTGCCCATGGGCATAGCGACATTCCTCTCCCTCAGGACAGGCCTTGTTCTTCTGGAACCTGCCAACACAAGGAGCATAGACAGAAGGACACCCCCAGTACAGGGGTTTGAGCTCCCAGTCTGGGATACTTGATCAGGACCCATTGAAACCTGCTGTGAACTCTCCTTTTTAAGGGTGAGCTGATTCTCCTACAAACCCATGTGCAGGTGGGAAAGACATCAAGACTGGAAAAAAAACAGAGCAGCAAAAAAGACAGTGGCTACAAAGGGATTTAGTCAAGAGCACAAAAAAAGGTGAGCTGGCACTGGATCAACAGGGATAAGGAAAAACCAATGCACAAGAGAGGAAATGCCAGGTAACCAGCACGAAAGGCAAAAATCTTCTTGCTAACTAAAGTGGCATTTTAAACCATCCTTTCTGAAGGCACCTTAAGGTGCTGATTCAGAGCGTGTGAGACAGTCAAAACCATTTAGTAAAGCACCTAGGATTCCCCCAAGCACTGGGCCAAGGAGACTGCTCAGCAGTCTGAGCGCTGACAGCATCCTGGCTATGAAGGGCACAGGTGCAGACAGGAAGCTCTCCTTTTCTAAACACAAATGCTCAGGAATGTGTTTTTACCCCTCAGTATTGTGGTTGAGCACCTCTATGATCCAACAGCAGCCTCGCTGTCACCCAAACCTGTCATCTCATCCCACTCTTCCTCCATGGAGAAGTCTCAAAGAAATCTGAGAGGATGAGGAGGGATGACAGAGCCCCTGGACCTGTTAACCCATCCCTGCAGCAGCAGCACAGAAGGGAGGTGAGACAGTGGTACCTCTCGCAGAGCTGGAATTCGCCCATGGGGAAGCGGTAGTTCCAGCAGCTGGAGTCACTGTCTGAGGTGAAGACCTTCTCCTTGTGCTTCTCCGACTGGATGTGCTGCTGCCATTGCTTCTTGCTGTTGCTGTTTTTCCCACAGAGCCAGCAGTGGTAGCCCATCTAACCAGTGCAGACAGGGAAAAAGGGACAGTCAGTGCAATAACATTCACATCCGTTGGCCTTCCCTGTGCCAGCACCACCTCTCCCCGTCGCCTTCCAGAGCATCCTGGAAGCTCCACTCAGTCTATGACTACCCAAACTTCTCTGCCATATCATCTTTAAGGAATTGTGCTGACCCTAAAGGGTAAAGGAGATGCTCTGTCAGAGTTTATCTATGGCTCAAACAGGCTTATGGAACAGGGCAGCTCAGTTCATTGACATGGTCCCCCTGCCCCTGCTGATGGCCCCAGTGGGGTCTCACTGCAAGGTCCCCAGGTACACAGGCAATGGAGGGCTCTTCAGCACCACAGACCCTTACCACAGACCAGTACCACCAGCATAAGGAGACACATCTGCCTCCAGTTTTCCAAGGCTTATGTGCCAGTTCTTCTCCAAGGTTCTCCCTCTTCTCACAGACGTGCAATGGTTTTGCCAGCTTGCCAAGGAGCCGGCAGGAACCCTGGAAAGAGGCTGAGCTCGCACAAAAGGGAACCTAAGGTAAAATCCTAATGACTTGAGGATTAACAGTAAAGCCACTGTAGAATCCTGCTGACCCCAGGTTGATCTATTCTCACTTCAGTTGTGTTGCCCCTGCTGTGCTGCTCCAAGCTGTCCATTTAACCTATGTTAATACAGTCTGTTCCACTGGAGCAATGCAGTCCCTGCTAGCCACACTGGAGCACAGGTGAGAGGCAGTCTGGCAGCACTGAAAAGGAGGAGGAGGAATGAAGGACAAGAAATCAGCTTATTACCATGATGTCTGCATAGTCAGTGGGCATCTGGATCTGTTTCTCCCCTTCTCGCGAGGTGAGTGGTGTTCCCTCTCCAGGCTTCCCAGGATTGTGTTTCTTTAGCCACATGTCATAGGTCTGCTGCATATCTAGTACTGCACAAAGGCGACACATGAAGCCACTCAGACAACCTCCCACCCTATGCACAAACTATGAGAAAAGGACAGATGCTGGGGCAGCCCTTCCCTCCCCTTGCCTGTGCAGCAGCATCAGACTGAAGGCCTGTGCCCCATGTCGCCTCCTCAGATAAGACCCTTGGGGAGACGAGCCAAATTCACACCACACCACCTGGCATGGGGGGGTGTCTTCTATCAGTCAAGGGACAACTGTGACAACAGCCACACAAGCTTTTCAGAAAGGTGGCAAAGTACCGCAAGATCTCCTAAGAATTCACCCCACAAGATGATTCTCCAACAGGCCTGATTCTGCTTGACCTCAGAAGACATCTCATCCAGCCAGGAAGCTAAGGCAGGGCTGGTTTCAGATCCATTTCTTCCCTCTAAGCCCAAGCCTTACCCTCAGCACTGGACGGGGAGGAGAGCCCCTAAGCAAGCTGGCCACAGGAAGCACTTCAGAGGGGAGGAAGACCTAATGATAGCTTGCTCTAAGTTCAAAACCTGCCCAGAGAATTGCAGTCAATGTCTCTCATGGTTTTTGATTTAAAAGCCACTCGGCATAAATCTGGGAAGGGAAATTTGAGGTGGAAGCTTTAACTAGACATCTGCCTTTGCAAGATCAGCTCCTGAGAGAGGCTTATGGAAACATAAGTGTTTGCAGACATTGATATGATGCTCTAAATATGATGCATTAGTGATTTACTCCTTGCTGAATGGGTAATTGATGAACTTGAGACAACTGGGGATAATGAATGCAAATTCCCCCAAACTGAGGCAATGCTGTGGTTCGAAGATTCACCTCTGTGCTTGAGGAAACACATCCAAACTGATCTGATGTACTTTAAAGGTCTCAGCAATAAAATGCTTTGAACTGCAAAAAGTAACAGTTTTGGCTCAGCAGAGAGAAGGCCTCTCCACAGAACCATATGAACCAAAAAAACTCAGGGCAGGCCTGAAATCCTTCAGGCTTTCCAAGCAGCTCCAAGAGAGGTAGGTGAGCACCTGGACAACTGGCCCTTTTTTCCCAGCTTCCTGTTGATCTGAATAAACAGGGATTTCTGCCACAGAGCTGGCTGTCTAGGATTTGGGCAACCCCCCAAATATCACCCAAAAGGTAAGCCTGCAGAATTAAATACAGTTCCTCCACAAAGGCACCACCCAACAATGTTCCCATTCAGGATCTCAACTCCACCCCATGGCAATACAATGCCATGAGCAGGGAGTGCCACAGCCCAGGACTAAGGGATATGAGCAGAAACAGGTAAGATAGCCAAGGTAGATAGAAGACAGACAAGAAAGATACAGGAGCAGCTACAGGCCAGGACTGGTGCTTTGGCAAGGCTCCATATAGAGCCAGGCCTGGGACTTTACAGGCAACTGGAAGGACAGTACAGGGTGGATTCCTAAGTGATACAGAAAGAGAGGGCAGCAGTGAAGCAATGCAAGACGTAAAAATATTGTGCACTAGTCCCACAGCAAGAGACTCAAGAGATACACGTACATTTTAAAAAAGAGCAACTGTAGACAGACCTGACCCATAATCCCACTTAAACTCATGGCAACAGCCTTGTCCAGCTCCATCTCTGTTGCCAAGATTATGTCTTAACAGACCCTCCAGATGCCCAAGTGTTCTCTTCCCTCTTCCCAAACTCTTGGGCCCACATTTTTCCCCACTCACTTTTATTTTCCTTCATGAAGGTCCACATGTCTCTCTCCTCAGGGCTGTGGGCAAAGGAGCAATTGCCCACATACTGGCATTTCCTGCCATTCTGTGCATGGATACACAACTGTTAAAAGACAGAGAGAAAAACTTAGCATCTGCACAATCAGTCCTTGCTAGGGGGGAAAGGGTTTGCTAACCAGCCGGGGCATTAAATTGCACAGGAGAGGTTGAAAACAGGACACTTTATATATCATTAACTCATGATTCTTTTCCTCAGTCTCCTGATGACATAAACACGCAGGCAGTTCACCAGCTGCTGCCATTTCCATAGGTGAATGGGTGCAGGTACAGGGCAACGGCAGGGAGCATCCTGGATTGACTCAATAGTGTCTCCTGCTGATCAAGCTGCTGGTCCCCAAAGGTGACTCATTCTCCAGCCATCTCTGAGTGGGTGAAGAGCAGCCTTACGGATTGCTTAGACCACACTGGTGCACACACAGCTACCAACAGCATCACTGACAGAGAAAATGAGAGGCTTTCTAAACATATTATTTACTGATTATCTCTTCTCCCCTTGTCCTGGCACAAAAGGAAGACTACAACAGGGGAGGGGGAAGGAGTTTTCTCCTTTCGGGAAAAAGAAAAGGAGAGGGAGAGAGAAACTCTATATTACCACATGTGGACCTGGGGTTAGAGGCTGGATATCTGTAATTTTCCTCATAGCACGTGGCTTTTTTGATGAGTTCTCAGTTTTGCTTTCAAAACCTATTGTGAACAAGTTTCACAATCTAAAGCAGCACAGTCACAGCGGAGTAGGGGTAGGCTTCTCCTAAGCGTCTTACCTCTTACCCACATTGAGAAACCCTGACATAAAGGGAATCTTAAATTTCATCTGCAAACCCTCTGCCAGCCAGACATGCATTAACAGTTCTTGTTACGCATTAGCACAACACTGGAAACTCGCATTTGTGCCTAGAGCGACTTAAATGGGTGTTGCTCCTTCTTCTGCTCCATCTTTTTGCTGGATGTGTTTTGCTGCCATCAGTCTATCCTTACCTCCCATCTCAGCCATCATGTGCTTGCCTCCCTGACAGGGCTTCAGGGGAGCAGCCCTCAAGGCACTGCACCATGGTGGAAGGGAAAGGGATGGGGCACCTGGCCATGCCAGGCACAGGGCTTACATCATACTGCTGTGGGAAGTTACGGATGGAAGGCAGTGGTCGGACTGACACCCACTTCTTCTTAGCTTTGGACATCACCAGCAGGACACGGCGTTCCTTAGTCCAACTGAAGAAGAGAGAATAGATCAAGAGAGGCATAAGGAAGAGCAGGACAAGGGTTCTTTACCTCAGAGACTCTTAAATATTGAGAGATGAGCAGACCCTCCTGTCCAGCTTGGCCCTGCACTATCTGGCTGTTCCTAGACATGCACATCTGTGATAGAGAAGCCATAAGAAGGCTGTTTTAGGAGGACTTCTCCCTGTACACACTACATATTTCCTGGGGTACTTCTTTTCATAAAGCCACAAAAATCTCCCCCAAATCTCATATGGCATCATCACAGATTATTAAATAGCTGCATTCCACCCTTTGATACAGCCAATTCTTGTGCAATCAGATCCATGAAAAACACTTGGGAATATTTTCTGCTTGAAAGGTGCAACAGAAATGCAAGTCATTACAAGCACTGCCCTGTGAACAGTGCCCGGAAGTATTTATTCTCCTGTAGCTCCAGCAAGGGATCACCAGGAGATACCCTAAGCAAAAACCCCAGCTCTATTCAGCAGCTGCACAAAGGGTGTTATTTTTCTCACCCCATGAAGCCATCCTCATCATTCCTCCAGAAACTGCTCCTTCTGTCTCTTCTTCAACAAAAGTCTTATATTTACAGTAGGAAGCAAGACTGTGTCTTTGTGGCTTGTGTTATGGGAAGAGAAGTTCTATAAACCCTTTCCATCCTATCCCTGCAGGCTGCCTGGGTGAGACAGGCCACAGTTTTCCATAAACAGTGACTTTCCAGCCAGTATTTCTCTTCTAGAGCGTTTATAAGCCAGATGGGGACAAATTTTTTTTGCTAGGGCTGTAGTGTTGCAACAAGAGGTAGTGTCTTGAAACTAAAAGAGGGTAGATTCAGACAAGATATAAGGAAGGAATTTTTTATGATGAAGGTGGCACAACCTAGAGAGGTGCTGGATGTCCCATCCCTGGAAACATTCAAGGTCAGGCTGAGCAACCTGATCTAGTTGAAGATGTGCCTGCTCATTGCAGGACAGCTGGATTAGATGACCTTTAAAGGTCTCTCCCAATCCAAACTGTTCTATGATTCTATGCCTCTATCACACCAAACATTCTTATGGGCCCTAAGGAGTCAAGAGGTGCAAACAGATATGACATGCATCACAGAGGAGCAACCAAAGCAATGAAAGAGCCAAGGGAATCTAATTTAAAAGGAAGCAGAATATCTTAAATCATTGTTAGTTGTGACCAGACAAACATCTGCAAACAGCTAAGAGTATAAACATGTGCAGAGGAGAACTCTGTTTGTGCCCTTGGTAAGAAGAAATGATAGGAACTGGGAGAAAAGGGAATTGTGGGAGCTGGACTGCCTGTGCCAGGAGTAACAGTCTGCACAATGCTGGCAGCAAATACACAAAGTAAAGAGATAAGGAAGCTAGGAAACAGCTATCTGCAATGTCTGCTATAGTGACAAACACCCCAAGCAGTGAGAGGCTGCTAGGAAACCTTACAGCCTCTTCCAAAGCTGCCAAATGAAGCCAAATAGAGAAGGTAGGATGAAAAATTCCTGCCCTTGAAGAGGGGTAGAGGAAAGAGAAGGTTGAATTGCTCACCAGTGGGGGGCTTTGGCACTACAGTACTTGAGGTCTTTATCTGGCTCCACCAGCTGCCCATTCCTCCAGCACTGGCCACACACAAATTTCATCTGGAGGTCAAAGGTGCTTGACGTGGGAGTCCGGGGAGAAGCCTGGGGAAAAGAACCACAGCCTCAGGCGAACAGAGGCAAAATGCACCCCCAAACCTGCACGGATGCTGGCAGCTCCCTGCATGCCTGTGTGCCAGTGACAAGCCAGACTGAATCAGCTCTCCTTTGCCAGTGTTAACTGGTGGCCTGATGAGATACTAGACAAGAGCAAAACCACTGCTTGCTTCAGCATGACTCCCTGGGCTTTGACATCTGGCCAAAAGCACAGACAGCCTGGAAGCTTCCAGCACTGAACAGGCGTGGCTGTGAGATCCCTGCAGCGTATATCCATGTACAGACAAGCTCTGTGAAACCTGCCCCAGAGCTTAATCCCCGCTTCCCTGCACTGAGGGCAATCCATGTCCCACTCTGCCTGTTGGAAAATGCTTGGTCACACAGCTGAGAGAGCCCCCTTGGGAGGAAGCTGGACCATATCACAATGCAAGACCCAAAACTCCTGCTTTTGGACCAAGAACCTTGTGTCACACCCAACATTTGACACAACGCAGTCAGAGCTGGGTCCTCTTGTTTATATCCTTCCAAGTCTTTTCTGCATAGTTCCTCTCACAGTTCCTCTGCATTGGGTTTCACAAGCAGTTAAATCACAGTCTCTGGACAGAAGTACAATGCACATATTTCATATCTTCTCAGCTATGGCACTTATTGCCCCCACCCCACCTGAGAAGGCTGGCTTGGAATTATGACTAACACATTGCGGAGAAGGGAAAAAAAATGGAGCCAATCTCATATCATTGTTGCCTCATGTTTTCTGAGCAAATCTCTGGAAAACTGTTTGCATTCTGTATCACCACTGGAAGATGAGGCTGGTGTCTCCAGTTCATTTTCAAACTGAAAAATAAACCCGACTGGCCCTGGGCATGGGAGTATATGAGAGTACAAGAGAACACTCTGGTCACTGAGCTTGCGATGAAGCAAAAAGGTCATGCACCAGCAAAACATTTCTCTGACTGTTAGCCACATCAGCAGCCTGTCCCACCTGCCCTGCCATGCCTTAACTTTAACTCCGAGCATCTCACAATAACCAGACATACAAGCTGTGTCTCTGAAGAGCAGGTTTCGTCAGCAACTGATTATCAGCAGCATGGAGCCTGGCTGCATCCTTTGGTGAAGGGAAAACAGCAAGCACAGACAACATAAAATCAAAGCATTTCCCAGGAGATGCCACATCAGCTATCAACTACCATTCTGCATCCTCCAGACCTAGTCTTTTGGGGAACCAGAGCTTACATATAAAGGGTCCTCTGTCACTGTGAAGAGCGGAGTTGAGATCTGGGCAACCGTGGAAGGCAATAAGCTGCCTCCCTCTCAGATATATGGCTTTTGAACACTAGCTTTAATCTCCACTTGGTCTCCAAAGGAAATTCCACTACAGCTCACTTCAGTCTTTCTTCTGTTGTCCTGCCCCAACCTTTGCCCGGTCTGACTGCCAGAATCAAGAGGCCAGGTGTGGCTTTGGCTTATATCCAGGGAAGGGGCTATGGGAGGGGACAAGCCAATACCCAATCAGGGATAAGGTGGGAGTGGAACAGGGTTGGATTACATTCAAGGAAGGGGACTGAGAGGGATGTGTGAGAATGGGCTGGGGGAAGGGCAGGTACAAACTTCGGGATATTACATTTTCCAGGAGAACAGGGAATACAGAACAGGCCATTATAAAACCCAATGTAAAAATGAAATACAATATGAAACCAAATAACACACAGCAACAGCTCACTACTGACCCATCAAACCTATAGGCCTACGGTTACAAAACTGCACTGCTGGCATATTCCCTTTTATCAATCCCATGCTATCCTGATGGTGATGTATCCCTCAGCACAGTGAGGAAGCTTTGCTCAAACCTACTTACCCAGCACAATTAAACACTGAGTGTCTCCAGAATGGACAAGAGATTAGAGTGTAAGAAAATATCTCTCAGGTAGCTCTGGTAATCTGGGCTGCTTTTTCTACAAATTCTTAACCAGAAGAAGCCCCGTACATTTCTTCATCTGAGTCATGCACACTGCTGGTCAATTCAGTGGGCATGTATGCTCTCAGGGGATTAGGAGCCAAGCAAAAAATCCAAGTGGCTGCTGTTAATGTTACAGGAGTGTATTTTTAAAGGCAAAACACATAGCTGGCAGGCTGCTGATAACCAACAGTGTGGAAATTATATCACATGAGACTCTAGCAGATGAAGCCAGGCAAAAGTGCCATGGGCTATGGCACCACCCCTTGATATGAAGTCAGACAATATAGTGCTAGCTATGCACCATGGCAACCAAATAAATACAAGTCTCTGGCACGACAGCTCTCCACTTCAGTCTTTCCAGAAAACAACACACCCTGCATTGGCCACTCATGTCTCTCAGCTTCAGGAACTCCTCTCAGCAATACTAAAATGTTCTCTGGAGGAGCCACATGCTTCAGGAATTATATGAGGAGCCCAGGTTAGTTAGCCACCTAACTGAGTGGGCAGTACTTAGGTGCAAGTACTCCTTAATGGAGACCTTTTTTCCCTCTCCATGCTTAAATTGATAATTCTGCGGTCAGCTTTCATGGGGGTTCTGGTGTTGGCTAGGGGAATAAAAACAAGACAGCTCTTGAAAACCAGAAAAAATGAGAGCTACAACCCCTCAGTTTGCAGAGATGCGATGAAGAGTACATCCAGATACCCACAACAGCCCATTCTGCTGACTGGCTCTTCAATCTGTAGCCACTGGGTTTACACCTACAGCAGCTGCTGTGAGGCCAAATTTGTGGGACCAAGTGCAAGATTCGTGGCAGGTGCTTGGATAAGCAGTGCATCTTCATTTTTCGTTTCTTGCTAGGCCTCCTGACCTTCACTGTCACAGCTACTGGGCCCCTGTATGCTGCCTGCGTCTTTTCTCCACAACTGGACAGCCCTGGGTGCTGTTGAGCTGGCAGCTGTGATGAAACTGCAGCAAAAACCCCCAGAGTGACTTTGCTTCCACTGACCAGAGGGCACTGGAGTGAGAGTGGATCACACAGGATGGTGGGAAGGAGGGGTCTGTTTTTACAGCACTTCTGGGAAGTTGTCTTTGCCAGGCAGACAACTTTGAAAGCTGGAAGGACACTGAGAAAACTGAGTCACATTAGCCTGCGTAGACAGGAGAAAACAATAGTAAAAGTAAACATCTCTCAACAGATAGCTAGTCCTGCCTGCAGGATCTTAGGCAGCAAGCCAGAGACTCGTCCCAAAGCACAGCCTTCTGGCTGAAGACATGCTGTTGCCAAAGCCATGGTGTCCTACTGCAAACACATGCACCTGACTGACTTGACTGTCTTCCTGCACAGTGCCAGTGCCACTACCAGGCTGCCAATCCTTACAGACAGCTAGTGGTGCTGCTGGTAGGTATTTTATCACTGTACCAACACGGCTGCTGCTTTGCCTCTGTACCTGGAAGGGCGGTGGGTTGAGGCCAGTTCTGTGACGGGCATTTGTGGGGCACAGCCAGACTTTGCCACTGGTCATTAGCCCTTGCACTGCCCAGAGGGCCCAGAAACTGTAGCTCTCTTGCCCATCCCCTGATGTAGCAGGCCCTGGCATTTCATTTCCTGATCCTCTGCCCCCTGCAAGCCCCAGCAGCCAGAAATGGATCCTTCACTTAGCATCCAGATCCCACATCCTTCAGAGGACATGCCCCGACCATGCCTGCTGTACAGCTTATTCTTCCAGCAGCAGCACCTCCAGACAAAGGTGAAGTTGAAGCTGCAAGGCTTACAGGAAAACAGCTGTTCATTTTTATTTTTATTTTTAATCCCTTCATTATGTACAGAGAATGGCAAGACAGAGCTTTCTTGAAAATATAGTTAAATTCACAACAGGCAGGACAGAACCAATCTCTGGACTGTGCTCTTGGGGCAAGGCACCTACGGAGCAGGGATTGCTGATACAAATCCAACTGCTGTCACAAACTGCTGTAAATTCACATTTAGTTTCCTCCCATGTGGAGATGCAGGCCACTGCCTTTGTCCCCACACCAGGCAGAAAGAGATCACAGCCAGCTCTGGTTGCAGGGACCATTCAGATCATCCACTTCTCATATAATACAGGATGTAGAAACTTGTCCTGCTCAACTTCCTGAGAGGCTAGAACATATTCCTTAAGCAAGTCAGATAGTTCTGGGAACTAGAGACCTTGCTTATTCTGGACTGCTGCTTCCCACTCCTCTCATCCAACCATTTCAGAGCACAACAGCTGCACAAGTTTATTGCTGAGTATCCCCTCGAAGATGAATCCATCTCATGCAGCACAACCAGTGCATAGGTGGACACAGAGTCCATTGCAAGTGTCAGTACTGTCACCTGCATCTTACTGTTAGGCTAAGCTATGACCTTCCCACAGATGCTTCCCCAGCATCAGTGCCCTAGAGCCTTCAGAACACTCCTGTTAGCCCACAACCAAGACAGAAAACAGCAGCTAAACATCACATGAGTGACTCAGATTCTCTCCTATAAAACACCTCCTCCAAAGGGTGTTCACAGACTGCACTCAGCACTGATCTCTGCAGAGGAACTCCTGGGTAACAGATCCCACACAAAGGTGAAACACTCTTATTTGGACAGTAAGGCACAGGCCAAGGGATGGCAAGCTCAGGTATGCCAAGGTTACAGAAAGCTGTCAAGTGGGAACAAAAAGGATTTACAGCACTTTCCCCACCATTCTCCTGTTCTAATGGCAAAAAATGCTTTAGTTCAACCTCAGGACTGGACTGGGAATTGTCCTCACTGGGTGGGCTCTATTCCTACAGTACAGAATTCCCCTCTGGGGTTAAATAAAAAATGGTAAGACAGCACTGCCCATAGCCAGCAAGACAGAGGAAAGTAAACACGGAAGAGCCCTTTGCTTGTAACCCCTCTCACACTACCCTGGTACATTTGTGGTAGTGCTGGAGGGTGCAGCCCTCCACACTGAGAGACTGGTGGCAAAGAAAAGACAAAGCTCCCAGCCTCCTTCTGGTGAAGCACCACTAAGGCCTGTCAGCCTCAACAGCACCTGGGCTGCCAGTTCCACCCACTACTGCGTTTAGATCAGTCCCATAGGTCGTGAGTCTTTCCTCAAGAGTCCTTCAAACTGCTCTACCATCCCTTGGCCACTAAAGAGCAGCAGGACACATTTGGTCCCTACTGTGTGGCCACTGCCCCAAATCTCCCAGTTTCACCAGCACGGTGTCACAGGAAACACCATTCTCATATGTGTTGTCCTCGGTGACCTGGAGGCTTCACCCTAGCAGGGAACAGAGCAGATAATAACACTGCAAAACAAGGCACAAAGCTCAACACCAGCACTGCAACTGGGAAAGCTCACAGCTCCCCTCCACTGCCAGTCTGGTCTGCCTGGGACCTGTCAGGCACAATAGTGGGAAGAAAAGAAAGGGCTGGAACCACTGGGAGCAAAATCTGGCTCCAAGCCCATGATGGACCTTACCACACTGTTGGCTGGTTTGCTGGCATGCGCCTCCATCTGCTGCCAGTACTTCTTAGACTCCTGCACTATATCTTCGTGGGTCATTCCTGAGAACAAAAAGGAGAGAGAACTGAGCTACTTTGGCCAAGAGAAGAGAGGGGTTGCAGGACCTTTTAGTCTGGGCTTAGTAACCCCTGAGTAGCTGATTGCTCCCAACAGTCCCCCCCGGTAATGTCAGGACTCAGTTGTGACAGAACCCACCACGGAACATGTCTAATCCCTTGCTAAGGAAGCTCCTCTCTATACAAGCCAAACAAAAGGAGAAGAATTCGGTCTCCTGGGTATGTTCAGACCTACCTTTTTGCTCAGGCAGTCTGCAAAGGGCCCAGACACTGCTTCCAAGCCAATGATTCTTCACAAGAGTCAAGAGCTTGACCAAGTCTGTCCCACAGCCACATATCAACAGATTCTACCATAGTTCTAAAGGCAATGCTTTGTTACTATTGATCTACTGTTTGGAGTTTTTGCTTCTAGCTTGGAAGATCACAGATACCGACTGAGACATCTAGCATCTCTGAGACCCCAGAATTCTCACCTATTACCTGCTGGGATTAATTAATCTGTTACACCTTCAAGTTGAGAGGGCTCCCCATCAATCAATAGGCAAAGAGGAAAAGTTGAAATTCAACACATAGCAACACCAAGCCCAACCAAAGCAGCAAGGAAAGACCAGCAGTGTAAAACCAACCAAGGGAACAGCTTCTAGTAAACAACCAGCAAGGAAAGATCTGCAAGCTGTCAGATATCAGAAATACTACATCAGACAATGAGAAAAAGGACTGGTCAGACCTTATCTAAGGAATTAGTTCCTGACTAGCTCAAGTGATGAGGGAACAGCCTCTCTTAGCACCAGCCAGCTAGATGGGCATTCAAGTTATTAAGTGCTCTAATGACCTAGACAGCTGCCAAAACAAACTGAAGCAAATATCTTGCACAGATAGCTGATTGCAACAACAGAGGTGCTGAGGATGGCCTTGATGCAGCATCCCCAGGACACAGACATTGCAAATTTGATTGCTTTGCTGATGCCTACAGCTTTTATTACTAAAGTGAGGTGTTCCCCAGGAGTATTACATAAACACAATCATTGACCTGGGAGACAGCATGTTCCAGAACTCAAGGGCCACCAAAATTTTCATCCTGACCTCGGTTTTCCTGTCTATGATTTCAGCTGCTCATGTCCCCATCAGGCAACACTACTGCCATTTGCACAGGGCTTGAACACGATGAAAAGCACTCAGAAAACTTCACTGCTCTTCAAACGCATTTGCTCAGGTCTTTAAAATGGCAGCTACTGCACAACTGTTACTGCTTACAGGCCAGAGCTGCTGCTGAATATTCTACCTCTTAACCATTAATCCCAGAAGAAATGGTGTAGAGTTAGAAAAATTGCAACTCTCTCTTCCATGTCCAAATATTCCAGGGTTGGACACAATGATGATTTGTATTTTGGAGACAAAAGCTCTAAAGCTGGGAAAACCACAAGAAAAAGTTAACATGCTGCACTGGACCTGGCAGGGAAAGGGCTGAAGCAACTCCCACCTTCTCCATTCTGCACACCTGTGATCTCGGGGTGCAGAACCAAAGGGAGAAGCATATACAGGTCTTGTCAGGAGACTGAATTCGAATGTGTTTCTTGTGACTACCTTCTTCCAGTTCCAGAATTCTGAACTATCTCAACAATAGTCTAGAAATGTGGTGGTTGGGAAAGAAAAACACTCCCAAATGTGAAAGGATGGTTTCCAATCTATCAGCTTTTCAAAGAATGAACCATCAGAAAGAAATGAACTGGGAACCAAAAGGCCCATGGGTTGATTACTTATAATATTTCAGCATCTTTTGCAACATCATTAGTGAAGACAAAGAGTCTGTTATTACCACTGGTGGAAGAAGATTCCAAGAGCTGTTTGTGAAAAGCCACAATGAACAAGAAAACAGTCCTGCCTGTCTAATTTTCAGATCCTGGGAATCTTTACCCCACTAATACAATCTTTTATCCCCATAAACAAAGCCAAAACCTCTGTAAATGTTCAAATGGCTGTAAAGTGTTTCAAACCTAAGCTGCCCTCTTCCTATTCTTGCTGAGCAAACAGCTCCTAAGCAAAACTTCCTGCTCCAAAGCTAAAGCATTCCCAGAGAATGGCAACAACTACCTTTAATCTCAGTTTCCACAGTGAAGGCTGCACTTGGTAGAGGGAAGCTCACAGGGAAAGCAGGCTCATATATACAGCCCTGCAGAAAAAAACCCCACAAGATAACGTCTCTCCTATTGTTGGAAAAGGTGGAAGTAGGCACAAGGCTTAACGATCAACTATGCAGCTTAACTCATGGCTTATTTCATCTCCTCAGCTTTCCCTTTGAAGTAATTTCTTCAAGTAAAGAAGGCAAGAAAAAAAATCAGTTTATTTCTTCTGCAGGATGAAGAGGAAGGAACACAGAGGGAAGGAAGAAGGGAGCAAAAAACTTTTTCAAATAACAAAACCAGACCAAAACAACAAAACTAAACTAACCATGGGATGGGGAAAAAAAGCAAGGTACTTGAATATTAGTGCCCAGAGCACAATGAGCAGCACCACAAGCATGTAGGGCAACAACGGTGGCAACAGTGGCCCATGACTCACATGCAATGTGCTATCTTCGAAACTACAGAGGTGTAATTTTTTAATTTCCTAAGGCCACAAGTAAATGAGGGCAAATGGAAAGATTAAAGATGGCATTTGCCATAGTGTGCTACTTGTTCATCACTGTCCCTCATGAACTGAAGCCAAGGTCAAGGACTGCACTGAACATCAATTATGATACCAAAGAATGGTGATAAACTTCCATAATGTGCTTCCTCTCTGAAATGCTCCTATTACCAGGCTGGGTGTTGCACTAATTCAGACCCTGTGGTGAAAAAACATGTAGGTAGCACTGTGGATGGACTAATATCTACACAGCCAACAGGACAGCAGCCAGAGAAAACCTCCAACATATCAGACAGAGACGAAGAGACAGGACTGAAAAGTGCCAGATGTGGCAGTGTCACTATATGATTTCCCTGTAAAACCGTCTCCTGAGGCATGTCATCAAAGGCTTTTTCAGAAACACCAAGTATCTCACAAGTTCCTGCTTTTGGTAAATTTGTTTTGACAAACTGGAAATCCACAGCCTTCTTTATATAACCAACTGCTCTGTCACCTGTGCATGCTGCCATCCTCACTGCAAGACATGTTCACACAGGGGTCCAACTACTACTTGTACAAGATCCAAGTACCAAACACCTCTTTGAATTCAGTTCTACCTAATTATCATTTTAATTTATTCAGCTGGTCCCAAGGGAAAGGCTTTCTGCTCTGCAAATTACAATAGCCCTGTTCCTGTAAATGGAAAAGGACCAAATCACCTCACAGAACACCTTAGTCCTCTTTTTTGTGTCCCTGAGGAGGCAGTAATAATTACTTACTCCCTCCTCAGGGAGTAAGTAATATTCTTGAGCGAATGACACCTTCTCAGTACTCCCAAATCACCTTCTTCCCCTCACAACTGGCCCTGGGTTCACACCAGAAGAAACACAGGTATACACAACACCAGCCAAGTCACACTCACCTGAATACTGCTGCAGCAGCCAGACCTTGAGCTCAATGAAACTGTGAGCAAAGTGGCAGCTGTCCTCACGCAGGCAGCCGTAACGCACCTCATGTCGGCACACATCAAACTGAAAGTGCTCCTGGAACTGACGGATCTTGGAATATTTCAGGGAGGTGGAACGCACAATGTGGACCAGACACCTGCAGAAAATTACAAAGCACCAGAGGATCAAACCCTCCCCACCTCCTCCTCCTTACATATGACGTCCAGACATTTGACTGGGCAGGCAAAGGACACGAGCAAATCAACTCCAGGAGAGACAGATTGCCTCTGGGAAAAGCAAACCCCTGTCCTCCCACCCTATCAAGCCTGGGTAGTCATTTTCACCCTCAGCACATGGATGTTGCCCTGTCCAAGTTCAGAGATCAGACAGGTTTCAAAACAGGCAGCAGAGATACCAACTCCTCTGGTTCAGCATCTCCCCACATCTCAGGTTGCCAGGAACCTGAAGGAATTGTATGACTGTGTACTTGACATGTTTGTTACACTTGTTTTCCTAAACATTCATTACCAGACAGTCAGAGGCAGGATCCTGAGCTAGAGTATCTTTGTTTTGACCTTTTTGTAAACGCCAAACTGAAAGACAAATTAAGTCAATGGAAAACTTAACAGACTGACTCCAAAGGGCTTTGTGGATGCCTCAAATCCCTCAGCACTAGGAGCAAACATGCAGGGTGAAGCCCATAGTGCTGTTTATCATAATTTGAGCTGTCCTATGACTGGAACCCATAGGGAAGAAAGGAAGAAAGAGACCAGAGCCCTGGAGTTAAACTGGCGGGACTTGTGAGAGATTGTTCCCATCAGGAGAAAAAATTGTTCACTCACTTGTTGTCATGGAAACTGTGTTTTGCAGAAAGGTTGGAGCAGACAGACGGTGTGTCCTTGGTCCCTTTGCTGATAATCCGGGGTTTGCTGTCAAAGCAAATCTGAGAAGAGAAGAATTAGCGTACTGGGAAAATCTTAGAGAGCAGTGAACCAGAGCAACTTTGCTAAGAGGAGGAAGAAGAACCAGAGCCAGCCTATTCTAACGTTCAAAGTTAGAAAGAAATGTGGTGAAAACTTTGTGGTAGGGCTTTAAAATAAAGCAAGTCAGTCTCTAAAAAGCCTCCAGACAACATTTTTTGGCTTATTCTCAACAGTATTTTCCATTGTGGTTGGAAAAATTTTGGTCAGAACCGCGTATTCTTTCCCTGTTAGCCAACAGAACAAGAACAAGGGAGAAATAAAAGTACGGCCACTTCACAGCAAAGAACATATCCCTTTACATGCACTGCCAACATGGGGGAACTCAGTGCTGCAGAGCATTAAGATGATATGAGGCAATTCTCAACTGACCGACTCAGTACCTCTGCACATACATCAAACAGGAGTTTGTTGCATTATGGAGTTCCAATTTCTAAAGTAATTGAGGCTAAATTACAATTCAAAGCAACCTCTCAAGATGGAGGAAGAGATGGGTGATCCCATGAGGCTGTGAGCACCTGGTTCAGCTTCAGGGCTAAGGAGGAAAACTACTCCTTTCTCCTTCACATCTGCATACAATGCTCATTGTCCTTCTGGGAGAAGGGCACTGGCTAGGGCACACAAACAGGTGGCTTCCTACTGCACCTTTAGGATTTTCTTCTTGAAGAATGTGCAACATTCTTGGACTCCTTTTCCCTTCAGGACTGCCTCCCAAGGTATTCTGTCAACCGGGCTCCTAAAGGGGCTAAAGTCTGCCCTTCAGGAGGTGAAGTGACAGAGTGGCAGCTCTGCTGACCCCTCTCCTTACTCCAAGAACTGAAAACTCTACCATTGCATGATCACTGGGCCCAGGATGGCTTCCAACCATTTTATCACCCACCAGTCCTTCTCTGTTCACAAACACCAGATCTGGTGGATGCCCTCCCTAGTTGTCTCCCTCACCAGTTGTCTCAGAAGTTATCTTCCACACATTCCAGGAACTTCCTGGACCTTCCCCTCTGCTGTGTTGTACTTACAGCAGACACCTGGTAAGTTGAAGTCCCCCACAAAAAAAAGGGCCAACAATTACAAGACTTATCCCATCTGCCTATAGAGTATTTTGTCTGCCTCTTCAACCTGGGTAAGTCTCTAACAGACTCCCCCCTTGTTGGCCTTCCCCCAATTCCTACCTATCATCATCATTGCTACACTCTAGACAGTCAAAACACTCCCTAATACACAGGGCACCCTCACTGCCTCTCCTTCCTCATCTGTCCCTCCTGAAGAGTTTACAGACATCCTTTGCAAGCACTCCAGTTGTGCAAGTCATCCCACCATATTTTTGTGGTGGCCACTATCAACGTATCAGTGGTCTGGATACATATTGAGGAGATGATGGATGCCTGTCCCCTCCCACCAGTACTGTACCTCACAGAGGAAGGTGAAGATGCCCTGATGTTCCTTGAGGAGTTTGGCAATTGTGAGGCTGCTCTGCTTGATCCCACCTAGTGGGTCAAAGAGGAGGTCACGGTTGAGGGTCCCCTTCCTCTCCTCTGTCCACACATCGATCTCTTCCTGGTGGTACGCGAAGGTGCAGTTATCCCCGTACTTACAGTCCTGCTTGTTAAGCATATCTACAAAGCAACAAACAGCACATTCCACCACACAGGCAGGGCGGCCTAGTCAGAAACTAAACTCTCTCTCATCTTCTCCCACTGCCTATACCTCACACAGAACTGAAAGCAAGAAAACCGAGAGCTAAAAGAAAAAGGAAAAGACATCTCTGTTGTTGTGCAATATTTGGGTTTATACTGTATTTCATTTTTATACTGGCTTTTGTAATGATTTCTTCTGTATCCACTGTTCCCCTGGAAAAGGTAACATGAAGTTTGTCCCTGCTCCTTTTCCCCACCCATCCTCCCACGCTGGAATGTAATCTGACTGTTCCACTCCCACCTTGTCCCTGACTGGGTAGTGGCTTGTCCCTGCCTCTAGCCCCTTCCCCCTGGATAAAAGTCAGGAGACCACATGGGATTTCCTCTCGGCTTGGGGGACAAGGACCAGGACAGAGCTCCGGACCCTGCAGGGGCAAGACCACAGGAGCAAAGCTCTAATTTCCCCCCGAATCAAGTGCACACTCTTTCCTTTTGCCATCGACGGGTGCCCTCTCTCTAAAGGAAAAGGTTCCAGCAGCCTCTGGGATCTTTAAGGCCTTGAGGAAAAAAATCCTTCCAGCTGTGGCTTCTCTCTCAAGCTAGCTGAGGCAAAAACGGAGCTAGGGCTCCGAGAGAGAGAGACAGGGATAAGAGACAGTGATGCAGCACATCTCCTCCGAAGTTCATCTACACCAAGATATCCAGGAGTTAATGCAAACTACTGAATGGTGACAATCCCCAGTAATGCTGCTATGGGGGAAACCATCTCAAAATAAGAGGTCAGCTTTAATTCAGTGCCTGGCTAGGGACAGATCATGACTTAATTAACCCCTTTTAAACCATACAGATTAAGTTCTCCCATAGGCCTAGCAGTAAGAGCCATTTTAGCTTGGCTCTTGCTATCTCCCCACCTCATTTAGGTACTTTGTAATGACACTGCCTTGGGATACCAGTCTGGTCACATTGTCTGCATGCACTGTGGGATGGGCTGGAGCAGAAGAACAGGCAGAGAATGCTTTTCCCTAGGCAGAACCACAGCCCTGCCATGGGGCAGTTGGGTTGAGTGGGACTAATGTGAGTACATCTACAGGAAGCAGGTTCTCAGTAAAGCCCCTGTCAGCAGAGCAGCTCTGAGCACTCAACTGAGCGCAGCAGCTCACTGAGCCTTTGGAACTCTTCTGCTCCACCACTTTAGAAGCTGCCTGCTCTCCACAACGTGGCAGCTCATTGCCCATCACTGTACTGAGCCATCCAGTCCATAGGCTACTGATGGAACAGGAGACCCTAGAGCCAGCAGACAATATCAAACTGAATTTCCCTCCCTGTCTCCTCTGGTAAGCCCCTTCCCAGCAACCAACCGCTGCAGATCACCTTTGCACAGATAATAGGATCCTACAAAGTTGGTCTTGGTTGGGCGAGGACGGATCCTCTTCCAGGTCTTGTCTTCTGAGTTCTTCAGCCTGCCCAGCAGGATGTCCCGCTTGCACTTATGCTCCAAGCCTTCCCGATAGGTGTAATCGCCAGCCTTGGGTCCTGCCAGAGAGAATAACCCCATCAGCCTGGGGAAAGCCAATTCCCAGTCTGTGCCAGTGCTCTGGTGGCAGAGCAAATGCATTACCTGTTTTGGGGTAGCAGATATGACAGGCTTGTTTGAAAATGTGAGTAGATGCCAGGGGGTTCTTTACCAGCAGAGCTGTGTTGGGCATTACTGGTTCTGGCTGGGACAGCAGGCGCTCAGTGGCCTTGGGCACAGCTGGGTGACTCACTCCACCAAGGCTGACCTGAGTGAAAACACACACACCTCTCTATTCAGCTCTGCAACCACATGGGCAAGAAACCTCTCTAACGCCCTGCCCCACTCCAGTCTCTCAAAACCTGTCTTGTTTCCTCTCTCATCAAAATGTTCACATCTGAAATGACATTTCCAGAAGAGATGCACGCAACTTTTTCAAAGAGAATGAACACTGTGGTGTGTTCACTTCAAAGACAGGCCTCTTTCCTTCTGGTAAGAGACCTTAGTTTTCTATCACGAGCCACAGAACAAAATCCCCTCCTCACTCCTTCCCATTTCTTCCATCACAATCTACTCTGCAATGAAAGACTTTAAAAATCAACCTTATCTCAACCTAAGAAAAAAACCAAACTCCTTATCAGCCAATCTTCAGGGATATTCACATTGATGTTAATAAGGCCATCAGGTGACAGGAACTCAAGAATAACTTTTGTTCCAAGCTTACTAATCCTCCCCTTTTTCTCCAAGACATAGGACAGAGGCAGAATATCTGGAGAAGCCTCTCGACAGAGGCAGAGAGCAGCAAAGAACTTCAGTAGCCTAAAGTCAAAGTTGGCTTACTCTGCCCCATCTTTGAGCTGATTGTGGCTGCCACATACAGTGGGACCCCAGCCTCCATGATCCCCTGCTGAACCTACAGTAACCTTGGTCATACCATGTTTACCTTGGCAATATGGAGTCACAGACAAAAACAAAGAGGGAACAAATGTCTTCTGATGCTGTGGGAATCTTTACCTGCCTTCCCACAACATGGGAGGCAACACTCACCAGGGCAGGGTAAAGAAGAGGGGCCCAAATTACCTACATCACCCATGTGACCACTACCACCATCACTACTACCTTGGCTCCAGAGCACCGTGGGACATCAGCACGGGGCAGTAGCTCACTCACCACTGGGGCTGGTTTTTGGCTGCTAGGTGGGTGTCGCAGTTCCTGAGAGGTAGTTTCTTCTGGGCAAGAGAAGGGTAAAAGAGCCCCACAAAACAAAAACAGTCATTTCACTCTCAGAGGCAGTTCTAGTCACAAAAGGACAAACAACAGCTTATTAAATTAATTTACTTTATTTCTTTAATAATGCTTTAGTACTTTCTTCCCAAAGCATCTTTCTAGACTTGGAAAAACTCCAGGAAAGGCTTTCTTGTCCCAGATATCCTACTGAACCCAACTCTATGCTGCTGAGAACTGGCATTCCTAAGGCGGCAACCCAAAGCTGAGGTGAATGTGAGTGTTCAAGTGCTGATTGACCAATCTCTGCTGTTCTCAAAATACTTTTGCTGCCAATATACTGCAATACTGGGAACAAGTTAACCAAGAAGAAGCCCACTTCCCTCCTGAACAGGAGAGGACTTAAGTCTTCGCCCACCATTCTCTACAACTTTTTCTCCTTGTGATGTGAGAGTTCAGAGCCCCATTCCAAAGGACACTCATTGCCCTGAATCCAGAGACGGGAAGGACCTACCTAGGCCTCTGCCTAGAACAACAAGGTCCTGTATCACTTAGAACAGTCATCATCATTCTGCTCACTTTGTGCAAAATGTCAAAGAGTCACTGAGGAGGCAGGTGGAGGAATCATATTATAGTCCAGCAAATAGTGCCAGGGGAAGTGTTCTGGACACAAAGCCAAGCGGAAATCTCATCACTCATCATTATACACCTTTGTGTTTCTTTCTCCGCTTTAGATTTCACTCCATGCAGGTACTGGTTATCTGGGATTACATACCTACAGCTTTTCTCATTACTTTTGAACTAAACATAATGAGTTACCCTGTCCAAGAGAATTCCCTGCTCTCTTCTACATTTGTATTCCTGTTCTGACACACCATCAGAGAAAGCTACAAGACATATGTCCTCAGCATTGAAGGAAATAATTTTAGCATGCATTCACAGCTAAGGCAACACAAAACCACATCACCCTTGCACTTACCAATGGCAAAGGAATCCAAGGTATCCAGAGACCCCTTGCTTGTCCCAAAGGAGTCCAGGGCATCAAGCTGTGTATCTGTGTATGGAAGCAGATCCAGGGAATCCAGCGAATCTAAAGTGGAGCTGCCACTTCCTCCTGGTGGGGCCTCAAAGGCATCCAGGACAGAGGAGGAGGAGTGCTGCTTGGTGGGATCCATTACCAGGCCAAAGGAGGCAGGTGGCAGAGGGGTGGAGACAGGGATGTTGGCTGTCACAACTGGAGGCAGCAGTGGAGTTCCCCCCGGAAACACAGGAATCAACTGGGGCATCTCTGTTGGCAGGTTGGTAGGAATGGTGCCCTGGACCAGAGTCTTCAGGGGAGCAGGAAGGAGGATAAACAGCAAATTAATATTGAGGAGCAAAGACTGAAAAGAGATGTCCTGGATTTGCCCAGCACAGAGTTAATTTTCTTCTTAGCAGCTGGCACAGCACTGCGTTTTGGATTTAGTATGAGCATAATGTTGATAACACACTGATCTTTTGATTATGGCTAAGTTGTGCTTACTCTAAGTCAAGGACTTTTCATTTCCCATGCTCTGCCAGTGAGCAGGTGCACAAGAAAATGAGGGATCTGAACAAGCCGTGGGGATATTCCATACCAAAGAATATCATGCCCAGGATATAAACTGGGGGAAGTTGGTCAGGGTCACTGACTACGACTCAAGGAAGGCTGGGCATTGGTCAGCAAGTGGTGAGCAATTGTACTGTGTATCACTTGCTTCTCTTGGGTTTTATTCCTCCACCTCTCTCCTTTTCTATTATTATTGTTGTTAATATTGTATTTTATTTTGTTTCAATTATTAAACTGTTCTTATCTTAAACCACAAGTTTGGGTTTTTTTCAATTATCCTCCTCATTGGGGAAGGGCCAGGAAGAAAGTGAGTGAGCAGCTGTCTGGTACTTAGTTGCTGACTGGGGTCAAACCATGAAACAGAGAACAACAGTCTCCCGGTGAAGGTCATGTTGTATTAGTTGGAGCAAAAGGATACCTGGCAGCTCAATCCACCTGCACACTTCCCACAGACCTTCCAATTTTTCTGTACTGCCAACAGTCTGGACCAAGATCCCTAAGGAGGTGTTGGGATACCTGAATTCATCAGTCTGCAAGGCAGTGCCACGTGCTGGGCACTTAAACCAGCTCAGGTTGAGAAACAAGGCAGTTGAGTATACACAAGAATAATGATGACAACCCATGGCACCTCTCATCAGGGCTTTTCTAACATGAAAATCACTATACTGCCTCCAGACCCAAGGTGGCTCACATAAGCAACACTGGCAACTAAAATCCAACATAAGAACCACCAAGGACTATTTGGAACAAAGAAGCAGCAGACCCCACGCAGTGCCCACACTTACCAGAGGGTATGGTGACCCTTCAGCAAGGGAATCCAACAGGGAGTCTAGCTCTTCCCCAATGATGTCGCCATCTGTGAAGTCTTCCACGTTCTCAGAAACTGGCAAGGGAACACAGTCTGGAGATGGGAGCAAGCTGGCAGCAGGAAATGAGGTGGGCAAGCCCTTTGCATCTGAGTTAGAGGGCAGAGGGGCCAGCCCTTCATTCACAGGGATGGCCACAGGACTTGGGAGGCACTGCAGGTCCATAGAGCAGTCTGTGATGAGAAACAGAGCCAGTCACCAGGAGAGCCTCTTGCAGGAGGCAAATAGAGCACAGCTTGACAAAACCAATATTGTACAACTCCATCAAATCACAAAAACCAAGTATGCCGATTTTCTGAGAGGAGAGGCTCTAGTCTGAAGAGTACTTGACCTTTCGTTTTTGTTCCCATTCTCCAATGGCTCGCCAATAGCTGAAACACATTCTAAGGGCCAGTGCCCAGTATGACTGTCAGGATCGGCAAGCACATACAGCAACCAGGAACAACACAAAATCTGTGGCTGAGCAGTTACCACAAATTCACTATGAACAGGACTAAAAGCTAGGGGCACAGAATACAATTTCTCTATAACCCACCACCTGGTGTTTTCTTTAATGTTCCTCACTAATGCATTTGGCTGCCTTCTCCAATCTTTGAAGCTTTGATATCCCAGCTGAAAGCTTGCTTACTTGTACACCCTCTCTAAAACCCCAGGCATCCTAAACGGAAGAAGATAAACACATGGTCCTTAGAATGGGACGAGAGTCAGAAATTTTGCGGTCAGATCAGGTTGTGCTAACAATGTGTGCCAAAAATCTCCATCAGACTCACTCAGCTGTCTATACCCAAGTAATTTCCCCGCTTTTGAGTCTTTCCTGTTGTCCAAAAGTGGGAGGTTGCTACCCATTTTCCCCCTCAATATCATCTGATCAGCAAACATGCCCTTGAGAACTCGTGTGAGGTGGGGCCGAGGCAGGAAAGAGGCGGTGGTTTTCCCTAAGGTTTCTTCCCCTCTCGAGTACATTACTCAAGTAGTAAGATGTTCCCATCATGCAATATAAACCTCTGTTAAGTAAAGTTAAGGTGGCAAGCATATGTTCTTCACAGAAGAGCATTTTATTCTCAAAAAAACCCGAAAGGTTAAAAAAAAAAAGTTCAAATGTTAGAAATTTGATAAATGCAGCATTACATTTGCAGTTCTCAAACCAAGCACCCAAACTACCTTAATTCTGCCCCGGTGCAGATGTCCTGGAATAAAAGAAAATAAGTAAGACAAAGATGCTACCTTCTCCAGCCACTGGCTGCAGCCATTGGCTGCACTGTAACTGCAACAGACTAAGGCTATAAAAGCAAGGCAAAGTTTGGAATGAGGGACAATGGCTTTATTAGAAAGACTTATAAAATTGGGAAAGAAACTAGACAAGCTTCAGAGACACAAAACTTGACCCAGCAAGAAATGCTGCATCCTGTCTGTACCAGGCCTGTTCAATCAGCCCCCAGGAGAACTTGGCCATCCCTCTGCATTAGGGACCAAGTGAGTGGACCCTGTTAGTGGCTGCAAACAACTTGTTTGCTGGCCCACAAATGTGCTGGTGCCCTCTCAGAGAGCTCACCAAATTAACAATTCCAGCAAATCCCCAAGTTTTGAACAAAACAACAGAAGAGATGACAAACGTAGGCATGCCCTCCTTATCTCTAACTCCACCAGAAGCACAGCACCAACCCCTAGTTGGTGCAACCCTTCCTCTAGTACTCATTGTGAATGGTCCACAGGGGTGGACCACAGCAAAGGTGATTGTGCAAGGCACTGGAGGCTGAGCCACAACAAAAGACAGGGAAGCAGGGGAAGTGGCACGGAACAGACACAGGTTCCTCTCCACATCCTCAAGCATGCTGTTGAAGGCAAACACACGTTGTACTATATGGGATACAACACAGGATTTCAGTGCTGCAGCTGAATGTATTTCCCACAGGCTGTGACTCAAAGGAAGGCTGTGCATGTCCTTAGTATTGCAGCTGCCCCACCAATCAGGCTCATCTCCAAACCCATGCCCCCTTGCAATGACTCATCTCATCTATCTCAATCTCCCTTTGGTGCAGAACCTCCAGCGGCCAGGGAGACAGCTATCCAGCTTTTCTCATGGCTGGAAGCTTGGCCAGATTCCCTGCAGTACAAAGGGATGGCTTGTGCCTTCCGATTTTTCAGATGTTTAAATCTGGAGTACTGTCAAGATCCCTACAGAGGCCAACAAGAAGTCCAGAACATGCTGGAAGGGATGAGGACACGTGCAGTGGGGAGCAAAAGGGTGCACAGTGACAGGGCCCCAAAGGATCCAGCAGTTCAGACCCTCTCTGAGGAATGAATGAGGCCATGCATTTTCCACTCAGACTGGGAAGGAAAGAAAAGTGGCCTTCACACACCCTAAGAGGCCCCAAACCTGGAAACACTGAATGCATGACCAAAAGGCAGACCACGAGATCCCCACAGCTCAGTGCTGTAGTAAGGAAAAGATCAGAAACAGATTCTACTACTTGCAAGTGGAAGAGGGAAGATGTCCACTCCCCTCTCCCTGACTACCCAAACCCAAATCCTTCAGCCACTTCCTCCCACTCTACTCTGTCCAATCTTTTTTTCCTATCTCTCTTTCCCATTCCTGCTTTCCTCAGAACACCAGATCTGCTGACCTCACACACCAGCTGTGATACCCACGTCTCACATACTCTCCTTACAGAATGCTCATGCATCCTCTGCATTCCCCTGTTTGCTCCATCTTAAAGGATTAAAACAGCTTTCTTTGATGAATAGCTCACAGGCACACCCACACCGGCTGATTTCTGCCCCTGCCATCACACTCAGCCCCATGTATTATTGTAAGGTCAATGAGGGGCTTGTCCATACCACCCCCATGAACCAAGTTTCCCATACCAAGCCCCCCTAGCTGGCCATACACCTGCCTGTCCCCAAGGGGCAAGTAGAGAGCTTTTAAAAGCACTGTTTCTAGGTCCGCTCTCCAAAACAGCAGTGTTTCGCTAGTGCATTACCTGACCAACCGCCATACCAAGACAGATCTGAGCCATGATCTCTCTGCAGGGCTGGGTTGAGTTAATCAGATGACTTCAACCAAACCAAACCAAACCCAACCCCACAAAAACCCTTGCTAAGAAGACTTTGAATCTGAAACCCTCAGGGTACCCAGCACCCACAGCCGTCCTGGTGGCACATCACTCTCAGGGCAATTGGATAACATAATTCCAATGCTTTTACAAAGATTTCCTAGCAAGATTTCCTAGCAATCTTTTGCAAAGATTTCCTAGCAGTAAAGGCTCTGTCTGCCTGATCTGCAGCAAAAGTGGCATGCTGCTCTTACACCAAATCCAGATTAGATAACGAGCTTACTGGATGCGATCATTTGTTAGCCTGTAGCAGGAGTCCAGTTAATTTTAGCACAGCAAGATAATGTGAAAACTCTCCTTAATTCACAGAACTGGGTCTCATGATCTCGTGTAGCTTTCCAAAGCACCCTAATAATGAAATGAGTTTCTTTCTATAAAAATAGCAATTGCTACTTGTGGTGGTATGTCCTCACACTTACCTTCACACAAGAGCTACCTTACAAAGGAACAAAGATGCATGTGCTCAAAGGCAGAAGTTCAGTGCTCCAGCACACAGGGTAGCAAGCCTTTCTACAGGGGCAGAGTTAAGGTCACTTGTTTCTCAGCACGAGAAAAGCAACCTTGTTAATCTTCCTTCCTCTCCTCCTGGCTGCCTAACCTTGAACTCATCTCTCCCTGGGCTGCACCCAACTCCTCTGTTTTCAATTCCTCCACCTCAATGTCTTGGAGGACCATATACACTCAGAGCATAAACAACCTTAACTTCACTTTATCTGGACAGTTTGCCTTGGAGCAGAGTTTCAGAAGCTTTGCCTAAGAGCAGCTTTAAGAAAGCACAACTGGAGGGAGCTGTGTACCTCAGCAGACCCTTTTAACTCCCAGATGCATCTCCCACTGGGCCTGGATAAAAAGCTGTTTTTTTAAGAAAAACACTCCTACTTTGCACCACTTTCTCCTTCTCCTAGTTACCAAGGTCGGGAGTGTGTGGAAGAGACACAAATGCAGGTGATGAATCTCTCAAGCCTGCCAGCCTGGTCATATATCATACTGAAGCCACAAAAGTCTGAGGAGAGAGAGATCTTTACCTGTTTCGATGTCATCTATTGAGCCCAATCCATTAGAAGTAGTCTGCAAAGAGGATGTAGTAAAAGGGAGAGGAAAAATACTGTAAGAAATCAATCTTTAAAAAGACATCCACACTTCACACATGGGATTCTTTACTGCTCCTAAATGTATATGACTCTTTTCCTTTCTGTTCTGAAACAGTAAAACCAATGAACTTTAGGAGGCCATTGATCCAAGGAACCTATTCATGTTTACCTTCAGCAGCCAACAAACCCTTTTGCTGCAAAGAAAAACCATGCCTACACAATATCCAACCATGTGAGCAACTCCATATATAGAATGGAGTATTTCATGTGCGGAAAGAACACTGTGTCCCAAGTCCCAGGACACACCAATCAGCCCACTGCATGGGAGATCTGATTAGCCTGATCTTACACAATGTTACTTTTCTTAGTTCGCATATTTTCCAATCGAACAACCACAAATTTCTACAGCAAATTCAAAACAGGAATATGTTTCCACCAAGACAACCGCTGACTTTGAGCTGAAGGCAGGAAATACAGTCCATATTTTACAGAAACATAGAGGTAAGTATGTGTGCCTTTAGCTTAAGCTTAAAAAGGCACAAGTAAAACATTTGTCTTTTGATATTGCATCTACTACAGTGGATTTTGCACTATTTTCAATTCTTATAAAAGGAAAAGATTTTTAAATTAAAAACTAGGCACAACGATTAAAGAAAACTGACTGGCCTTCCTAGAAAGATGGGAAGCCAAATCAATAAACAGTGAGAGGTAAACTAGTTCTTTAGTATCCCATCTCACTGTACAAAATTACTACGTTTACAATTTTATTGTTTATTTGTTTTAAGGAGCATTGTGAAGTACCAAAAAGCATGTAATAACAGTAAGTGCTAGTTTGTTGGGATGTTTTTTTGCCCAGTGGTAGAATGTTGGCATCTAGATTTCCCACAGCAGAAGAAGGAAACTAGCAATTTCTTGTATTTTACCTTAGTATTTGTACACTGCCCTACCCAGCTGGCTCTCCCAGGATTATATAAACAATACATAGATTTTGTATGTACCTTGCTCAATACCCCACAGGACTGCATTTTTTATGTTTCTTCAGCAGTTGCACTTTCTGACTTTTACTTAACATTGCTGTTAGATACGCAAAACTTGAAAACAAAAATTTCTTTAAAATGCAAGAGAAAGCAAACATTAACAATAGCTAAGAAAAATAACCATCTTTGGTGATCTAATTACCAACATAAAAAAATTACATCAGTAGAAATATTTTCAAATAAATTAATTTCTGGCAATATCCCTTAAAAGCAGAAAACACTAATTAAAACAGTTAAAACCTAAAAGACAGTTATAAATTTGCACGTAAATAAAATTTTAAAGCACTCTAGTAGCACAATCCATAAACATTAACCACCACAGGATGCAAACTCTACCTGGTTTGATGAATTGATTGATGTGCCATTACTGAGTAGTGAGAATGTTTCCAATTCCTGCTGCAAGAAAGAGAGGGGTCTTAGAGCAGAATTCAGCCCGTGAATGCTCATAAACTAGGTAAAGCTGGGTTACAACATGGCTTCTTTCCAAGCACTACCCAAAAGTAAAAGCAACCTCAAAAGGCTACCCACTGTGACAACACAGGAGTACATATCTGTCAACACTGAAAAGGGACATTTATTTGTTCTGTACACCTCAGAACATCTGACCCACAACAAGGAGGCAAAAAATTTCCTTGAGAAACAGATGGGTTTGCTTTTCCTTGAGAAATTACTATTTTGGGAAGGCATTACCACACTGGAATGAACGCTGGAACTCAACATGAGATCACAAAGTGTTAACAAAACACCAATCACAGAATTTCAAATAATAAAAAGCATTCTGGAGTTTAATTTTTATATTTCTAACATACAGATGGTTTAAGCCCATCTCAGCGGAGTAACATGACAGCAGCAGCAAAAAAAGTAGCAAGGCCAACACAGTGCACAGCTACAAAAAGTATTTCTTCTCCACATAAACTTCCCTTTCTTTGAGACAGAATAATTTTTGAGTGTGGAAAGCTGCTACAAGATCAAGGAGTTTTCTTAGGGCAGGCAAATCACACATGAAGTTTGTTGGGGAAAGGATTAACGTGTTTCAGCCAGATTTACCCTAAAAAGCTCTCCGCAAACTGGATGCCTACCTCATGCTACAAAGGTCCCCCTACGCAGGTAGAACAAGCTGTTTGTTTAATACACCCCCATGCTTGGGTCCAAGGATGCAAATGTCATCCTCCACTACCCACTCACGTTCTCTGCTCCTGAGAACAAAATGCATGACCAAAGTAGCTTTATGGGAGAGCAGCTTTATGGCTAGCAGTGGCCTAATACCCTCTAGCTCCATCCCAGGGTACACATTTAAACACCCACAGCATTTCCTTGTACAGCCAAGTTATAGATCCAGCCACTGGTGTCAATTAGCTTCTGACCAAGTGTGTATCCGTTGTTCTCCCAAAGCCAAGCCCTTCCCCTACCACAAAGAAGTGTACACCTAGAAATGGGGCAGGAACCCTTCATGATCCATTGCACTATAAAACCAGCCATGCCTCCAACGCAGCAGAGGATGCCATCCTTCTCATTGCATAACAGGGAGAGGCAAAACCTGCTTTGGGATCAAGCCACATATTCCTCTCCTGCAAAAAACACAGTAGGCATCTACTGTGTCAGAAATTTCTCCTGCAGCACCAGCTGGGAACTGAGAAAACATCCTGGCAGTAGACACAGAGCAGCAATGGGGTTAGAAATGGATCAAAGTAAAGTGAGTCAGAGGGTCAAGACAAGGAGGGTTGCCAGCAGCCTGCTAGAGTTTGCAGGGTTGTGTACACGTCTTGTAACTGCAGAGCAACACCTACCACTTCTGCAAAAGTAAATATGTACAAACAAAGGATAGCCTCTAAGACAAAAGAAGTCATACCTGAGGTCTTTTGTATGCTTTTCGAACCCTCAGTCCCAGCTTCTGGGCAAGCTCTTGTCCCAGCTGTGTGACGCTTTCATCCTGGGGACAAAATCATTGACGGGACACTTTCAGATTTGCCTTTGTGGCACACAGAATGAAATAAAGAGGAATGCAGTTATGCACATTGGGCTGCACCAAGAAGCCTCAACTTCAGACAGCACCAGGTAGGTAATTTCCAGAACAGCCCCAGAAGAGTCCACACAGACTTCAGCATTCTTGTCATTCACTCCTGCAAAGATGCTGCAGCTGCACCAGGAGTTTTGCCCTACACTCATTCAATGCTGCAGAAAATCAGAATCAAGTATCTCCTTCCAACAAAGTACCCGCTCTGCAAAAACAGGGTTCAGGAGTCCTGCTGGCAAGTTGGCTGAAGGAGCTCCCAAGGCTGGCTGCTGATACAGCTTCCACAAGGTCTCCATGCCTGGGATGGTACTTGCATGTCCTCCCTCTCTTCCAGCTGCACAGTTAATAATCAGTTTTGATAGGCAGACAGTACCCACTAGCCTGTTTTGCTTTTTTGTTTTTAAAGCTGAAACTAAGTCTCAGTTTTCAACCTACTAACTAGAAGGCATTTTGACCGTCTCCAGCTCCAGTTAAACTGCCTCTGCTTAGTCAAGCAGATCCTTCACCTTTCCCCACTGTGTGGCATTTTACCATCCTCCCTGCCCAGTGTCCATGCCCACTCACACACCATGGGCTTTCTGCCCAGACTAACAACCTGCCACAGTCTTCTACACTTCTTTACCACCAGCAACTGTCTCCTTCCGTTTTCCTCTCTCTCCCTGTTTGCAAAAAATATCAGAGTACTTTAACAGTTTTCACAAAGAAGAAAAGAAGTATCTTCCCAACCTGTTGTGACAGCTCTTCTGAATTTTCCAACATCTCCCCCTCATCTCCAATCTTGAAGCTTGCCCTCTTCTCTCTACTTGCCATGCTGGTCTTTCCAATCTCCTTCTCCCTGCAGGTTGAGTCCTTTCCTTTCAACAGCTGAGAAACCTCTGGTTCTTCCAGCCCACCGTATCAGTAACTTTTCCCTTCAATCCAGAGTGCCATTTTTCAATTGTACTCGCTCCCCCACACCCTTAACATTAGTCTTGGCACCAACTTCACTGAATTCAGTGAAAACAAAATCTAGCTTGTCCATTTCCTCTACTAAAATACTCCATGACATACCAAATGTAAGCATATCACAGAAGTATTATTAACTTCACCATACTGAGAACTTCTGCAAACTAGCAGCACTGAGTATCTGCACCCAGAAATAAATTCACTCTGATAGACAGTGAGCCAAATGAGTGGCAGATCCTTTATCACCGAAGTTTTAAGACAGGCTCTGTCTTGACCACAACAAAGCTCTCAGCAATTACAGCAATGCAAAGATGGAAGTACCTGTGTGCTCCAGAGGGTAATGGAAACAGGAGTCAAATGGATTGCAGAGGGCTCCCGTTCTAAAGAGGCAGGAATTCTCTCTTACTCTTCTTGTATTAACTCCTCCCTTGAGCCAAACCCTAAACTCCACCCCTGTGATACTCTATAAAAACCCCATGACCCTCCCTTTGCCTGGTCTTTCGTCTTTGTCTCCATCCCTGGGGGTAATAAATGCATTCTTGAGCTTATGGAGACCCGTCTTGTTTGTTCCCATGCCCGGCACCAGCAGCTGCATCCTCCCTGGATATGAACTCAGTTGCAACGCGATGCAAAAATAGATAGATAGCATGACTTGCCTTTGATACAGAGAAGGCTTATGATTTCTGTTAAGCAGGAAATAAGACAATGGGGTGTGTTAATTTACACGGCTGAATTGCTTAGAATAGGAAATACAGATCACTCAATATCCAGTTTTTTAGGCTAACTTTCCTGGCACTGAGAAGTTTGATAAACTAATGATAATAATGGCAGCTATCTAAATATAACTATATAGTTAAAATACAAATTAAATCAAGTGGCTAAACTGCAATGTCAAACATGGCCACATACAGCTTTACAAGAACACCTGCATTAGATGCTTTTGTTAATCAAAGGATTTGTTTATAAAACAGTTCCTTGGGACTCCCCAGACATAGTATCTAATATATTTTGGTCACCCTGTTCTGCCAAGTCAAAGAAGCTAGAATTTACAAGCTATACACAAGGAATAAATAACTGCTAATAAGGCTTTCAAAGATTGCTTCTATAACACTAAAGGGAAGTAAACTTCTGCTGAGGTGAATGCATTTTTCTTGTAATAACATTACTGTAATGGATCAGAACAAAGATCAGCACAACGCTCACTTGAATCCATGTAATCAGTTTGGTTTCCTGATCAATAACTGGCCTAAGAGGATGCTCAAAAGCACTGTCAGGAAAATATTTAGTTCCTAGTATATGCAGATAGTCCTTTTTGCATGCAAGAATTTATACACCCTTGAACACAAAAATAACTATGCCATATGATCTCAAGGACACCTTTAAATGTTCCTCAAGAAATAAAAAGTTTGATCACTTTGCCTTAGCAATCAGTAAGTGAAATGTGAGGCATTTGTACCCAACACAGGAAAACCATATGTGTTTTTCTTTCAGAGCTCCAGTTCCCATTTATCCCATGCTCCTAGTCATTTCCATTAGACATATGAAAGCAACCAATTAAAACATTCTCATGGCTTTAGTTCACCTTTTGTTAAGAGTAGGGGTTTGCTCTTCACAAACAGACCATGAACCTGCTGTCACTAACTGGTGTTCCTGGCTGGCACTATCTGTGAGAGGTAACTTGGCCTGAAGAAACATGTGTGGACAAACGTCTTTGAGTCAGAGAGATGGAATTTCTGGGCATAAACATGTTCTTGGGGGGAACAGCCAAGATTTCTCTTCCACTATCCTCTGGCCTCACGCTAAGCATGTTGAGGAGAGGAAGGTTGTGAAGCACAAAACCCAAGATGAGTTGTATGTCAAAAACTTACATGTGGGAGGGACAGCAAGCATCGGCTGTTGCACTCATATGCTTCTTTGTGTCTTCCAAGTTCATTTAAGGAACGGGCTTTCCGGAATAGCGCTCTGATGTTCTCCTTGTCAAGTCTTAAAGCCTTCTCACAGTCTTCCAGTGCTTTCTCATACAACCCCTGTATGGAACAGACCATCTGGAGTCAGCTGAGGCACAGCAGACTAACTTGTCCCTCTCTGTGAATGCAAATATTCTATCTCTCAACGGAAAACAGGAATACAAGAGGCAGGTAGAAGTACATATGTTACCTCATGCACAAATATGTGCGCAAACACACCTATGTTAAGAGAACATTTTGCCAAATCTTGCAAAACTCGAAACACTTCAAAGTCAAGGAATGACAGAACTAAGGTTGCTTGAGCAACCCTATCCTGTCTTCCCCTCTACCCTGAGCATGTTACACTTGAAAGTCTTTAATTATGTGACAGCTTGCTAATTTTCAGGGGACTTGGTGTCCTTACAAACAGGATGGGCCTGCTGTGGGGTTGTGCCATAAAGGAAAGCTGTTACATGCCTTAGTAAAATGGAAGCATGCAGCCTTTTAAAGCCTGGCTATTACAGAATCCTTTTCCACGTGTATGTTCAAGTTTCTTCAAGACCCAAAGCCTTCCTACTATCTTCCAGTGTCTCAAAGGAGGAGGCAAGAGCCTCTAGAGCAATAAACAGTATTCCAGAAAAATACTTGCTCGATACTGGAAGACACTGGGCGGTGCTAACTCCTCACCACTGAAGAGCAGTACCTTGGGCCTGGTCCCCTCTCCTCACATTCTTCCTCCAATCTCATAGCGCAATTGTGAGCAGTCTGCAACTGTGCAGACTTTTCTGTGTGTTGTTGTCTCCTCCAGTGTTTGAACAGGGAGTGGACAAAACCAGCTGAAACACCTCTTGACATCTTTTCCAACTGCACAGCACTGCAACCCTGGCTCCTGGGGGATGACTTGGAAAAGCACTCACCATGGCAAAGTAGCAGGCAGCTCGGTTGACATGGAGCTTGCAGAGGAGTTCCTTTGGGATGGTCACCTCGTCAGAGGCAGCATAATCTGCTATGTTCAGCCCTTCTACGTACTGTACCAGGGAAAGCTTGAAATCCTTCTCTCGGAACAAATCATTGCCCTCTGCAAACAAGTTTCTCACTAGCTTCTGCAAAAAGGCCTGGGCAGCAGGGAAAGAACAAATACACTCAAGTGGATATTCAGAAACAGGAGAGACTTCCCAATTTCCCATTCCTTTCCACATCTTTTAGCAAACTGCTTGCCCACTAAAATACTCCTGCATCACTACTCTCCTGTAAAATGTCAGGTTTTTTGGTAGAGGAGAATAATATAGTCAAATCCCCATTCTTCTTGAACACTCAAGTGTCTTCTCCTCTCCCTGAAAGTTGTCATCGTTAGAACCCTAACACTTTAAATCACAGACAAATTGTGACAGACCATCCCACATTCTTCAATTTTGGTATGTAAAATAATGGCTGTGCAACAGAACAAATCTTGCTAACCAGAGGGCTCCCGCTTTCAACAAACGAAACCTCCATTACCTCATAATCTTCTTGGCTTAGGGGTAATGTGGACCTGAAGAAAAAGAAGAGAAAATACTCATGAAACAGGCATCTATGCAAACAACGGGTTTTGTCTGATGAGGAGATCATTTTTCTGGTCCTGTGTTGGTGATCTCAGTAAGTTAGTGAACATTTTATCACTGCAACTGAGGCAAAGAGAACACAGTTAGGGAGCACTATGCTCAGTGACAGTCACAGTGCTGTCAAGTGATGGTCACATCTAAGAGGGACCTGAGACAAGAAGAGTTTTATTATCATTTACTTTCTATGCATACATGATCCTCTGCAATGTGCCTTCAGGCAGTCACCTAAAAAACCCATGTTTCATAGAGTCCCATGAGAGACCGCCATGAAGAATACAAGTGTATTTTATGTGCATCTAATGAGAGGCACCAGAGTGGCACTCCAAGACCTCCTCAAATCTTTTGTGAGACCAGAGACATACAGAGTATCTTGGTTTTGAAAGACAGTTGCCTGCCAAGGAAAGCTACAGCCCGCCTTGGAATGGAGAATGTAAACCCCCTTCCCTCCAAATTACTGTAACTTTGCAATTAGGGGCTGTCACGCAAAGATATGGGAAATAGGAGTAACAGTTCTTTACTAGGAATATTAAAAAAAAAAAAGAAAAAACAAATGTAGTAGTACAAAAAAACGAGCAAGGAAACAAACAAAAATCCTGGAAGAAGCCCTGACAGAGTCAGGGATACGACCAGGCACCCTGTTGGTCAGGGTATTGGAAGCAGTCCAAATAAGTCCTCCTGGAGTAACAGATGTGGTTCTGTGGAGTAGAGATGGTCCTGCAGAAAATCCAGTGGTGGTGAGATGGGTCCAGTCTTCCTCCAGGAATCCAGTGGAAAAACAGGATACCTTGTGTCCTTCAGTCCCAGTTTTGATCTAGCTAGGAAGAGTTGGCTCCTCCCCCACTGTGTGGAGCATCTCACAATGGGATGATGGAATGTGTCATGTCATTGGTGGGCCCTAATAGCCCATTATCAGAAGATGCCCCCCTGGAGGATGGAGGAGTGGTGAAAGGAGTAAGAAACACTGTCCAACCTGGTTTTAATGGCTGGGCCATTATCAGGAGGCATTCTCCTCCCTCCCCCCTGGAGTTAAAAGAGAAGGACAAAACATCTCCCCAAAAATAGCCTTCAACAGATGAAATAGAATACACATTTCTAGGTTACATAATCCAATATACAGAGATAAATGCAATCACTTTTCTCTGCCTTAGCCACATGCCTTAAGGCCTGCCCCACCAAAGGAAGGGAGAAAACAATGAAGGTTCAGGAGACCATTTAACTACAACTTTCTTGGCCAAGGCTGAGCCACAAACACTGGCAGCGCTTGTGAGGATAACACCACCTACCTGTTGTTGTGTGCTGTTTGGTTTCATATTGTACTTCATTTTTACACTGGGTTTTATAATGGTTTGTTCTCCCCTGTTCTCCTGGAAAACGTAGTATTTCGAAGTTTGTCCCTGCCCTTCCCCCAGCCCATTCTCACACATTCTTCCCAGTCCCCTTCCTTGAATGTAATCCAACCCTCTACCACTCCCATCTTATCCCTGATTGTATTGGCTTGTCCCTGCCTTTAGCCCCTTCCCTGGATTTAAGTGACAGACCACGCAGCTCTCTTCCTCTTGATCGGGGGCTCCTGGTCAGGCCTCTTGATTCGGGGCTCATGACCCAGGCTAGGTCTGGGGCAGCACCACAGAAGAAAGACTGACTAAAGCCCTGGTTTCACCTCTGGATCAAGCACAACACCTCCTTCCTTTGCTGTCGACAGGGTCTCGCTCTCTCATGCTAAGGGAAAGGTTCTCAGCCGCCTCCTGGCTTTCAGGACCCTGAGGAAACTCCTTCTAACTGCATTTTGTCTCTTGAGCTAGCCGGGGTGAGAACGGAGCCAGGAGCTCCATGAGAGAGACAAGCCACACCTACCAACAACAGCACAGAGACTTAAGAGAAAGGTTCTGTTCTTCAAATTGGACCACCCAATTCATCCAGGCTTGGTCCACATATATTTTATTTTTTCTCTTCAAGGACAAATCGATAGGCTCTAGAGGAATCCTTAGCACCTTTCATAGCTTTTCTTACCTACAGTGCATACATGACCTTACATGGTTACAGAATAAATGTATTTTAGATTTCATCTAGTCACTCGTTAAAACTAACTACAGGAAATGTCATGGCTTTGTAAGAAATACCATGCTGCTTACAAACTTCGACTCCCTCCTCCGCATCAAACTCAAATTCTCATTGTTCAGAGTGCAAGATACGCCCCAGATGCATGAACTACACCTCATATTTCTAAATTATTTCCTTCCCCAGAATCTTGTGCATTTTTATAAGTGCTACCAATATAAATCTCACAATTACTTCTCCAAAACTGGTTTATCAGCCCTATTTAGTCTCAGACTGGGATGAAAGTATCATGGCCATATTAGAAGATACAAATATGTAACACAGAAGATCTGGGGGGGGGTTTCCTATAGCAGCGGCACAGATTTCAGGCATAATAATTGCAGGACTCAAAGCAGACCTTAAAAAAACCCACACTGGTCTGATTACAATTTTACTACTTCCTTACTCACCATGGAACGTGGACCTGAGTTTGAGGCCTCTGCCAACTCAAACACTGGAGGGAGAAATACTAATGTATCTTAAAAGAAAGTACTAGGATTTGTATCTACTACATACGCAACCACTTCAAGCCATATAAGGCCACATGATATTCATACAAGAGGGATCTGAGACATCAACCAGGCTGGCAACTGTAAAAGAAGCCAGGTCATCTGCTTTTCCTATAGGCACCATATGGCTGCCTAACAACTTATGTACCTTGTTTCCTCACCTACAGAACTGAAACACTATCTTCCTTCCTAATAAAGGTGGGATAACCTTGTTGAGAAAGCACTTTGAGATCTTCATGCTGAAGATGATGTAGAAGGTTCAAGTACTATTAGCATTATGCTGGCTGTAATGAACATCCTGGAACTGCAGTGGGGGGCAAAACCAAAAGATATTAAAACAATAGAATTTCAAGTTTAGAGAGCTGACAGGACAAGAAACACCCTGAAAAATCACAGCCAAAATCCTCAGGACAGTATCTCTTTCCCATGCAGCAAACCCAAAGCAGTGAATAGGAAAAACTCAGTTCCTGCAATCCTCGACAGAAAGACAAGTGCCTCCAAATCCACAGAGAACACTGAGATTGTCCACTTACTGAATGAACTGAAGTCCTTTCTCTATTTCTTGTTTTCTCTTCTGCCTCTCCATTATAGTGGCTGTGGAGGAAAAAGAGACAACACAAAGTGAGTCATTTTAAGTTTTGCTGGCAATTAAACACCACAGTATTTTGTTTGTGTCTGAATTTACTACTGAAAAAATGTTCCAGAACAGATGCCCTCAACAGCGAAGCCCTGATTTATCCACACTGCAGGTACAGCTTGGCAAGAAGCTCACTACCAAGTATCTGCTTTTTCTCACATGCCACTGATAGGATACATAGGCAAAAAGGAACTACTTCAATTTGAGCTCTCTGCTTAGGCTGCCAGTAAATAAAGGAATGGGAACCAACTGTTACCATGACTGCCTTCTAGGAAAGAAACCCAATGCCATCTTTGCCTACACTGGTAGTCATTTCAGGAATTTGTGCCAAGACCCTCCCATGATAAGCAATTCTGACCACTATTTACCTGGGACAGATTTAAACTGGTTAACTGCACAGCCTATGAAACATATCGTATCTACATGAGGTTTATGGAAGTACAGCACAAAGGAAGATGCAAAGGAAGGAGATGGAATTGCTTGCTGTGGTCCACATAAAAGGACAGCACTGAATCCATGCAATGGGGATTTCATGCTGCAAATCAGCAGGCAAGAGCAGTACAGACTGGGGAACACTTCTTTAGAGAGGGAACAGACCCCTATCCTGCAGTGTTTTAAACTGGAGTGGGCGGCACCCTAGGAAGGCTCAAGAGTTATCTGCACTTCCTCTGCAGTTCGGAAGCAAGTTTTGGAATGGCTCCCCAGTGACTTTTCTCCAAGGTACGAAGGTCTGTCACACAAGAAAAGAATAATGAAGGGGAGCAAGGATGGTACTTTGTGGCAAAACTGAGTTGCTGGTGATAGCAAATTTCACTTCAACCAGCTGTGACCACAAATAATACTCAGCATTTGAGGAATAGGAACTTGGGGACGAAGGCAGCAAGTACAGAAACACTGAAATGAGATGCAGATGACGACCCTGTACCTTCCCAACCCAGGAATGCCTCTGAAAAGATACTAAAGTAATTTCTCCACCTCTACACTACAACTCGGAGAGCATTACCATCCAGCTTCCTTTTACATTAAGACCACCCCTATCATTCTAAGATATCTTGCAGTATCAATGACGCACTCAGTCTGAACAGGATGAAGGGGCCTTTAAGGTACATAAAAATCAATCCTGTCAACTCAGCAAGCCCTTATTGATTGTGCTCTGTGCCACACAAAACACAGAACTGATACCTGCCCTTTACCAAAAAGAAGAGTTGGGGGAAGGGGGAAAAACGAGTGAGATAAAGTGACAGCAGAAGGAAGCAAGAGCTTGAAAGCGACACTGCAGTTTCCAAGTCATCAGATAGTAAATTTGGGAGCAATCTGGTTGTCGTGGTTTTGAAAGACAGTTGGCTGCCAAGGAAAGTTAGAGCCTCCCTTGGAATGGAGAATGTAAACCCCCTTCCCTCCAAATTATTCTAATTTTGCAATTAGGAGCTTTCAGGCAAAGATATGGGAATAGGAGTAACAGTTCTTTACTAGGAATATTGGAGAAAAAAAAAAAAAAAGGAGAATACAAATATAGTACAAAAAACCAGGCAAGGTAGCAAACAAAAATCCTGGAAAACCCTGAGAGAGTCAGGGATATGACCTGGCACCCTGCTGGTCAGGGTGTTGGAAGCAGTCCAAATTAAGTCCTCCTGGAGTAACAGATGTGGTTCTGCGGAGTAGAGATGGTCCCGCAGAAAATCCAGTGGTGGTGAGATGGGTCCAGTCTTCCTCTGGGATCCAGTGGAAAACCCAGATACCTGGTGGTCTTCAGTCCCAGTTTTTATCTAGCTAGGAAGAGTTGGCTCATCCCCCACTGTGTGGAGCATCTCACAATGGGATGATGGAATGTGTCATGTCATTGGTGGGCCCTAATGGCCCATTATCAGAAAATGTCCCCCTGGAGGATGGAGGAGTGGTGAAAGAGATAAGAAACACTGTCCCACCTGGTTTTAATGGCTGGGCTATCATCAGAAGGCATCTGCCCCCCTCCCCCGCCCCTAACCACCACCCCCCCCGCTTCCCCCCCCCACCCCCGTCACCGGAGTCACAAGAGATAAGGAAAAAACATCTCCCAAAAACCAGCCTTCAACAGATTAAATAGAATACACATGTTTTTGTTTACGTAACCCAAGCCACTGGTTCAAGCAGCAGGTAGGAGATTTTTAAGCAGCTGAACTTCGAACAGGATGGGCAGTATAGCAAGAAAGGGAAAGCCAACAGACAAGGTGAGGGATGATCAGCATCTCTACAAAGGCTTTCAAAAGAAGTGATGGAGAAGAGCTGGTATACTTTAGTACAACACCAACAGAAGGCCTGCATTGATTCATAAATAGCTTGGATAATGAGCAATCAGGAAGAAAGAAGGAAATTTAATAAGGAGATTGTGAGGTTAATATGATCACTAACAATACAGACAGACAGGCTTGAGAGGTAGACAAGGAGAGAGAGGTAATTAATTTTTTTTCCTTGTGTGAAATTCTGCAAAGACAGAGGAAGTAGGAGAGAACAGAGAAGCGGAAGAGGAGCAATAGGAACAATTTCCACAAAGGCAGCAGTGAAAGTCATGAAAGAGGACAGAGCCACCCCAGAGCACTGTAGGAAACTGTGAGAGCCATCAGAGACAAGAGTGAGGAAAGAGTCTTCACAGGAAACAACAAGAGAGAAACTGTGGGGAAGAAAAGGAGGCAAAAGAGTCAAGTGAACTTTCCCTAAGACTCATGGGGAGTCCACAGGGAGGAAGGAAGAATTCCCAGCTGACTGGTCCCTGAACACACTAAAAGGTTTAAAGTACTCCAAACAGCATCACCTTGGACCCTCACCTATGCCCCTCTGTTCCAGGTCTAGGAGCTCCATTTTGGCTGAGGTCCAGGTCCTGCCTCGTGTGAGCTATGCTGTAGGTGAACCTATCCTCAGTTCTATCTCTGGGACAAACTTTAGACCTCCACTGCAGGCAGCTTGTCTCCAGTCCCGTCTCTGGCACCATCTCCTACCGCTGGACTTGCTGGCTGGACCTGGACCAGATTCACCACCTCATCTTTGGGACTATTGATGGGCCACTGCTATTGACATCTAGTTCTGTCTACACTGTTCAGGTGTGGCAGGACTGCATCCTATGAGTGAGGGCATTGCTGGTGCCATCACCTTCAGCTACTCACTTGTCCTGCCTGATGGTGCAGCCCTGCTCTTGCTGCTCAGTGAGCCATGCTGGAGGGAACAAGTCAGGAAAGTGAAGCAGCACCCCATGGATCTGATGAAAACGGTGACTGTGGGAGAGCAGTTGAACACTGGCTGGTCATCACCAAGTCAATGGCTGCATTCCAAAAATGCTGTGGCACACCTTTAGAATTGTGTATATCCACAAAACAGATCACCACCTTGAAAAGGTTTTGATACATACATCTACTTTTGTTTCTGAGCTCAACCTTTAAAACACTCTGCAAGGAGTGAAGAGATCAGTACCAGCTCTCACAGCTGCCCTGATCCCCCTGCTAAAACATGCCACACAGCAGGATGTCAGTCTGTTACAGAGCGAATTGATTACTGTTGCTTGCCCAGAGAGAAGGACATTCAAACATTACTGACCCAAAACTGGAGTGCAGCCAAAGGACTACTTGGAATGACTACAGAATTTTCTAGAGTTACCCAACTTTTCTTGCAGCCTGACGCTCCCCTTCTGTTTATTCTCTCCTTATCACTATTGCCACTGCATCCAGCATGAATATCCTCACCCTTGCTTCACAGGCTGACCAGCCTATTGCATCTCTGTAAGTCCCACAATACAAAGCTACAGTTTGATCCTTGCTACAAAACCCTCCTAAAAGGCAACCTTCTGTGCATGCTGTTTATGCACTGCAGTTCTACCTTATCTTCCAGAGAGAATGTTCTTCAACCCCAAACCCTCCATTGCCTTCTTTAGACACAAACTACAGGCCTGATCTCCCCTCTAGACTGTTGCTCCCTGGTACTGCTCCACATTCCTCCCTCCTTGCAAGTGCATGACCAGCTTTCTCTGCTAAAGGTCTCCTCCAGGCTTATGTCATGACTTTGCACAGTAAGACTCATCCCCTCATGGCAACACTTTCAAAGTGCACACTATATGCTGCTGCCCAACAACTTCTTGCACATCTCTCAGGAACAACTACCTTCTTTCCCCTTTGATGTGACTCCACACCTACAATCTCCTTCATGTATGGCCTGTCTCCTGTCCTGTCTGCCCCAACCACTGCAGGAGGCTGCCAATCAGACTCTTTTTGCTCCTTACATCTCCTCCCCCACCAACTCACAGCAAACTTGGTCACTTCTGTCTCCCCTCATCATTCCAGACTCTTCACCATGTTACATTTAACATTCAGACCAAGCCATGCACTTGTTACACCAGCAAACCCAACACACAGTGAGCTACCCACATGAGTAACACTTCAGCTCTGCTGCACATTATACCACAGCTACAGCCTAAATAATTTTAAGCACAAAGCTTGTTTAGCTTTTGTTTTCTTGGTCTTTCAAATATTTTTGGAAACACAGCAGAAACCATTTTATGTACTGTGTCTAAGTGTCCCTTCCCCCCCCTCCAAATTTCCCAGTCAAGACTTGTTCACTCAAATCACCAGCAAAATTCAAATACTGAGTACTTTTATCTCCACTACAAAGCTCTTATCCTTTCAGTCCAGAAACATTTATCCTCTCTTGTCCAGCATCTAGAGAAAACTTTATTCACAGTTCATCAATAAATTAAAAACCATTTGCCAGACAGGAATAAAATGCTACAGGTGGGCAAAATGGTTTTCTTGCCTTCAGAAGGAAGCATGAGTCAGTGAACTGGGTGACTGAATCACAAACTGGGTAGATATCCTCTAGATGGGTAGATGGTAGAAACATGAAATCAATGGAAAGGCTTGAATTTATCTTATCAAGGACACAGCGGTTATTCATAACTCTGCCAGAGCTGAATTTGGGCAAAGTTTTTCATACTCTGTTTCTGAGATGGTAATGAGCTGACACTTGACTGACTTCCAGGCACTGACTGTAACTTTCAACTAGAAATAAGTACAAGTGGCAGGTCGTAAAACTGAGACTGGAGCTCCTCGGGAAAAAGGCTCCAGGATACACCCGTCTGAAACATGGGAGTCTTTCACTGCCTGCAGTTTGGCCACCTTAATGGTGCAGCAGAATAGCTAACTGGGCACACATCAAGCGAAGAACAAACTGTAGAGCCCACCACAAACTTGGGCTCTTGCTCACTCCTGCAGCTGCTTTCTGCCATGCCCCATTCCCTGGGTTTCACTGCTTCTCACAGCCAACCGATCTTGGATTCCCCACCACTATGTTGTGCCTACCACAGCTGACTCCTCTGTCCCTCCCCTCACCGGCGACCTCAAGGTACTTTCATAGCCACGGTCTCACATCCCAGCACCCCCTAGTGCCACTACTGCACTGCAGCATCACTGGGGTCATTGGGGTGTCACCAGGTGCACTCAGCAATATGCACTCTGCTCAGGGAATGCAGAGCAAGGTAGCAACAACCAGCCCCCACTGAAAATAAAAGCATTGACTCTAAGTTTCCCTGAGAGGGGGGTGGTGGTGGGGGCTAAAAGCCTCAACTGACCTCATCAGCCCCCATGACCTCATTTTCCACTCCCTCCAGCCTTGTGTTCCACACATAACACTTTCATGTACCACAGGGTCACCCTTCCTCCTGCCCCCACCTGCAGCACGGCCAAGGAGCAAGGAGAGAGTTGTGGGGTGATGCTGCCTTTCCCTAAGCCACTTGCTCTTAGTTTCCTGCCCATCCAGCTCGCATTCCCACGCCTCATTTGAAAAATTAAATCCCGGGGCTGGTCCCACACGGATGGCGCGGGAACCCTCGCTCGCCTCCTCCCACAACTGCCAGTACCAGGCCGCCGATCCCCGGCCTTGCGTAAAGGCCGCTGCTGGGAGGGGCGCCACCTCGGCGGCTGGAGCGGAGAGGGGCCGACGGCGCCTCCCGCAGCCCCGCGACTCTGCCGAACTCCGGCACCTCGGCACTCCCAACACCGCGGCCCCGCTAGGAGGGATCTCCCGCGGCAGGAAACATCTAGTCTTTCCCGGCAAAGTGAAAACAAATAAATAAAAATCACGCATCTCCTAGAGCCTGGGAGACGGCTTTAAGAGGAAAAAAAAAAACCCCAAAACTCCAACGCATAACGTCCCCTGCCACCCGGAAACTGTCTAAAACATTAAAGAATTAAAACCAAAACAAACAAAACCAAAACACGGTCTTCTTATTTGATAAAGTTTAGAAGACCCTACGGAAGGTCCATCTAAAAAGCAACTCCAAAGCCGTTTCATGGGGTTTGTACCAAACAACAGGGGGAAACTGCAGACTAAATAGACCAGAACACACATCCCGAACGTACAAAACACAAACAAGCACAAGGCACAAACGCGATTAATACTAAGTTTTCTATGTAAACCCAGGGTTTTTTCCCCTAGCTATGCAATTTTAGACTACTACCACATTTTTTTCCAGGGGGTGGGATTAGGTGTTTTTTTTTTGTGGTTTTTTTTTTTTTTTTGTTTTTTTTTTTTTTTTTGCGCAAACCCCACATTTTTGGCGGAAGAGGGTTTAGTTTAAAAATCTCACTCGTATTATTTTTCACCACTTTTTAAAAAATATTATTTTCCAACTACACAGTCTTTCATCTATGCAATCATTATCTGAAACCTTTACTTTCTAATGAAGCAATATCCAGATTCTCTTGTTTCTCAAGTCCACCCCTTTCTACATACACAAACACACAGAGAATTGATTTAAGACAAAAATAATCCCCCCAAAATAATAATAAAGAACTCACCTCTCCTCGGGTTCCCCCCCCCACACTCTGTATAAACTTTCCTCGATAAATGATATTATATTACTAGTTATATTATTAATGTATTATTACTAGAAGTAATAATAATAGTAAATGCTATTTAATTATAGAAGGCAGCATTCTGCTTCTGGATCGGCCGCCCCTGCAGCTCCCGCCATGTGCCTCCCGATCTCTTTACTTTCATTTCCAGGTCTCGCTCGCTCTCGCTCGCTCTCAGCTGCACCACCAAGAGAAAATACCTCCCTGCATGTCCTCTGGGCCCTAGAGGCTACTGCTTTCCATTACAGGAATTCACAAATCTCTCCCTTGCGGCTAGTTTTGAGATTATTTAAGATGAATTAGGCTTAAAAAATAAAATAAAATAAAAATCTAAAAAATAAAGCGCTTCAGCAGTCGACTCTCCCTTCTAATCTTAATGCAACGGGTTTTTTTTCCTGGTTGTCTTTGCTGATATAGAAAAATATACCCCAAGAGAAAGCAAAGCTGCCTCCGCAGAGGTTTGCATGCATCTGAACGCGGCGAGGAACTGAACTGTGAGACCCCCCCAGCCCGGGATTATCACGTATGTGTAGCAGTGACCCTTGTGCCCACCCATTTCTGTTCGCTGGACAGGGACCAGAGCCATCGCTGATGGCAGCGCAATTATCTGCTCCAACCAGACCTTATGTACTCCACCCTGCACTGCTGAGGGGGCTCCCTGTAAATAAAATCGTCTAAAAACGTAAATCTTTGGGTGGAAATGAATATGCAATTAAAAAAAAAAACCAAACCACAACACCCCCCTAAAAAAAACAAAAACAAACAAAAAAACCCCCCACAAACAAACAAAGCAAAGAAACAAACCAAAAACCCCAAACAAACCCCACAAACTAAACACAAAAATGAAACTAATAAACAAATATATATCTATATCTCAATATTCTATTTTATACAACCGGTCCTTGCAACCTACATGTATTTTATACATACACATATATATGAATATATGTAATATAGAGATGTAGACACATGCAGCATTTGTATATATACAAACCCCATTAATATTAAATTTTATATGATTGGTTATTATATGGTTACATATATTATATGTATGTAGAGGCATATATATTTTTATATTTACGTATACACATGTGAATTTAGACATTTTTTGGAATCAGATTTTCGGCTTGTTTTCATCCCAAATCCCTCAGTACTTCCAGAAAGTGGACTGAATCTCTGTAGCAGCCCATACTGGCAGAGCCCCAGGAAGCGAGCTGCTGGTGGGAGAGGTTGAGTGGGACATGTTCTACCACGGGCAGTGGTTGTGAAGACCCAGATACACAGACCATCTTAGATGGGGTGGGGTCACCCATCCCCACCCAGCTGCACTGTCACAAACTTCAAATAGCCCTGTGGAGTGAGTTTTATGCTTGTACATCCTCCCTGGTAGAATAGTTTCCCTCTCCCTAAAGAATTCTGTCTACCATTGGATTAATAATTTCTGGACTGACACTGGCTTAAATTACTTGTCGCAGTGTCCCAGGAACGCCTGTGAGGTGCAGGCCGCAGGCTAGCTCCATCGTTCCACTGCAGCTGATGCGTATAAGGTTGGGGCTGCAGGACCGAGCAAGCAGCCTCCTCCCTGTGGGGACTTGGATCCCCACACCGGCAATGGGACTTGATAGCACATAGGACAACAATGGCAACCAGAAAAGAGTAGACTCTCTTGAGGGGATACAACTGATGGTTTATTAAGGGAAGTCCAGCAAGAAGCTCCGCACCTTTCCACACCCACTCAGGAAAGCCGTGACAGGCCCTCCGACCCAAGCTTATAACCGGGGGAGGACCAAGGGGTGGCGACAACAGGTCAGCCAATGGGGGTGTCAGAGGGGCGTAACAGGGGAGTTAACTTCATAACTGGGAACAAATCACAAGATGTCGGAGGCGGGTTTCCCGGGCCCCAGCCTATCACTCGATGCCCGCCCTGGAACTTTCCAGAACTCAGGGAAGGGCCCCGAAGTGACGGACAGGGCGCCCAAGTGGAGAGAGAGAGAGGCTTGACAGGGGCATGTGAGGGAAGGAATGATTGACAGATAACAGTCATTATATAGCAAACAACAAGGGGGAGAGAGAAATCATTGGAGAAAACCTGGGGCTACAGAGAAACAGTCCATTATAAAAGTTCATACAAAATACGTTAAACATAAAACAAAAACTTGCCACAATTACTAGTTTTTCCCAACATAATCAGTGGCATGTTTACTCCTGAGTGTGTCACTTCTCTGTTTACAGCGATCCACAAGAATGTCACCTTTGTAACTGTGTGCTCTGCCAAGCTTCAAAGGCAGATAGAAGGTAACCATCTGAAGTGTACTAAATTTGCTTGATATTGAAAACATCTTGATCAGAAAAGGAAAGAGTTTATTATATGGAGTAAGATTGGCATCCGTCCGACAGCATTGTCAACACAATAAACTGATAATTTATGAAAAATAGGCTGTAACTTGTGCTTTCCTCCATCCCAATTTCCTTTGTCTGTAAGACTGACAGGTGTCCTGCAAGGTCATGATTTGGGATGTACTCTCATGAAGTAAAATCTTTCCTTAGCAGTTAACATGAAGATTTTCAGTTTGCAAATGCAGTTATTGAGGTCTCAGTCTCATGTACAGGTAGTCAGCAAGAGTCAAACACAGCAAACCCCTGCTACAAACCAGATACAGTGACGTTACTTTGATTTGTAAAGCTATTTTTTAGGAAGGATGAATGTATACAATGGCATGATACACCTACATTCCAACACAGCTGCACTTATAGTCAATGCCTTTATCCTTGTCCCTCTGGCACAACCAATATTTGGGAGAATGACAGGGAAGGGAATCTGATGTACTTTGATGATATTCTGTTTATTACTAAAAATTGTGAGGAACTATCATCCAGCACCAAATTCCTTGCTTATATTTTCCAGGTTCAAGCTCCTTCTCGAGATCATACTAATTTAGTTCCTCATCAGCTCTATGTATTCTGGCAGATTTATGCTTCTCCCATATAGCCATAGTCTAGTGTCTAAGTGGTTCTAAATTTTCTTCAGTTGCAAAAGAAACTTCTCTTACTTTTTATCAGGTCCCCAGCACCACCAACTATTGACATTCTTTTCTTGGGTCCGTATAAGCATTTGCTGTTGCTTATTAAAACCGCAGATGGGAAATTTGTGAGACTGGAAAATGCCTCTTACAATATTTTGGGACTAAATAGCAGAATAATGGCCTACCTATGGCCCACCTCAATAGTGATCTCACCAGGTATCTGCCCCCTGAAATGGTACCTACATCGGTGCCTGTAGGTTGCAGAGAAGGGACCGAGGTGGTGTGCAAGCCCACTGCAGTAGCAGGCAGGTCTGTGCACCGTTCACCCGGCCTCATCCGATGTACTTTTGTTTCTGTATTCAGGAAGAAAAGGTCATGCACAATGTGCACACAAAACTGTCATGCAAACTAAGGCTTTTTTGCACTCTTAAGCAGGAATGACAATGCACTCCAAGGTGTAAGTGACAGATGAGCGACGCAGTCGTATGCTGTGCCAAAGGAGGTTTAGGTTGGCCATTAGGAAGAATTTCACCACCAGAAAGGGTGACTGCACATTGGGATGGGCTGCACAGAGAAGTGGTGTTGTCACCGTCCCTGGAGGTGTTTAAGGAAAGACTGGATGTGGCACCTAATGCCATGGTCTAGTTGAAAAGTTGTTATTTGGCCATAGGTTGGACTCTGTGATCCTAGAGGTCTTTTCCAAGCTAACAGATTCTGTGATTCTCTGAAATGCCTTCCTTAGCAGAACGGCCTGCCAGTAACATGCTAAGTACGAAGAGGAGACCCCATGGACATTATCTAGGTGAGGCTTCACATCGGAAGGTGCTCGTGTCCCGCCTGCGGGAGCTCCCCCAGCGACACTTCCGCGAACGCGGGTTGTAAGCGTGGCCCGGGCACAGCCCCGCGCAGCCCGTTCAGGCTCCGGCCGCACCTGGAGACGAGGGCAGGCAGAGGACTACAGCTCTCGGCGTGCACCGCGGCCGCCGCCACCGCGCGCGCCCCCGCAGCCCCGCCCACGCGCTGCGCGGCGACGTTGATCGGTCTGCTGTGCGGCGGCGGAGCGCGTCCCGTGACGTCACGACGCAGCAGCCAATCCCGGAGCGGGGAGTAGAACTGCCGGCGTTCAAATCTTCCGCCTCCCCCACCCGCCCTTCACCCAGCGGTCCCGGCGCGGCGGCGGCGTGAGGTTCCGGCGCCTTCCCCAGCAGCCACTGGCGACGGAGTCCCCGAGGAGGTGAGGGCAGAGGCGGCAGCCACCGCCGTTAGCGGCCGGCGGAGGGGGCCCTGCGTGAGACGAGGCGATCCCGCGTCCTGACGTGCTCCTGGGCCCTGCCTGCTGGGGGCGCTCCCACGCGCAGGCGGGGCTTCCCCCTCGTGGGCGCTCGTCACGCGTGTCCGTCCGCGGGTCTCTCTCCAAGGTGCCGCTCCCCGCGCGGAGCGGGAAGCGACGTCGCGGCCGTGCTTTACGCCCCGTTACGTGGGGCGGGGGAGGAGTGCGCGGCCGGCGCTTGGCTCTTGCCGCGGGGGAAGAGAGAAGCCCTCGGCCGCCCCTGGAGCGAACGACGCGGGGAGGCTGTCAGGTGCTGGCGGAGCGGGGACCTCGGGCTGTTGCCCCGCGCTACCAGGCCTCCCGTTGCTGAGCGAGCAACGGGTGTTGGTGGGTAAGCGGTGTGTTGGCTGTTGGGGACAACGAGGTGTTGTAATTAAAGTATTCGTCTGAACTAACTTTTTTGATAATCAGGAAGTGTAAAGTTTCATACAGCCTTTAAGTGGAAAGGAAACCCGTCTTCAGGTATTTCCAGATCTTGGTTGTGTTTGCCAAACAGACTAACTCTTCTTTTTTATTTTTTTTTTTCCCAAGATTTCTCTGTGGAGGAGTTAACAGTGAAGAGGCCTCTGGTAGGTTGACAGTTGGGTCTGGCTGACGTATGCTATAAAACGTGCTTCAGGATGTGATGCTGGATTTGTATGTTGAGATTAGGCGGTAGTCTGTGTGTAAGGTGAAGAATGATAAAGGTGATTCAAGGGAAAGAGAAGCCAAGAGGATCAGTACATCTGTAAGGAAAATGATCATAGCAGAATGGAACTGGTTTTTAAGAGTAAAGGTATTAATTGCACTAGATGGACAGACTGACTTCTGCAGATGTTAACTTCTGTTCCTGTCTGGTAAAGCCTTCATGGTTTGGAGAATGCCCTCTTTTTCTTCCTTCTCAATGTTGGATTTGCAGAGGCTAGGAGTGTCCATGAGTCTGGTATCTGTGTGGTCTGGTAGGAGTAGAGTAAGTGGGTTTCTTTCTACTGGCAGCACCTACTTGAGCTGATAATCATCCTAGAAAAATTATGTTCTTCAGCCTTGGAGATTTTCACCCTTTATTTCCAAAAGCGATATTAAAATTAAAGACCCCCAAAGAGAAGTCATACTCTGGGAAAGTTGAAGGCTTCACCGATGGGTATCAGGAGGAGAGTATGTGTATGCAGCTTTTGTATAGGGGATATTTTAAAACCAGCAATGTTGACCTCAAACAGCTACAAGAGTGTGAGGTCACTTCTAATCAGACAAGAATAGAAAGGAACCAGTTTTCTGTAGTAGGAATGAAACCTCATCTCTTCCGATGTGTAAAGTCTAAGTGTGTGTAAATCTAAGCATTAGTTGCATGTAGCCTTTTATCCCAGCAGAAACAGTGGGATAAGAAGTGTTCTCTGTTTATCCTGCACAATGGATGGAGGCCAGTTCCTTCAGACAGTGATTAATATTCATTAAATAATGCTGTGCAGATGTTACCAGGCATGGCTATCTTCAAAGTTGTGCCTCAAGGCTAAATGTTCACTAATTTATTGTAAGTGTAAGATCATCCTGTTTAATGTGTGATGAATTTGTGTGGAACATCTGAAAGGAAAGAGCACCCAGGAAGCTGAGAGAGCTTTGTATGCTGCACACAGTGTTTTCAGCAACTCGGTAGTTCTGGAACTGTGCTGACAAGAGCACTACTGGGAATATCACTGAAAAGGAAAAGCAGCTTGGTTCATTCTAGCTTGCTTTGGAGAGCAGGGGAAGTGTGCAGCACATATAATTAAAGGATGGGGTTTGAAACCAGAGGAATATTATGTTGTAATTGTTAATCTTGCACAAAGAGTAATGTCTTAATGTGACCTTAATCCATAGTTTTACCTGCTGTTTATTTATGAAGTATACTAACTCCATCAAAACCCAAGTCTTGTCAGTGTTGGAAGAATCAGCACCATCTGACTGGTTGGCTTTGGAATATTAATCTAGCCTAGCTGTCTTAATTGAGCTCTGGGGAAAAGTAGTAATGACATTGAAAACTCAATTAGATATCTGAGTAACAAAAATAACATTAGTGTTCAAATAAATATGGTTATTTGCATAAATTATGTATTGTGTTTGGAGAGTTTTTATGATGACAGTTTCTTTTAATTGACAGCCTTAACTTTTGTAAAAAGTGGGAAAATGGCATCAGAGGACATCACTAAGCTTGCAGAGTCACTTGCCAAAACCAAAGTGGGTGGTGGACAGTTGAGCTTCAAAGGCCAGGGCCTTAAACTCAACACAGCTGAAGACGGTAAGAGAAAATACCCTTGTGCTTTGGAAGCATCTTCCTGAAGTTGTAAAATCTTGTGGTAAACTTTGTCCTAATCCTTCACGGACAAGTTGTCATACCTGCAGTGCAGGGGACCGTCAGCTACAGCTGCTTCTGATAGAGACATTTCCTTCCCTTCTGGTACCCTGCTTTGACCTGCTGCCCTGGCAGTGCTGCAGCTGCTGTAACTGACTGAGGTTTGGGTGCCTGGTTTGCAGTTGTTGTATTCTGGCATTCTCTCGAAGTGCTTTTGACAGTCACTGGGCATTAGAAGTCGGCACTCTTTTTAGAAACAGTAAACAGTTGCGTCTCAGCTCTTGGAACAAGATGTGCAGAGAGGAATGGGCTGGTATGTAAGCCTGCTGCAGTAGTTCACTTTCTTTCTGTCTTGTTGCTGTATGTGTTTCACAATAAGTCTTACTGCTAATGTAAATACCTGGAGAAAATGTATATATTCTTAGATCAACATTTCTGCCATGCCAAAAAAAACCAAACCCAGCATGTTTTTCAGAGAAGTTATTTGCTTGCTGAAGGTGGAGCTTTTTTATAGGTTGGTTTTGATGCCTTAAGCTTTAGCTTTCATATTCTCCAGCTTCTGTACGGCATTGGTATATAGCTCTGAACTTCATTTGAAGTGTTAGCAGATTCTCCTCACAGTGTAGTTAGACAAAACAATCCTTTTCCAGCCTGAGAGCCAAGGACACTGGACACTGTTGCAGCTTCAGGCCCAAAAGGTAGAAAAAACAGTGAATTGAGTGGTCTAGGAGGATGGAGCTTCATAACCTGAAGCTGTAATTGGACAATTGACCCCAATAAGTAAATGGACGAAAACTTAAAAAAATGTGAAAACTTGTATTGCCAAGGTGTGTCCTTTGAAGGCCTTTTTAATAAATACCTACTTTATTCCTTTAACTCTTAGCCTCTCTTCCAGGTAGTCTCACAAGGCATCAGTTTTGTAGTTCAAAGGCATTGAACTATGGAGAAAGGCCTTGGAGCTTGGGAACAGTATCAAGTGCCCACTGGCAGGAGAGACTGCAGCTTGCTTCTTTTCCTTGTTTAGGATTACTGTAGAGTTAAATTGTTCCACCCTGACATCTTTGCTAAACCAACATTACTTCTGCTAGTCAGTGGGAACTTTTTCCTGTTCATGTGATACCAATTCCCATCAACTTTGAACTTAGTCTCTGCACGTCACTAGGGACATGCACTCTAGCTTTTAAACCATGTGCTGAATGGCAGAGGAATTTTAGTTGGGAAGTAAAGAAACTTACTTTTGCAAATAGGAGGATGGCTATCAGAATAGAAAAAGAAAAAAATTTATGAGAAGGCAGGGTAGCAAATGGAGAGTGTTCCTTCTGGTGACCTGACACTTCAGCTCTGTTCCCATTGCTGTTTCAGGCATTGTTCTGGCTGGTTTTGCTAGAGGTTGAACAAGTATTACTGGATTTCAGAGGGTTACTGTGGTAACTAAGACAGTGGTTAAAAGACCAACTAGATTATCTGCTTCTTGCAGCTAAAGAAGTGATCAAGCAAATTGAGGAATTTGACGGCCTGGAAGCCTTGCGCCTGGAAGGCAACACAGTGGGTGTGGAGGCAGCAAAGGTTATTGCCAAAGCCTTGGAGAAGAAAAGTGAGCTCAAGGTGAGATTCTTAAGTGGGGAGTAGTCAAGGGGAAGAAATAATGTGGAAATACTGAAGGCCTTTCTAGGGTCTTTCTGCAGAAATCTGCTTTGAGTTACCCCCTGAAGCTTCCAGGAGGAAGAGCAATCTTAGGAAAATACAGCATAACTTGGAGACTTTGGGATAATGGAAGCACCTTCTGCATTCCTAACTTCCTGTTTAGAAGGCTTCCAGTCTTAAAGCTGGGAAGCTGTGTGAGGAAGAGCCCCTATTGAAGGGAGCATCTGTAAACAGAGTCATGGCAACAAAACCCTAAGTTCAAATCAAGTTCTCTGGAAAGCTGGGTTGGGTCTTCTGGAGAGACAGTCTTCAGAGAATGTCTAAGTAGGGAGGAAATGCAACAGGATGTTCATCTTTGCCCAAGCTATATTTTCCTATAATTGCTCTAGCCTAATGTTAAGGGGATGGTGTACTACTAGAGATAGTACACTGTCCCTTGAAGGAGAGTGGCATGAGACATGGATATGCATTAATCACCCAAGTGTGGCTTTTCAAGTAAGTTCAGTTTGTTGAGCTTCATATCTTAGTAAAATCTGAATTGCTAATGTATTCTATTTCCTTTTTTCCTGTGTTAATTTTCTCAGCAGAAAAGAATTTCGGCTTGAGCACAAGCAAGAATAATGTTTACGGTGTAAATTTCAGTTACTTTGTCCTTGCAAGTGGAGTGATTGTAACGCTGGTTCTTGCAGTACAATCAAATGACAAGCCAAGGGAAGGGAAACAACATTAAGCCATCCCCAGTGATGTAAAGCAGCTTGTATGTGTAAATGTTTATTACGACTGTGTTGACCTAAATATTTTAATGGGTTTTATCTGTATGCTTCTTATTTTAGAGGTGTCATTGGAGTGACATGTTCACAGGCAGGCTAAGGTCTGAGATCCCTCCTGCTTTGGTAAGTAAAAACTAGATCTGAGACTTCTGACTAATGTAACCTCTTTTCTCACCTGTCATGCTTTTTGTGGGAGTCTGTGTTTTGGTACACAGCTGATCCTTCTCTGTGCCATTAGCACTAAATGTCTCAGAATAGGTGAATGGTTCTCTTTTGCTCATCCTGTATGAGATGGAGAGGAGTCAATTAAAGGTTAAATGTGAGTCCATGCTGGTGAAGGAGCTTTTCACTGGTAAAAACATCTTCATGACTCAACAGAAAAAGTGAGAGCTAAGCTTTTAAAATAAATCATATGGCTGTGTCTTCTCTTCTAAGACCATTACAGAGCTCCTCATCTCCTTGAGTCCTGTGAAGCCAGAACAAAAGCTCAGCATCGATGAAAACAGTATTTCTTTCTGCAGTGTAGAGCAGGAAATTCACTTTGGAAAGTATTTGACCTAAAGGGATGGGATAGTGTCTTGGTAACTGCTTTATGGTTATCTTTAGCTTAATTTGTGCAACTTCCTCTCTGGATTTAGCACTAAAATTTTATTTCCCCATGCAGCTTTACAGAATGTCCTCAAAGTGGGTATTTTTTGCAGCATCACTGTCATACCTAGCCACTGCAGTGATGCTGTCACTAGAAGTTAATCCATTCCCTCCCACCCACTGCCATCTGTTTCCTTACAGATCTCTTTGGGGGATGCACTCATAGCTGCTGGAGCCCAGTTGGTGGAGTTGGACTTGAGTGACAATGCCTTTGGGCCAGATGGTGTGCGTGGCTTTGAGGCTCTGCTGAAGAGCCCTGCATGCTACACTCTGCAGGAACTCAAGCTTAATAACTGTGGCATGGGCATTGGTGGTGGCAAGGTAAGGATTGTCTCCTCTTTGGGAATGAAATTGGGAGCAATCTTTGATTGCCAAATCCCCTGCTTAAGGCAGCTACAACTACACCAGGTTCTTCAAGCTTGGTCTAGTCAGGTTTTGAATATGGAGACTTCACAAGCTCTGTTCATAGTCTATTCCAGTATTGAACAACCCTTGCAGTAGAAAAAGGGAGTTTGTGTTAAACTGGTGTTTTCTTTGCACACTTTGTGTGCAGCTGTCTGACTCTGCCTTTATACCACCTTTTCCCCTCATCTTGTTCTGGCTGTTTTTACACATGGGTAATATCTACCTCAGAGCCTTTTCTTCTCCAGCCTTAATAATCTCAGGGGTCAGTATCCTAGTGAGTAAAATTCTCCAGTTCTTCAGTTGTCCTTGGCACCCTTTGCTGGACTCACCACAGCAAATCCATTTAGGAGCCTGGTATTAGACACTGTGTTTGGATGCATTTCACAGGGCTAAGTAGAGAAGGATCTGACCTGCTGTGAGTGCCTTTTTCTGAAGGCAGCCCAGTGGAATTCCTTTGTTTCAAGTGTGTATTGGTAGCTCATGGTCAGCTTCCTACCCATATATGCTTGCCCGATCAGAAGTAAAATGTTCTTGATGGCTCAGTGAGTTTTAGTGTTGCAAAATTATCAATTCTTGCCTGAGACCACAGTGTGCAAGTGTTGCAGGTAGAGACAAGTTTTTTTGTATACCCTGTTGTAGAAACAGGTATGTTTCAGTGATGCCCAAAGTATTTTTCTAGAGCTGGATCTACAAAACACAGTAGGATATCACTGTAGAGTGTTATGCTGGGAGAGTATAAGCTGCTTGTTTTATCTTTAGATATTGGCAGCTGCTCTGAAAGAGTGTCACAGGAAATCAATTGCCCAGGGCAAGCGTCTTGCTTTAAAAATATTTGTGGCTGGCAGAAATCGTCTGGAGAATGATGGTGCCACTGCCCTGGCTGAAGCCTTTGGGGTGAGTATCAAACCAAAATTTGACAACAAATTGGAGCAAGGTATGATTCAATGCAAGTGTTAAAGATGATGCACACAAAGTATACCTCAGCTTGGAAGCCAGAGCTGGTGATCTGTTCACTAAAGTCATGATGTTTCTTGCTGCTGAAACTGGAGTCTTCAACAAGTGGAATTAGAGTAGCTGTGTAAAGTAGTTACCTTAGGGAGAAATAGTCATCTCCTAAGTAATTTAGCAGTCCCATTCCTTTTCCTCTCTCTATGCTACTGGTTATTGACTGGCACTAGGATAGGTATCCCAGCTTTTTCTCTTGAGTGTTGCTTTGCTCAGTCATCTGGCAAAAGCAGCCCAGTGATTTTGCTAGGATCATCTGGTCAGATCTTGAAGTGTTGCCTGGCTTTCTCTAGCTGTCACTGGTCTGCTTGCACTTTTGTGGGAACAAGAGAATTCACTGTGATTGGGGCACCTTATTCCCTTTTTATATCTCAATTGCTGCTGGAAGGGACTTCTGAATTATAATGCATGTTGTCAGGTATATTGACAAGGATATTGCAGGTTACAGGTTGACTTTTTTTGTAAAGAAATTCCTAGATGTGATTTTGATTAAGCAGTAATCATGGCAAAAATAAGACTTTTTTTAGTACTTAAAAGTTGTATAACAATGTGATTCATGGAGAATCAAGATTGAATGGCACTACCAGCATGGGGTTAATTACTGTGCTGCATGACATGCTGTTTAGTCCATAAACAATATTTATACTAGCTTTCTAATATGTTTGCTTCTGTGGTCAGGGGAAAATGTAGATTTTGATTAGAAAATTAAAGCAATGTGTGGTTTATTTCAGTGTTGTTGAACCACAGGTGAGGAACTCTTAAGTTATTTAGAGTAGGCATATAGGACAATGATACTTGTCTCTTTAAATCAGGGCTTTGTATTTATCTGACACTTGCAATGTGTCTGTGATTTCACTTAGATCTGTGACAGAATTGCTGGTAAATAATGCAAGGTGTGGCCTGACCAGTGCCAAGTACAGGGGTAGGACAACTGATGGAGTTTTGAAACGTAAAACAATTTCAGGTAAATCCTAAGAGTGGAACAATATACTCCTGAGCTGAAGTGTCAGCTTTTTTTGTCTACATTTTTCCCCAGATCATTGGGACTCTAGAAGAGGTCCATATGCCACAGAATGGAATTAACCATCCTGGCATTACAGCACTGGCACAGGCCTTTGCTGTCAACCCACTGCTTAAGGTTATAAACTTGAATGACAATACCTTCACAGAGAAAGGAGCTGTGGCCATGGCAGAGGTGAGTTGTTTTAAGCAGTTGTTTTGGTTTTTGTCTCAAGTCTGGTTGGCATTAGCGCCTTTGGATTGGTGGAAGCATGTCATGCTGCAATGGGAAAGATGACATTCCAAAAGTAATAGTATGTTCAATTACTTGCATGTCCACTTTTCAAGTCTCTCCTGTCTTGCTCTGCAGACTCTAAAGGCACTTCGACAGATTGAAGTGATCAACTTTGGGGATTGCCTGGTGCGTTCTAAGGGTGCTGTTGCTATTGCTGATGCTGTTAAAGAAGGGCTTCATAAACTAAAGGTATTGTCTTCTTGTTCAGCTCCTTTGAAAAATGCCAAGTTTTCCATTTCATATTTTTCTGTTCATTCTCCTACCACTACTGATTTAAGATAGGATTCAGGTCCATGCAGATTCTGTGCTCACAACTGAAAAGCAACAAGTTGTGAGCGCAGATCAGTGGCATCCCACCATCTAGTGAGTACTCTGCTATGTGGAGGTGTACGAGTGATCTGTTTAGTCTTTGCCTGATGTTTTTGCAACTGTAAGCTCAAGTCAGCAAGTGCTACTCAAGATACCTGATAATGAAAGTACCTGCTTCCCAGAGCTTCAAGAGTGGGGGCTGATATGAAGGAGACTTCATTATCAGCTTGTCTCTTCAGCATTACATAGCTCATACAGTTAATGCTTTTTCTTTGTTAAGGCATCAATCAAGGGTCGAAGTGTTTTTAGTTTTTTGGTGATACCACAGCCTCCTACATCAGTATTTGCACAAGACTTGAATCTGACAACATTCTGGATAGGCTGACATTAAATTAATAACATAAGCAAACTAGGATCTGTAGAAACACCTGCCATGAGTCTAACTGCCCTGAGACCGATGCTGAACATGTGATTCATAATCTTGCAGTCAAAGACAAAAATTAATGTAATACTTGTTTGTGTGTATGAACCTTGTACAGAAAGTAGGTTCTTTTTGGTGTGCGATCCCTTGCTTGGGCTTCTGCTGGTTGTACTGGAACTTGTCAGAATTTCCCAAGGAAGCTGACGTAATGGGGTGTAGTTGAGATGAACAGACAGAAGTTAAGTAGTTTTTTCCAGAGCAGAAATGTTTATGAGAAGGTAGCATGAAGCAATTGCAGCTGATTCGTTCTGTTCAAGGATTGCTTCCCTTCTGCTGTTAATATTCAGTTTCCTCTCAGGGAGGGATTGATTGAGCACGATGTGGAATGGTGGGGGATGGTTAATTGTTCTTACTAGTCCACATGGTTTCTCTGTTGGCCGAGTCTGTCAGAAATAGTACCGCTTGTGGCTTGTTTTTTGAAGGCTTTAAGTTGCAACTGAGGTGTCAAAGGAAATGTGTGATCAGTTTAGTACAGTAGATGCCCTTCTTCTGTTAGACTTACTGGAGTGTGAGTTTTGGAGTGATCTTGTGACATTTGATAAGTGAAGATGTCCAGTCAGCTGACTATTAAGGACTGAAATGTCTGCTACCTTCTAGGTAAGCAGTGGTTTGTAGGTTATTTTCAAATTACCACCTTTAATATTAATAGTGCTGCTCTTAAACACCACTATGTTTCAAAATTCCCCTTTCAAGTAAATGAGGTTAGGAGTCTGTCAGGCTTTATTTGCAATTTCAAGTAACACTTTTTTTTTGCTGGGAGCTTCTTCAAATGACAGTCTTGCCAGAACACTTATGAAGACATAAAATTTATGGATATGATAGATGTTAATAGGAATTTTGCAGACAAAATGTTCTTCTGCATTTTTAGGAACTGAATTTGTCTTTCTGTGAGATCAAACGAGATGCTGCTCTGACTGTTGCTGAAGCTATTGAAGATAAGAGAGAGCTGGAGAAATTGGATCTCAATGGTATGTGTCTTGGTTTTGAAAGACAGTTGCCTGCCAAGGAAAGCTAGAGCTTCCCTTGGAATGGAGAATGTAAACCCCCTTCCCTCCAAATTACTGTAACTTTGCAATTAGGGGCTTTCAGGCAAAGATATGGGAATAGGAGTAACAGTTCTTTACTGGGAATATTAAAAAAAAAAAAGGAAAATACAAATGTAGTACAAAAAACCAGGCAAGGTAGCAAACATAAATCCTGGAAAACCCTGACAGAGTCAGGGATATGACCAGGCACCCTGTTGGTCAGGGTGTTGGAAGCAGTCCAAATAAGTCCTCCTGGAGTAACAGATGTGGTTCTGCGGAGTAGAGATGGTCCTGTAGAAAATCCAGTGGTGGTGAGATGGGTCCAGTCTTACTCTGGGAATCCAGTGGAAAACCCAGATACCTTGTGTCCTTCAGTCCCAGTTTTTATCTAGCTGGGAACAGTTGGCTCCTCCCCCACTGTGTGGAGCATCTCACAATGGGATGATGGAATGTGTCATGTCATTGGTGGGCCCTAATGGCCCGTTATCAGAAGATGTCCCCCTGGAGGATGGAGGGGTGGTGAAAGAGATAAGAAACACTGCCCCACCTGGTTTTAATGGCTGGGCCATTATCAGAAGGCATCCTTCTCCTTCCCCCCTGGAGTGAGGAGGATAACACATCTCCCAAAAACCAGCTTTCAACAGATGAAATAGAATACACTTTTTTAGGTTACATAATCCAAATCAAAGTATGTCTGGTTTAGTTCTAATGAGAAGCCACTAGGAAGAATGTTGACAGAACCGTATACTCTGTTCTTGTGATTGTCAGCATATAAAAAACAGTACTCAGTAGCTGAACTTGCATGACCTTGGGACAGGAGATGGTTAGATCCTGTAAGTTTTCTTAAACCATGAACTTCGTTAATTGGTAAGTGGTTTTGGTACATCTGATAGGGTGGAAAGATTAGGTGATATCTATACCTGTTTTCAGTAAAACTAATTATTTGGTGCTATCTCAGATACTTCATACTTGCAAACAAAAACCTTTATGTGCAACTCTGCAGAGGAGTGTGAGAACTTTGACTTTTGTTGGCTTTTGCTGTTCATACCTTGGGTCACTGCATTTCACTGGTGCTGTGCTATGTCTCCTTGTTTTAGAATCACTAAGAACAAGAAATCTCTCAAGTCCTTAAAGCTTTAGTGTCTTTCATCTCCAACTGTTGTGTAATGCTGCTAAATTTGTTTAACAGCTGTTTGATTCTGTGTGATAAGTGCAGTTTGTGTTGCTGCCTCTAAGGTGTGCAGAAATGGCATGTTACTGTTTAATTTCAGAAACAAGAAATAGACAAGAATATAGGGTTAAGTCCTCAAGAACAAACTTGTGTGCACCTGTTTAGTCCACTCCCTTTCCTCTCTCAACTTAGGTAACTGTCTGGGAGAAGAGGTGTGTGAGCAACTCCATGAGATCCTTGAAGGCTTCAATATGGCATCAGTGCTGGGGTCTTTGAGGTAGGCATAGTACCAGAGTTTAAATCAGAAGTTTTTTGACAATTTTCATCAACACTTTCATTGACCTGTCTCATTTTAAAATAAGAGCTCTCATTGCTGGTAGATGTTTATCTGAGTGTGTAGCACAGCCAAAGATGTCTTAAACTTGATTGTTTTTATTGATGGACTTACCGTAGGATAAGTAACTGATTGTGTTTGTTAATCTTTTCTTGCTGTTCTCAGCTGGGTGACTGATGTCTGAGTGTCCTCTTGGTGTGTTGTAGGTGAATGTGCTTCTTTCAGTAGGACTTTGAGAGGTTGCTCTTCTGTTCTTGAAGAGTTTTCAGTGCCAGTGTACAGGAATTCCAGGTGTGTAATTAATGGAATGTGTAACATTCAAACCTTAGTGATGATGAAGGAGATGAGGATGATGATGAGGAAGAGGAAGATGAAGAGGAGGAGGAAGAAGAGCAACAGCTGAAGGAGAGAGGAGTGGAAGAACAGGAGTCACTGACTCCGAAGAAGATACTTGATTCACAGGTAATCTTCCTGCCGGAGATTCCTGCCAGATTCTTGTCTCATCAGCTGGAGAAAAGGAGGAAATGAGGTTCTGGAGTATGAACTTGAAGTGGTCGCATTCCTGCATGGGCTGGCACTATTCTAGCTGGGAGAAAACATTCAGGAAATAAAATGGATTAGTTGAAAAATGTATTTTGTTAAAGTGTGTATGTTGCACACATGTGTGGAGGGAAGGGCTGAATAGTGGCTGTAGCAACCATAGGTAGATGTGTAGAAAGTCTTCCATGTTCAGAAAGTGGTGGGGACCTTGTACATGCAGTACTATGCCCTCATGCTAGCATATCCTGGCCATTCCAGCTCTGGGCTTAGGTCAGCCTTACTCTGTTTTCCAACAGAACAGATTCTTGCCTGGTATAGATGTGCCTTGTGCTGTTCCATCTGCCTTTGCTGAACCAATTTATTTACTTCCAAGAATAAAATTGAGATGGATTCCACCTGTTTCAGGCTTCGACTCCAGTGCCATCTCCTCCTGTGGATGTTGCCACGTTCCTTGCTTTTCCATCACCAGAGAAGCTGCTGCGATTAGGACCAAAGTGCTCTGTGCTGATAGCTCAGCAGGTAGGTGAGCTAGTGCTTGTCTGGGCTTGATTTTTCTCTCAAAATTGTTTAATTGCCAGAGGTGATAACTTGACCTAGATTTGCATCTTTTCTCCAGTGATCCCAAAGAACCTTATGGAAGCAGATGATGCAGCTGATGCTTAAGCTGGCATCAGCTTCTACATAAAGTAATTTTGTTTATGTTGCTTGTGCCTTGTGATACGGCCAAGGCAAAGCTGATAGCAGTCAGCTGAAGACTGTAATTCTTGCCACAGCCCTAGCAGAGACTCATGTTGTGTAGCTGTCTAGCAGTTAACTGATCTTTATTTTTTTCTTTCAGACAGATATATCTGATGTAGAGAAAGTAGTTGCAACCCTCCTAAGGATATCCTCAGTCTTCAAAGATGAAGCCTCAGTGAAAGCAGCAGTGCATGAAACAGCAGGTGACTAGGCCTTTCTTCACTTTGTGCTGTGACCTGATTCAGTGCCACAGACACCACTGCAAGGTGGGACAAGGCCCCTGTAGGCCAGGCTATTGGGCCTTTTTGTCCCTGGCAGATAACAAAGTGCCAAGCTGTGTGCTGCTGTTACATGAAGCGAAAGAATCATTCTGAACCTGGCATATTTTGTGCTGCCAAAACCTGTCTCTGTTGTAGCTGCTGTTGTAGTGGGCCAGTGCTGCCCATCTCCTTGATGCTGGGCTGTCCATACCCAGTAGTTCTGTGTTTTAATGTCAGTTACCTTTCCGTGGCTGTTTATTTAAAAAGTGTTTTGCAGGAAGTAGCCTCCCTAGTGTAGCGTTACAAGATTGTAAAAGAGAGACCTCCTAGTTGATGTGTCTTATCTTTAATTTCTTCAGGAAATATGTATTTCCAACCTGGGGCAAGACACAGACCCAATGTTCAAACAAGGGACCATTTCTCACACTATACTGGAGAAGTAGTTTCAGTTAGGCCTGATGAGTATATATGAGTATATATATATATGAGTATATAAAAACCTTCATGGTTTTGCTTGGAAATAGGAATTTTGAAACAATCCTTGGCATCTGACCACTGCCTTTCATTTTTTTTTTCATCCCCAGCAGTTCAGTTCTCCCACGCATGAACTACTTATCATTGTACAAAAGAATTGGATCAATTATTTTGAAGACCACTTAAGGTGGTGTACTGTGCATTTCCCTAGTTTGGAATTTTTTTGCTTGGAATTCATAAACATGGCAAAACTGTTTTACAAACAGTAGCACAATAGTTCTCTGCAGTTGGTTATTGGTCTGGTCCGTGAAAAATAGTTGGCACCTCACTGAGCTTGAGCACCTTGGCTCGTGCCTGTTATGTGTTGTCTCCAGTGAAAAATGGAATGGAGGATATTACTGTTGTCCCAAGCGTGTTTGTGTACATATTTATCTTTATTCCTGCTTCTTCAGGAAAGGTAGAACCTGGCAATTAATTTCCTTCCATAAAAGCAGCCATCAGCTAACAGTGAGGGCCCTGGTTAATGTCTGGCACTGTTCTACAGCCACTTGAGTGAATTCTGCCCATTCTAAGAGAACAGAATTGTCAGAGGTCAAAAATGGGTTGCCTTGCCCACCTTGTACACATGAGAGGTTAAAGCACTGGTTTGCCCATTGTTTGTGGCATGGTATTGTTCCTGAGGGAGCCCAGAAAACAGCTGAGCAAACTTTCCTTGTGTTCTCTTATTCCTTGTGGTTTCAGATGAAAGGTGAATTGTTGCTGGCCTTTAAGAAGCCAAGGCTCTTGGTGCTCTAGTTCATCTGCTCATGTTTATATGCATAGCATCCATGTTCAAATGCACTGAGCAGAGCATCTCATGGTGCATAGGACTGGAGTGTATTGCATCTGAAGTTTGGCAGTGTGGGAATTCTTATGTGGGTTTTGTGTGTTTTGTTGGATTTTTAAATTTTTTTTTCTTCCTTTATACTTAAGGGGTTTTAGCTGTCTTAGTGTTTAAGAGCTTATAGCTACAGACACAAATGAAATCTTACCAGATACTATATAATAAAATTAATTTAACAGCTGAGTGTCTATATGATCCATTTTAATCTCAAAATCCATAAATCTGCTTTTTCTGTATTGCTTAAACTAGTGTGCTTATCTTTTTAGATGCCTTGATGAAAAAAGCCTTCAGTTCTGCCACATTTAATTCAGATGCATTCATCACAAACCTCTTGGTCCACATGGGACTACTTAAGGTGAGGAAGCAGAAGAGAGTTAAATCATCGTCTGTTTAGGCTGTTGAAGGCAGGATTTTGGGTAACTATGTTGCCATGGAAGCTGCTGGATGCCTGGGCATGCCTGATGCCCAAAGACAATGGAAGTCTTCAGGTACAGCAGAATCTGTAAATTGCAAGGTTGCATTAGGATGAAAGATGTGTCACGTTTTTGTACATCTCCTGCTTAATGTGCTCTGCATTCTCAGTCATTCCCTGAAGGTAGGGTCAGGTATGGCAATAATGCTGCTGCTGTACTATGGTGTCTATAAAAGCCAGATGTTGCTGTAGGACATGAAAGGAAGATGAAAGCCTCCAAGTATTTCAGAAGGCAAAGAGTATAGAAGGCTTTATTATCTAATTCTTACCACCTTTATAAGGTGTTCCAATACAGACTTAACATGATTGGTGAACAGGAACGACACGTCTCTAATCCCATTGGTGAAACTAGAGAAACAGGAAAAAACACCTGGAGAAAGATTATTTTGGGAAAGGATAGTTGTTTTGCCAAGATTATTTTGAGAAGAAGCTTTCTTGAGAACTTTTCCCTTGGGAAACAGCTAGCACTGCTACAGGCTAAAATCTCTTCAGACTTAGAAATGTCAGGTCCACAGCCATGTCAGTGTTATTGGGGTCCTTTAGGGCATTTCTTGAGAGCACGTCTCAAAAGTGTGTATCAGCTACTCATGCCAGATCAATGTCATTAATCTTCATGCTTTAGAGACTCTGCTAAATGCTAGTGTTAAGTAATTAGTTGCAAGGAATAAACTTACTGATGGAGGGTCAGTAGTGTGTTGCGGAATAAGCACTTTACAATTAGAAATTGTAAAGTGGGTATATTTTATTCCAGCTGGGACACATAGGGGATATTTCTGCCAAATATGCATACCTGGTCAAGACGAGGTCCAGGTTTAAATACACATTGATCCCACACCTTCCCACCTGCCCACTCCCCGCCTTCTCTTGCTTTGGATTCTAATTAACTACCATGCCTCCTGGTAGTTGTGAGTTGGGGTCTTGGGAGGCAGGCTGATGTCTTCCTCAGGTGTCTGCTGGTTCACCTTTGCTTCTGGGCAGGCACAATGCTGATTGTTATCTGTGATGCCTAATTCATCACCAGTCCCCTACATGTGGAGAAGGTGCATGCTCCATTTTCAGTCCTATGTAGCTGGAACTGTGTGAGCAGCAGATATTCTTAATACTGTGAACTCCAGGGTCATACAACAGGAACACAGGTCTATGTCGTGTCTGCAGAATGAGGTGTTTTGTTGAAATGCCAGTAGAGAAATAAATGAAAACAATGTGAGAGTGGGGATATGTAGGGTAGCATCACATTAGAAGTAAGAATAACTTATGCATCATGTAAGCAAGGAATGACTGTTGGCTTTATCTTGTACATAACTGTGAGACAAGTTCTGGGAGCACGCATCACATTCTGGAGGGAGCCTGTCAAAGAGCTGGAGGTGGTATAAAAGTGAGCTACGGAATCATACAATAAAAATTAAGGCAACTGAATTCTTTATGGACTGAAGTCTGGTGAAATTCCTCAGGAGAACACTTTGACACAGAGCCTCTGAAGATTTGGCTGTTTCACTTGCAGGTTTACTACTTCCTTTTCCCTATTAGTACTGCTGTCAGTTGATAAGTACTAGAATGTTCCTGATGCATTATTTCAGGTGCTGGGAGACTGTGGAATTAGCTACCTATGTCTTGTACTTAATCTAGTGACCAGCTTTCTCTGCTCCAGTGTGGGAGCGCTTCATTCAGCAGAGATTTCCTTGTCTGTGAATTATAATGGGTTAGATCAAATCCCAGTTGTCTGATGTCTGATTTCTTGTCCATTTCTCAGAGTGAAGAGAAGATCAAAACTGTTCCAAGTCTCTATGGTATTCTTATGACCTTGAACCATATGGTCCAGCAGGATTATTTCCCTAAATCCCTGGTCCCAGTTCTCACAGCTTTTGTTACAAAGTGAGTATTGTATTTGCCGTGCAGTCTTTGTGGGAGCTTGTGAAACTCTTTGAGGGTTAATAGCTACATGTAAGCTGTTGGGAAAGCCCACTAAATGTCTCTTCTGAAATTGAGAGTTAATAGCTTAATGGGCCTCTATTTTATCTTGTTTACTTCAGTATGTGAGCTTTAGAGTTAACAAAATAAATCCTAAAGAGGGAAAAGTGGGAAGATGGCTTTGCAAGGAAGTGGCTCTGAAGGAGAGACTAAGGCCTCTCACAGAAGAACTGTTCTGAGCTTAAGGAAACCTGCTGGGTTTCTAGCTGCTGCTTGAGTGAGCTGTGGATACACTGGATATAACTACACTTGCACCTCCAAGTCGTCATTCAGCGTTAAGAGAGTCAGCAGAGCTCTGCCAGAGTTGTCATGCTGTGTGACACTGAACACAGCAGATGAAACCTGCAAAACACAAAGACTAAGTTTGTTTTTAAATGAAACTTCCTACTGTGACAGCAACAAAGTTAGTGATTTTTCTGAGAACTAAATGAGGAGCATAAGTACTAAAGAGGCTGCTTTTACTGACTGCCCTACTGTTACTTCCCCTGTAGGTATAGAACCAACCCCTGCACCCACCAGCTTTAGCTTTTTTAATGTATTAAATGGCTATGGAAACCATATCTCTACTGAATTCAGTCAGTGTCAATGATGAGGTTTAGGGGGAAAAAAAACACTAAACAGATTTACAATAGGATTGCATGCTACTGTTCAACTCTCAGATTTGAAACAGTCCAAAAATGTCACTTTAGGCAAAACAGCAGAGGCCTGAAATCCATTTGGAGCTTAGTGGCTGGCTCAGCATGGACCATGTGCCGTGTAGGGTGAAAGCAGCTTTTTAGCAGGTTCCGGAATGAGGCTTAAGCCTTCCTGAATTTCATGGTATGGGTTATCAGCAGCTGCTTAGGGTTATTAGCTGTTGGTGAAAGGTGGAGGCATCAGGTAGTTGTGGTCAGTATGAAGCATGGACAGTAGGAATGCAGTCAAATATTGGTAGTCTCTCTTGGTTCTGCTGGGCTTGGAAGCTGGACAGTTGTGATGGGGAAAAGAATTTTTCCAAGTAATGGTGTGGCTGAAGCTGTCAAAACTGAAATGTAGCAGTAGTTTGTGTCCATAAACACCAACCATGCTCAAGTCAGTTTTGGAAAATAAAGTATCTTATTTTAGACATGTGCATATGCTAACTGGAGGCCCTTCTTGTGGAACTCTTTGCCTGCTATGTCCTCTCTTTATGTTGATCAGGTTAAGGCACTTAAAAGCTGGTGACTATGTGTTTTACCAACTGAACAAATATACTGCCAACTCAACCATTACAGGTTTAAGCCAGAAGTACCAGGACTTGCCATGTGAAATTACCCAGACATATCACTGAACTTCTGCTGTTTCCTGCACTCCTGCCTTACTCTTGCTTGTTGGTCAAGCCCCAGCCCTCATAATGGAATTTAAATTGGTGGAAGCTGAGAACACAGAAGAAAGACTTTGGTTCAGGGCCTTTGACTGTCCTAATTGTGCATGTCAGGTAACAGTGCTGAGAGCAGCATCTTAATTCTGAGTGTCCTAACAAGTTTTGTTCAGAAAACACTTATCTCCCTTCTTCCTGTACATGTAGGCTTTTCCCAGTAAATGGTTTTTTTTTTTTTTTTAAAGCTGTAAATGATGCTGTATGTGACAAAACAGAGTAAAATTTTGGTCTTCATGAATTCATCACCAAAAACTGCATTGAATCCGGAGCCAGCATCTCACTATAAGAAGAAGAGGGGAGTCTCTTGCTGGAAGTATAAGACTGCTCATAGGTTCTGTAGAAGCTGAATGAGAGCTGAGAGCCTCTCTCAGTGGGAGGCAGGTTTTCCTGCCTTCCTGTGATATATACCAGTGCTAATGGCCAGCCTCCACTGTTCCTGGTGCTGTGAAATGCTTGGAGCTAAAGTTTTCAGCTTTACAAATTTGTTGCAAGGTGTGATTTTATAGGGCAACTTTTGTCCTGTGTTGCACTAGTCCACACTAGATACAAGCAATCTCTCTGTAATGAACATATGCATTTCTTACAATGCTTTCAGTTAAGGGAACAAGGACAACAGCTCTTAAGTCTGTATATGGGTAAATGTAAACAGTTCAAGAACTCCCCAGTCCAGTTAAAACAGCCTGTTGTGGTTTAGTCCTACACAGCCACTTACTCTCACCCCAGCAGGAGGGGGAAGAGAAGAGGAAGACTGAAAGTGAGCAGACTTGGGGGTTGCTGTGAATATGGGTTAATAGGTAAAGCAAAAGCTGTTTGCAAGCAAAGCAAAACAAGGAATTAATTTACCACTTCCGCCATCTCCAGGAAACCTCCACCGTAGCTAGCTTCTTCTTTCTGCTTTATCTGATAATCATGGTGATATGGGCTGTGGAATATCTCTTTGGACAGTTGGTGTCAGCTGTCCTGGCTGTGTCCCTTCTGGCTTCTTGTGCACCCCTGGCCAACTTGCTGGTGGGGTGAGAAACAAAATACCTTGATGCTGTGTGAGCCCTGCTCAGCAGTAACTGAAACATCCCTGTGTTGTTAGCACTGCTTCCAGCACAAATCCAAAACACAGCCCTTCCTGTGAAGAAAATTATCCCAGCCAAAACTAACACACAGCTTCTCATTAACCTCTATCCCTTGTCTCTTACTGGAATTCAATAGTAAAATTGCAATCTAAAAGTTAAACCTCTACCTGGTTAACCTAGTAATAAACAGAACTCATCTGACCTCTGTTTCTGCAACAAATATAATTCCACTTTATCAAACCTATGATTCCTTCACTTGCAGGAAACTGGTATGTATTTTTGTGGTATTTTCTATATATTTTCTTTTTCCTGCTTTTGGTTTGCAGTTAGCTCTTTTGGACTTTTAGAGCTGTAAAGTTCTTGTAGCTGCCTAGGCCAGAGCTCTGCTGTCTTTCACAGCAAGGGGCTTCTGGAATAGGCACTTAGTTCCTTCCTTTTGTGACAATTTGTTGTTGTAGGCAGTGTTCTCTATTCAATAATTACAGAATTATGGATACAGACTGTAAACAGCATCCATCTTACTCTGCTTACATCCAGCTTACTCTGATGTCAAGCCATACTTGGGTGTTTTGGACAAGAAGGTGCTGTGAATCCACATGTGCTTTTCCATAATTTTTTAGATAGCAATACTGAAAGTATAGGCATGTCTGCTTGCCCACTTAGGACTTGCTAGAGGTGATAGGGCTTGTATTTGGTTAGTTTTCTGGATTTTTTTTTTTTAATGTTGCTTTTTGCTGTTGAATTGCATCACATCACTGATCTCTTTCAGCAGTCTGTAGCGTAGAGTGGCAGGCAGGTAACTCCACAGCAAATAGGGAGGATTTCATTGCGAGAGGGGGTGAGGGGTCTTGTCTGTGATCTACATCAATGATCCAGGTTCTCCATTTCCAGAAATGGGCAGCTGCCCATTTGGAAGACCCAGCCCTCTTCCAAAGATGAGGGCTGAAATGTTTTTCCTAGCCACTTTGAAGATAAACTCCAAGCTGTAATTCTGTGACACTGTGTTCAGTATGAGGCACTGAATGGCTCTTGGGGGGAATAAAAGGGTTAGGTCTTCTCCAAGATGTGCTTCTGTTAAACTGCAGCAGAGAGCTATACCAAACAACCTCTGCAACTATTGGTCATGTGTTGTAGACCTGGAGGTGATCTCTGCTCCTTCCTAGATATTCTACTCTTTATGTCAGTTCCCTCTTCTTTCCCAAATTGAGTAGGCTTCAGAGCTGTTCATTGTTGAAGGTTATTTTGCTGTGGTGAGCTGGTAGAGAGGTATAATTTATAATTTCTATTCTCAGAACAGTGGAAAACATTGGATTAAAATTCTTTAGAGGAAGTTCCCTAATGGATGGATTGAGACTGGTAAAAGTTTCAGTGATACTAAGCCAGCAATTAGCCTGCAGAAACAAATATGCATTACTGAGAGGCAATGGAAATACTAGAGAAATTTAGCCTCCTGTTAACCGTGCTGTAAGTGTATTTCCATGGTTTAATTTCAGGGAGCAGATTATTCTGTGTAAATCTGATTTAGCTATTGCCAGGTGACATTCTGCATGTTCTGTGGGCTGTTTTTTAAGGCACCCTGAAAGGTGGTCCTGTTACCTTTTTCTCAATGGAAATGAAACTTGAGATAATTTTAGTAAGGAAGTAATATAAAAGGGAATCTTTATTTGAAGGCCTCGAGAAGCAGCTATGGAAAGATGTCCACAAAAGCCTACCCTGCCCACCCCACCGTGCCCCTCCCCCCCGCCCCCCCCCTGCCCAGGGGAAGTTAAATGTAAAAGTACATTTTATAGGTTTTAGGAAATTATCATAATTGATAAAAAGCACCATTTGGGAGCACAAGTGGTGATGCAATTCCTCCCCTAGATCAAGCCTCTTCTCTGGAGGCCCCTTTCAGCACTAGTACTTTGTGCATGAAAATGTATCTTGAAGAGTTGTTCTTAGCTTTGTTTCCCACGAAGAACCAAGATAACACGGAGCCTTGTACTTCTTGAGGCTTGGCGTTCTGGAATTTGTTTTGTCTTTCTGCTTAAGGAAGGGCTGTGGAAAAGTACTGGGAAAACTAGTTGCTAATACAATAGACTACAGAGCTGCAAATACATGTGTGAAGACTACGGAGAACATAGGGAAAAAAGAACCTAAACAGCATCAGCTCAGCAAAGCCAGTCAGGTGTTACTTGACCTCAGGCAAGAGTAGCAAGAGGTTTTGCTGCCTCTTTTAAAGACTTTAAAAGTCCCAAGACCAAAGTCACCATGGGATTATAGATAGCAGATGACTTGGTGAGAAAAGATTTGAGTGCTCACAGGATCATCTCCTGTGTTTTGGGGCTCTAAACAGTGAAACTTTATGGAAAAACCCATTGCCAGAAGAGAGGAAAGGGGGTTTCTACCTCCATCATTCTACCCAAAATGAGACTCTGAGCTGCAGAGATGAGTCAGTAGCAGATTGCTTATACTTACGGAAAGAAATGTTCTGATTCTTGGCCACTGTCTTCCTGACTTGGACTGTCAGAAGAGTTTTCCACAGCAGACTCTGAATGGGAAGCAGTCATCTGGGCAGCAGTGATGGAATGTTTTAGAAGAGATAACTGAGTGCAAAATTTGTAGGTTTTGGAGCATAGTCTCCCAATGCATTGGAAATAGTGTTTACTTGCTCAGCCAAAGGCAGACACAAAGCCATTCTTAAATTCAGTATTTTAAATCTCTCTCTCCCTTCTTTCCACAGACCTAACCGTGCTCTTGACTCCTGTTCATTTGCTCGCCACATGCTCTTACAGACCCTCCACCAGCTGTAAGAGCCAAGAGATGTGCCCTTCTTTCCTCACAGGACTATCATCAGCAGAGAACTTGGAGCCACATAGTGGGAGAGGATCCCAGAGCCCATAAAGACATGCTGTCCTTTTTTTTTTCCTGTAGGAACTCTGTCCTTCCTTCTGCTTTCATAAACAAATCCTGCTGAATTGTCTTCCTACTCCTCTTGAAGTGATTCTCTGGTCTGTAGGGCAGGTGTTTACGCTAAAATAAGTCTGTACTGCTGTGAGCTCAGCATGAATTGAAGCATTCTCCATTTTGGTTGCATTTGCAAGAGTGCCAAGACTAACACAGGGTCCAGAAGAGCTCTCATCTGGATCACCGCAGCTGGGCATTTTATTGGACTTTGACTCTTGCCTTATAGCATTTAGCACTGTGTCAGAGGGAGGCTGTGCTACTGCCGCTGCCCTGCTTCTCTGGGTCATGGGGGTGCTGCTTATGGATCAGAGGGATGAGGTGTGATTCCCTTTGGTTCTTCTTTCAAGCTTGTTGTCAAAGGCAGTGTATAGCTGATTTTTATTTTAATATACTCTTCCCCTTCTGCTGTGACTTGGAATATTTGTGTCATGTGGCTGTTGCTGATCCTGGTGGCTGTTGCTTAAGGGAGTGAGCATATTTTATTGTCATTTTTTTTCTTGCCATTGCCTGTATTGTTTATTCTTCTTGCCCTTTTCCTTCTCACCATAATTAAATAGGCTTGGTTTGAAAATTAATACAATCCATTAAATCCCTGTGGAATCCCTTTCTCTTCCCTTTAAAAAAACGCTGGGCCTGTGTGCACTGTTCACATGTTTGAAAGCCAAGCACATGTAAGAATATGTAAAGAGAAGGCTGTGCTTTTCTCTTGCACTGAACAGGTAGCAGCAGATGCTGCTAAATCTATCTGGAAGATTGACCATGTGCCCGTATGTGCCTTCAAACCACTGTGATGTTCCTCCATACAATTTACATGTTTATGTCTATTGCCTGAACTGTTATGTAAATTAAAATTAAGTCCACAGCCTTATCATGATTTATAACACCTACACTTCGATTTGGAAGCCTGTTTTGCAGAGGAACACAAAATGGGACTGGGAATGGAGCCTGGTTTGTGTGAAGAGAGAGGCAGTAGTAAAGTGAGGAACCCAAGCTATCAAGTCTCAAACCTTGTTTCTGCAGCATCCTGTTTCTTTTCTTGGTGGTTTCCTGCTCCTGTCCAAAACAGGAACATGGCAGAGGAGCAGGTTTCCCTCCAGGCATCTTCCTAGCACAGTTTAAATAGGAAAAGCAGTGCCAACGCTTAGGAGCACTATCCTGCTGCTCAGCTGTAAGTACTGTGAGGTGAACATTAAACTTGTTTAATGAGGTAAATTTAAGTACTTTGTCCAATTAGCTAAAGAAACAGGCTGGAATTCACAGGAACCTGTGAGCTTTCCTTAAGAATGATTGGACTAAAAACTCTATCACAAGTCTTGCTGGTGTGATCTCATGCACAGCCAAGATTTGGCCAGCCCATGTCTTGCTGGATTTCTGTCTGGAAAGCTGTGACGTGATGCTTTGATCATTTGAATGCTGATTTTTCTCGCCCTCTTACCAAATTGCATGGAGTAGTTATTGAGTTTTGCAGTGGTTGTGAGAAAATAAATGTAATCAAAGGGCCAGATCTATTAGGCAGAGCTCCATGGACTTGCTTGTACTGCCCCAGCATTCATAAAGTTCAGATGGTTACAGACTCGTGAGACCAACATGACATTTAGGGCTTTGGCCAGATTCCAAATTGGTGTGGTCCATCTTGATTTTCTTCAGAATTGGGGCTTATTAGCTTATATCTGCTTGTCCTTTGTAAATATGTAAAATAATCTTTTTAGATGTCGCCTACTTAGCAAACCAGAACACTCAGCTTGCCAAAATGTGCTTTGCTCTTACAGCACAGTGGCTTTGTACGGAGTCCTCCCCCTGTGATTTTGAACATCTACAACTTTTATAGTGTACTGGGGTTGTGGGTGCAAAGCTCACAATCAGATGAGGAAAATTGAAGCTCCAGTTCAGATTCTAAGGCTGCAGACGAAGATTTTTTTTCTCCAGACAGAAACAGAGAGCAGTGAGGATGTTGTGACATATTCTATAGGACAGCAACACCACTCTTATGGGCCTAATATTCTTGATTAAAGCAAAATCATTTTAGATTAATTTTGGCTTGTTGGAACTGTCAGAGTGCCTTACTCTTCCATAATTTAATTTACCTTCCTGAGGAAAGAAGCCTTTGAATCCAGCAGCTGACAGGAAACACAGCTAGTGATGATTATTTGTATAATCTAAAAGTACTTTATATTCCTTTAATTTGGGAAAACTTGCACTCTTTGTCTGTGTCTCTGAGTTCAGCTGAACAGCAGCCAAACTGTATCACTCAATTATTTCATTAGTCTTTTAGAAAAAGCAAGAGAGCAAGGCTGAAGTAAGAGAGACTTCATTTCAGGAGTGGAAAAAGGGTTTCTATGTGCTCTGAGATAGAGCTGGAAAACCTGACTTTCAAATTAATCTAAGAAACACAAAAAATATTTAATATTCCTGACTCTGTAGGATGAGCAGGAGCAAAAGAAGAAAAAAAATTATGGGTAGAATTCTTTAGCTCAATAATACCTTTGGAGGAATGTTTGTTTAAAATGTCATCTCTGACTTCTTGCAAGCCTATGAAACTAACAGAGGTTCTGAGTCTTAAAATACTTCAAATGCTGAAAAAAGAAAAGGCATAAATGGGAAATTCAATTTCATCAAACTTTCCAAAATCATGCTATCAGGTAATTATTTAGTCTTTTCATTAAATCACAGAATCCCAGAATGGTTTGGGTGGAAGGAACATCAAAGCTCATCTCATGTCCCTCATGGGCAGGGACACCTTCCACTATCCCAGGTTGCTCCAAGCCCTGTCCAGCCTGGCCTTGGACACTTCCAGGAATCATGGGGCAGCCACAGCTTCTCTGGTCAACCTATTCCAGGGCCTCACTACCCTTACAGGGAAGAATTTTTTGTCTTGAAGAAAAATTACCCAGCTGATGAAAGTTTTTCACAGTTTCCCTTTTTAAAGCAACAGGGAAAATCTCGCCTAGGAAACTAAAAATTCCTCTTTAAAATGTCTCAATTTATACTTTGAGTGAATGTAGGATCTGTGGCAGTGCCACACTTCTTTTCACAAAGGACTTTTATTTTCAGGGAAAGATTCATATTTATGACTACCCCTTTTAAGAAGTAGAAAATTGGAAAAAATTTGTAGTTATAAATCAGGGTTATTTTACCTAAAATTTATATTGAACAAGCTATGAAATAATAAACTTGAACATTGTCCTATACTCACCTACCTCAAAAAACATTATTTACCGTTCGTAGCCGTCAAATCCCATCTCAGAGTTTTGGGAGGGATACCCATTCTTCAGTGGTCTGCTGCAATCCAGAACTGTCCACATGGTGTGACTCAGCTTTTAAAGGTAATAACAACATGGTTTTGTCTGTCTTGAAAGAAAAGATATTTTTTGGGGGGTTGTGGTGTTAGTAGCATTTGGTTTTTTTCTGAAGGGTGGCAGTGATGGATATTTTTTAATATTGATTGTAGATGGTGAGTCTCATTTTTTCTGAAGAAACCCCCCTCTATCCTAGATCTCCCATTTAGATCTCAAAGTGCTGAACAAAGGTGGATTCCACTTCGGTTTTGACTTGGCTTTGCCTGTTGCTTTCAGGGAACATAAAACATGTTTCTTGTTTTATGTTTTACTAACTCCTTCCTGATTTATGTAAATAACTTGTATCTCTCCTTCCCTGGCTTTGCTGGCTGCCTCTGTTCTGCTGCTGATTTTAATTTAGGGTGCTAACTCTTCAATTTCAAAGCCTGTTTACTTGAGGGTCAGTAGAGCTCCCAATGAATACAATCTTGCTTAAACTTGGCCTCTTGGCACTCCTGTAATCCAGGAATAAAAGGGGAGTAAAGTTCTAATTTGAGACTTTGGTTTCTTTAAATTGCTAATACATACTTCCCAGGTACTACAATATCCCGAAAGGCTGGGTTTATGAGCGTGAGTTCTCTTTGCTCCTTGTATTTGTTGGGATTTAAATTTGTTCCTTGCATTTGTCAGGCCTTTTAAAAGGTTGGATAAATTCCTAAAGTGGGCACTGTATAATTGGTGTCAAAATCAGCTCCTCTGATCTCAAACAGATGAGATTTGTTTTTCCAAGCTCAGCTAAACATGTTCAGTAACTGCTGCCACAAGCTGCTACTCCAGTGGGCTCTGGGAGTGCAGGGATTGTTCGTGTCTTCTGGTGGGATAGCAAAGGCCAAAAATAACAGTGGCTCTGTCCCCTGAGGCATATTCAAGTTTAGATCCCTCTGACACCCAATGGTGTAATTCCGCTGCTTATACAAAATGTCTAAAAGTCAACACACCTTTGCCCATCATGAAATTTATCCTGCATTTTTCCAAAATGTGATTATTTACTGAAGTGGGCTGTTCTCATGTTGGAATTTTTTTCAGCCTTTGTGCCTAAGTAATGAAATATGTGGAGTTTATTTTACTGAAAAGAATACTTATGGTACATAGTGAAAGCATTTGGCTTCTGACTGTTGGCTCTCATTCCAATAGTTCAATCATGAGGTGGTTGAGGATTTATAGTTCTTAGACGTTCTTTAGGAATGAACACATCCACTGAAAAAACAAACAGCTGTTCTGCTCGTAGGCAATTCATAGCAATTTTTAAGCTAGAAGAAACCTGTCATCTCATACTACAGGCTGAAAACACTGCATGGCAATGGAATTTGGTTGGGATGCCGTCATACTCTGAGGAAACTGAGATCACAGCATCCAGGTACTCCTGAGCTGGGAAAGGCTCAGTTATGTGTCCTAAGGAATTACACAACTTTTTCTTCTCTCATCTTCTAATAGCACATACACAAACAGGGTCAAAAAGATTTTTTTTTTTTTTAAATAGTACACACGACTTGTTCTTCAGTTCAATTAAAATAGTTAATTCCACCGGGCTTGGAATACATCATTTCATAGGAAGCAGAAACTCAGGTCTACTTTCAGCAAGATGTTTCTAAATTTTAAATCATAGATTTAAATTAGAAGTTGGTGTTTTTTAAATATACCACACTTCATTGCCTGTAATTTAAGTGTATGTTTACATCACTCTGGGATGCACAGTGAAATCCAGCCTGGGTTTGATGTCACTACAAGACAGAGAACCCATTACCTTTCCTGTGAAGCTGTGTGACTCCTGAGATGTTTCCTGGCCTCAGGATTAATGCTGGGTTCAGTACATGTCAATTAATTTTAAATAGACCTTTTCTCACATAAGACTGTGTCTTGCCACTGCGGGTTATAGAGGATGGCAGTGCACCTCTGTTAGCAGCCTGTCTGGCTCTAAGTAAGTACTGCTGTGCCATGCAAGAGCCATAGATTTGCAGGGGAGGCAAAGGAAATACCTTTATGACCTCATGCTATCCATTTATACTCTGAGTCATTAAAATGACTGCTTCTTATAAAAGTTATCTTTGCTGGCAGAGGAGTATGTGGGCAAATGCTCCCTCTGACAATCACTGTGCTTTGGATTAGACTCAAAACACACGTATTATTTAAACTTAACTTTCCTTTCCTCCTACTGAATGATTTGCCCCCAAAAGAAAACATCTGACTCTCCATGAAACTGCAGGTGATGGTGAAATTGCTGTCAAGCACTGCAGGTCCAGTGTACTCCTCAGGTTAATTGTAAATTACTCTGGAACCTGCCATGCAGGGATGAGATTTTGTTCCACCTGTGGCCCACCAATGGATTTGGAACAAGAGTCTACTGTCAGTAGATCATATGTATTGCACAGTATTCTTTCCATCAGTGGAAAAATTTAGGGGATCTATAAATCAAAGAAAGATTTGACAGTGCTTCACTGTGTCCAAATATTCAGCATCTAAACAAGTTGCCTTTCTGTTTGTCAGTTCTAGTTATAGAGTAACTTATAGTTGACTGTAACGTATTTCTGTGAGTGTTAAGGGACTTACTGAAGGAAAATGAAGAGCAGTGGAAGGGTAGAATGAAGGACAGATGAATTTCATAAAGCTGTGGTTCAGCTCATGCACACATGTTTAGTTTTTCTTTCAGTGGAAATGAAGTTACAGGAGGGAGCTGATTCAGAACAGATGTCACTGTGATGTGGCAGTAAGGACTGAAGTCCCTAATCAAGGAAGTAGGAATTGCTCCCAGGTCATGCAGTTTAAATTAGAATAAAATATATCTTGCTGTTGCAGTTAAGATAGCAAATTCCACCAGTTCATCCAGTTAAATCCACTTTTGCTCAAACTCTGGAGCAGACTGTGTGTCATTAATATTTCTCAATTATTTCATTTCACTTAACCACATTTTGCTAGTCAGTATTTGTTTTTGCAACTGTAGTGATGAAATATATTTATTGGCTATATTAGCAGGTGCCTGGCTTGGTCAGATTTCAATAGTTCAGAACATCTCCTGTCCATAACACTAATAATTGAAATTTTTAAAAAATTGTTCTGTTATCAAATCAGAGATATCTAAATTTGGGATTGGCTAAGAAGAATGAGACTATTTATCCAATTCAATATTTCCACCAGTATCTTGCTAATAATTTTGTCTGATTTTTTAGATTGTTGTCATTTGGTAACTGTAGTTCATATTTCCATTGAATTTGTATCTTCTGCTGTAGGACAATATAAGTTTAATCTATTTTTATATTGTTACATGACATCACATACTTACTTGTCCTAGGTTACAGTGTAAGATGTGCCCAAAGTATGTATTCTATCACTCTTATGAGAAATGAGGTTGGGCAGTGTTTCTCTTGCCCCCTCCCTCCGGACTGTCTTCTGTTAATGGCCCATCAAAGCCCTGCTGCATGACTCATAGGTAACTCCCTCTGGGAGCTATCTCTGTTTAATGGGTAATCAAGGACCCATTGCAAGACTGATAAAATGATATCAGCCCATTGTGAGATGCTCTGCCCAGGGGGAGGAGCCAAGCATTCCCACCTGGATATAATCTGGGATTTGGGACAGCACAGGGAGCCTTACCCACTGGATTCCCAGAGGACAAGAGCTACCAGACCTTTCTGCGGGATCACTGCTTCAACAAGACCACTTCATCTAGACTGCTACCACCACAGTGTCAGGTTGTATTCTGACTCTGTCAGTGTTCTTTTGTACTATTGCATTTATTTTATTTTACTTTTTTTTTTCCTATTAAATTGTTTTTGAGTCTCTCACTGGTTTTGCTTTCAAGCCAGCACATTACTGTACTGACAATTGATACTTAGAATATATTTATTGGCTAATTTTCAAGCTAGCACTGTCCTTCAGTGCTGTTGGAAATATCCTTATAACCAAAGAATTCTGAGGTTCAGAAAAGTTGCCTTCATTACAAAATCCAATTACCCCCTGTGATATGTGACCTAAAGTTAATTCATGTTCGGTATTGTGATATGTAATATAAAGTTAATTCGCGTTCGGTCTGAATTAAGCTCTGTAAAATATAAAGTGTATTTGGGGTTAAAAACTGAACTGTGAGAGGAGGACACGAGGGTTGAGAGACAGGGAGGGTGTCTGCCAGGAAAAGCCTCAAGACAACCATTAACTCAGTGAATGGAAGAGATGATAAGATAGACCGTGTCTCCCCCAGAGATGGACTTGCTAACGACCCAGTGATCAAGACTAGATGGATATCTTATCTGTTCCGGCCAAGTTTACCATTTCTAAAACCCTCTCCGGATCAAGCAATCACCACATTGTTTTACCTCAAGAACCTATTCAACCGACCGGAGACATGAACATGAATACCTGATGAGGCAACAGAGAAGCGGGAGCACTATGGTCGCTCTCCACTCTCAGCGGAGGACTGTATAAAAACCAGCAGCTCGGGACACACTTTGTGAACAGGGTAGATTCAGAGCGATAGGGTCCGTTTCTGTGTTCACCCAGTGCTGAAACCCGGCATTCGATGCTGTTCCTTTTAATTGTGGCTGTTAGAGACTGAATTTAAGTCTCAAAATAAAATTCTATATTTTGATTTACAAAATTGGGCTTGATCATTTATTACAATCTGGTGACCCCGATGTGATGGTCTGATTTCGGGACCCTTGGACCCCTGTCTCTGGCCAGGAGGCGCCCCGCTGATTTCAGTGGCCTGGCAGAGCCAGGAGACCTTGTGGAACTGATCAAACCACACGACAAACTTAAGCCAAAAAGCCACACTTAAAAGGAGGATAGGCAAGATCAGAGCTCTTGAGGAGGTCCAGAATACAGGGCTTCCACAGCCGTGGCGAAGAAGATCAACTCGTAAAACTCTACGTGCACAAAGAATCCACGCAAGAAAAGGATCGTAAGTATTGTGTGGTTGAGTGGGGGCGACCGAGCGTGTGAGTGAGACGTGATTTTATCATGAAGCGAGTGGGACCCCAAGATCGCAGTTCCACTTCCCCGTGAGGGGTGTGGTCGGTCGCGGGGAAGCGAAAGTTACGGGAGTAACAAACGCACCTCACACGTAAAACCCGAAACTCGGGGAGTTTGGGGATCGGTCACAGGAAGGCTGAAAGGGAAGGGGATGTCCTCGGGCGTTCCGGGACTGGTAAACCCTTCAGCCTAGGACCAGAGAAGGGTCCAGGAGAAAAAAAAAAAAAAAAAAGAAGAAGGGAGAGCTCATCACCAGGGGAAAACTGAGGAGGGGCTGATCACCCTTAAAGTTAGTAGCCGGTGATGCTATAGAATGGGGCAAAGGAAGAGTAAAGCCCAAGAAAAATCTGTGGAAAAATCCGCAAAAGGATTAGAAAAGGATATTCCAGAAATTCCGTTTAAGAGCCCTTTGGGGTGGATATTAGAACATTGGGAGGAATGCCCTGCATGGAGAAAGAAATCTAAAGAAAAAATGATATATTATTGTGTGGAAATTTGGGGAGGAATTGAAGTACAGGACCATGTAATATGGCCTGTCTTCGGGACATTTGAAAGATAGATATGTAATGCTTTGGTCAGCTATGTGGAAAAAAAAGGAATAAGGAGGAGTACGAATATGCTAGGATTTAGAAAAGAGCAGATACTAAGCTTTTTCCAGTGAAAATTAACAATCCCGCTGGAACCCCACGTAACAAATGGGAACCTTTAGACAATCTTCCCCCGCCGTACCTAATGCAGCCCCCACAACCCGCACAGAACCCGGTTGCCCCTCCAGAACCCCCAGGGTCTGGGCTCCCACCTTTGCAAGGGGTTCCAGCGCTGCCGCTGATGGCTTCAGCGTCTCCTCTGGGACTGCAGCTCCCGCAAACAGGGGCTCAATCCCTGCCCTCTGGGCTCCCTCCCCCGCTGGAACCTACGCTGGTTCCCCAGCCTTTCTGGCAAGGTGCCCAGCCTCCCACGCCCCAAGCCCCGCTTCTCGATCCCCCATTGCCTGAATTGGAATTGGCGTCTTTCCTCAGCCCCGCTCCACAGGCACCTCAGAACCTGCAAGAAGCAAGGTATACCCTGCCCGCCAGGAGAACCAGGAGGCAGCTAAAAAGGATAAATTAAGTGGAGAGTGAAAATGAGGGCAAGAGAAATAACCTTTTCCCTTTATGGGAAGTGCCCACTGCTCCAGGAATTATTGGATACATAAACATACCAATTAATAGAGGCAATGTAAGGGCTTTCAAAAAGGAAATGGGTAAACTTACAGATGATCCTTTAGGGGTCTCAGAGAGATTAGATGAGTTTTTAGGCAATAGCATATACTCACATGAAGATCTTACTGCAATATTAAAGTCGCTGTTTAACACCAAGGAAAGGGAAATGATAAGGCAAGCAAGAATAAGGGAGTGGGAACGTCGAAACCCCCAAAGCACCCCGGGGGACCAAAAATGGCCAAGCCAGGAACCCCGGTGGAACACTTAGATGGAAGAAGGCAGGAGAAGTATGATTGATATGAGGAACATAATAATCCAGGGCATCAGGGAAGTGGTGCCTAGGGGACAAAACCTGAGTAAAGTGTTTGGGGAATGTCAGGGAAAGGATGAAACCCCCACTGAATGGTTAGAAAGACTGAGGAAAAGCCTCCAGGTATACTCTGGGACGCATCCTGATTCCCCTGTGGGGGAAATATTATTAAAAACCCAATTTGTGGAAAAATCATGGGATGATATACGGAGGAAACTAGAAAAAATCGAGGATTATCAGGAAAAGAGTTTGCAGGAATTGCTGAGGGAAGCTCAGAGAGTATATATGAGCAGAGATGAGGAGAAACAGAAAATGCAGGCAAAGGTGTTGGTAGCAGCAGTGAGGGAAGCCCAAAAACAGGACCGTCCTCAAGATTTAGGAAAAACTAAGAAAAGGGCCCCACTGAAAAAGCCAGCAGCCCCTCCAAGGAGATCCCCTAACAACCAAGGGGAAGGTCCTGAATGTTTTTATTGCAAAAAGAAGGGACATCTGAAAAGGGATTGCAAAAAGAGAATGAGGGATGAGAAAATGTTTCAAGAAGACTAGGGATGTTGAGGGCTTTTTATTTTAGGGTCCGTAACATCTAAAGAGCCTGTGGTAAAACTTAAAATAGGACCCGAAAGGAAGGAGCTGGACTTCCTTGTGGACTCTGAGGCCGAAAAAAGTACATTTAAACAATTGCCCTCAGGGTGTAAAATAAGTAAGGATTCTATAATGGTCATAGGGGCCAAAGGGGAACCCTTTAAAGTTCCCATAGTCAAGGGTGTAGAAATTGAATCTGAAAATAAGATTTGCTTAGGAGATATGCTATTAGTTGAAGAGGCCGATTATAACCTATTGGGCTGAGATCTGATGGTTGCATTGGGCATTAATTTAATAGTGAAAGATTCCAAATTGATAGTGAGTTTATATAAATTGACCCTCGAGGATGAGAGGGAAATTAACCCCAGGGTGTGGCACGCTGGCAGGGAGGCAGGGAGACTGGAAATGGAACCTATCTCGATCGAAATCAAGAGACCAGAGGACCCCATAAGGGTGAAACAATACCCTATTTCCCTGGAGGAGAGGCGAGGATTAAAGCCTGTAATAGAGGATTTAATAGCTAAGGGGATCCTGGAACCATGCATGTCCCGACATAACACACCTATCCTAGCAATTCGAAAAACAGATAGATGGGAGCTATCAGTTAGTTCAGGACTTAAGAGCTGTAAATGAGAGAACCAAGACACGGTTCCCCATGGTAGCAAACCCATACACTTTTGAACCGGGTTTCCCCAGAGGATAAATGGTATAGCATAATAGACCTAAAGGATGCTTTTTGGACCTGTCCATTGGCAGAAGGAAGTTGAGACTATTTTGCTTTTCAGTGGGAAGACCCAGACACAAATAGAAAACAGCAGCTAAGATGGGCATCCCTTCCCCAGGGGTTTGTCGACTCGCCTAATCTGTTTGGTCAAGCAACTACTGAGCCAATTTTCCCCGAGGAAAGGGACTAAGATCCTGCAATATGTAGATGACCTGCTAATTGCAGGACAAGAGGAGGGGAATGTGAAAGCTTGCACCATATCTTTGCTGAACTTTTTAGGAGAAAAGGGACTGAAAGTCTCAAAGTCTAAACTTGCAGTTTGCAGGGCCTGAGGTAAAGTATTTAGGACATTGGATTACAAAAGGGAGAAAAAGATTAGACCCAGAGAGGGTGGCTAGCATAATAGAATTACCTCCCCCGAAAAACAAAAGACAAGTGAGACAGCTGCTGGGGCTCCTCGGATATTGCCGACAGTGGATAGAGGGTTATAATGAAAAAGTGAAGTTTTTGTATGAGAAATTAACCACAGATAAGGTGAAGTGGACGGAGCAAGACAAAAGAGAGTTTAGATGCTTAAAGGAAGCTTTGGTAGCAGCTCCTGTATTGAGTCTCCCTGATGTGAAAAGGCAATTCCAGTTGTTCATAGATGTGAGCAACCACACAGCCCATGGAGTATTAACACAAGATTGGGCAAGGGAAAACAAACAAACAAACAAAACAAAAAACACAAAACCCCATAGGTTATGTTTCCAAATTACTAGGCCCAGTAAGCAGGGGATAGCCCACATGCCTACAGGCAATTGTAGCAGTAGCCCTGCTGGTAGAAGAAGCTAAGAAAATAACCTTTGGGGCTCTGTTAATAGTACATACCCCACACAGTGTAAGGACCATCTTTCAGCAAAAAAGCAGATAAATGTCTTACAGATGTTAGACTTCTACGTGGAGAGAAACGCCATTAGCTCCTCATTAGGAAGGACCTTTCCTTGTCCTCCTGACCACAGACGCTGCTGTCAGGACCGTGGAAAAAGCTGGACACACACTTCCGGAGTAAAGAAGATCGAACAAGAGGAGGGGAGAGTGACCTCCTCGCCAGGAGACCCGAAGCTGAAAATCCACCAACAGACTCAATGACCGACAGGCATACGATAAGTTGTCTTCAAGTCGGGTGTACCTGTAATCCTTTAATTCATTTTAAATGTGGTTATTGTAACGAGATTTGGGTAGCATATTGTTCCAGAGGGTTCAGACCTTGGGGCCTGTGTAAAAACTCTTTAGAGGAGGAGAGGCAGCTCACAAACCTTCTTCTAGTCCTTGCCACCGAGGGAGGTATATTAGAATTAGATTCTCCAGAGTAGTTCCAAATATTCATAAGCAGGTTGAGGGGGAAGCTAAATACTAAAGCCGAACCTTTAGCAATTAAGTGTAGGAGGGCGGTAAAAGTACCCTGTAGAGCAGCACAAATAAAGTTGGCCAGGTGGGGCACTTATAAAAGACGGTGTGCTAACAGGTCAGACTACGGAGGCCCAGAAGAATACCCTTGCTGCCGAGAAGATGGATTACCTCACCGCTGGTGGCAACCCGGTGGGCGGAGGCAAAGGCAGAGGGGTACACCTATGGGTATTCCTAATGATCCTGAGCCTAGTCGCATGCCGCATGAATGGCCTCCCCAGCCCTAAGGGACAAATGGGGCAGCAAAGACAGTGCCTGAAAGAGACTCTGAAAGAGCCTACCTGGAGCCAGAATGTAGCTTTTTGGGTACATTTTAATTGCCCAGGAATTCAACAAAAGGGGCTTTGTAACGACAACGGAAGTCAGTTCAAAATATGTGAGTTAAAAGAAAGGACCACATACCATGACCTGGTGGCAATGTCTAGGAAAAAGTGGGATATAAGTGGCATGCCCAAAATCCCCATATGTGATAAGTGTAATAAAACAGTGTGGGTTGGGGGCAAGAAGGAATCCACCTTTGTGGCATATTTCCAAGTGAACAAACTATGTTATGATCAGAGTAAATTAGGAATGTGTATGATGAACGGAAAAACCTATTGGGTAGGGAACAATGTAAAACTTAATACAGCTTCCCTAAACAGCGGGCCCATCATATTAGACCTGCTAAATGAAAATGATGAAAGAGTTTGCTTGAGGCTAGAAGGAACTTCCTGCTTCTCCAAAAATGAGGAGGGGATTGACCCAGAAAAGAAAATACAGAAAGTAGCCCAGGCATTAAAAAGACAGGAGTCAGAAGTGAAAAGAAAGAGAATCGAACAAGAGAGAATAAGGTCACTCAGCGAACAGTACGAGCAATTAGAAAGGCAATATAATGATTGGGGTTTGCCGGCCTCTAGTAAAAATCTTTTTATAAAATTGATGAAGGAAATTGCCACTGAATTAGGACTGTCAAACTGTTGGATTTGCGGGGGACTGAAATCAGCTCAGAAATGGTCCTGGAAAGGTGAGAGTTTGGCTCCAGAAAAATTTCTAAAATGGGATCGTCAAATGATAAAAACTATGTCATGGCCTGAGGGGTGGACCTTAGACCAAAAAATAATAGGGACAATATGCATTAGTAGAGAAGGGAATAAGTATACTGAGATAGTGGGATATACCCCTTGCATATCCACTCTGGTTGTCAATTCTAATAATAAGACTGAGGTCTGGCAACCTGAGCCACCTGCAGGATATTGGAGTAGAAAGAAGGAGAAAGAATGTGAATGGATTAATGAAATTGAAGTATGCTGGAATAAACTTGCTGGAGCCAACCCCTACCAATCCTTGGGGAACTTAAAAGAGTTTTGGGAAATGCCGGAAAGCGCAGAAATGGAGAGCCCCAAGTGGAATCTATTGGATATGTGGGAAAAAGGCCTATAGTCAGCTACCCCGCAAATAGAAGAGGTCTTGCACTTTGGGGATGATCAGACCCTCCTTTTTCACACTACCCTGATCAGAAAGCAACCTACTAGGTGCTCCACTATATGAGACCCTAGACAGGCAGAAAAGGGAAATAAAAAGAGAACTCCCAAATGCAGGAGGAAACCAAAAATGGGGAAGTGCGGAATGGACAGCTGAATGAATAATAGAATATTATGGCCCTGCAACTTGGGCCCAGGATAGAAGTTAGGGTTACAGAACCCCAGTCTATTTACTGAATAGGTTGATCAGATTGCAGGCCATGGAAGAAATAGTCTCAAACCACACTTCAGATGCATTAGAACTATTGGCCCAGCAGCACTCACAAATGAGGGCTTTCGTGTATCAGAATAGAATTGCTTTAGACTACTTGTTAGTAGAGGAAGGAGGGGTATGCGGGAAATTCAACAAATCAGAATGTTGCACAGAGATAAATGACTACAGAGAAACCATCAGAGGCTTAGCAGCTGAAATAAAGAAGGTAGCACATGTACCAGCTCAAAAATGGAATTCGATCCTCCAAGCCTCTTGGTGGGACCAATTGTTTGGGACTGGGACTTGGTGGAAGAAAGTGGGGTTCTTCATTTTATGTTCAGTGGCAGGAGTCATCTTTCTACTATGCCTGAATGCCGTGTTTCATTCGACTCATACACACGGTAGTACAAGGTATGCAAATTGCAGCATTACCCACAGATCCTGAATTAGCCTCAGGGGGCTTTGGCAAGAACAGTAAAATATCAGAAATCATGAAATTAAATGAGGAAAGAAGCAGGGCAGCAGAAGTTCTGGCAAAATTCGAGGCCTGAGTACAGGAAGAAGAGGAGTCTAAAAAATATTGGGATGAACCAGAAGAAGAATGGGATGACTATAACGATGATGTTTAAAGGTTTTTAGTGTTTACTAAAATTCTTGTTAAGAGGCTTTTTTTGTCAAAGAAAAAAAAGGAAATAACAGGAACACAAATTAAATGTGTTTATATAGAAGGGGAGGGATTGTGATATGTGACCTAAAGTTAATTCATGTTCGGTATTGTGATATGTAATATAAAGTTAATTCGCGTTCAGTCTGAATTAAGCTCTGTAAAATATAAAGTGTATTTGGGGTTAAAAACTGAACTGTGAGAGGAGGACACGAGGGTTGAGAGGCAGGGGGGGTGTCTGCCGGGAAAAGCCTCAAGACAACCATTAACTCAGTGAATGGAAGAGATGATAAGATAGACCATGTCTCCCCCAGAGATGGACTTGCTAACGACCCAGTGATCAAGACTAGACGGATATCTTATCTGTTCTGGCCAAGTTTACCATTTCTAAAACCCTCTCCGGATCAAGCAATCACCACATTGTTTTACCTCAAGAACCTATTCAACCGACCGGAGACATGAACATGAATACCTGATGAGGCAACAGAGAAGCGGGAGCACTACGGTCACTCTCCACTCTCAGCGGAGGACTGTATAAAAACCAGCAGCTCGGGACACACTTTGTGAACAGGGTAGATTCAGAGCGATAGGGTCCGTTTCTGTGTTCACCCAGTGCTGAAACCCGGCATTCGATGCTGTTCCTTTTAATTGTGGCTGTTAGAGACTGAATTTAAGTCTCAAAATAAAATTCTATATTTTGATTTACAAAATTGGGCTTGATCATTTATTACACCCCTGTCCTGGGGTGACTGTGTATCCCCAATCGTCTGTTGGGTGCAGGGGGAGGGCAAGCGCGGTTTGTTTTTCCCCAGGAAAACTCTGCTCATCGGAGTGACCTTGAAGCGGGGGAGCTGGAACACGGCAAGACGAAAGAAGCTCTGTTTTTTTTCCCCGGCAGTTAGTTAGTTTAGTGCTAGCGTAGTTAGACGCTGTAGAATAGCTGAAGCTTTTTGCTTTTTTTTTTTTCTTTTTCTTTTTTTGTCCTTTTTTCCTTCCTTTTTGCTTTTTTTGTCCTCTCCTCGGAACTGTTCCAACCTCTCCGGACTAAGGACCTGGGGAAGCACCGGGGGCCTCCACAGGGGACCCACTCCACCAAGACCAGCCCTGCACATCTCCTTTTCTCCCAACATCAGCAGAGACGGAGCGGTGGAGCACAGTGACGACCCTCGAGGAGACTTTCTTTAAGTTTGTTATCCCTCCGTAAGCGGCACGAAGCTCTTGTCATCGGGTATTGTGCTGGGAGTGCTTTGCCTGTTTAATAAACAGGTTTTTTCCACTTCTCTCTGAGGAAATCTTTTTGCCCGAACCAGTTGGAGGAGGGGAGGGGGGCCCCGTGGGAGGGTTTCTCCCAAAATCTGCCTGAAACCACCACAAACTTATTGGCGCCCAACGTGGGGCACGAGAGAGTGGAAAAACCCTGTACTGATTAGTATTTAGCAGTCAGTAATTATGCTGTTTGACCTCATGTCTCTTGGGGTGGGGGCCTTGCTGTGTTTTGGATCCTTAGGCTTCTTTGAGGTCTTAATACCTTTGTGGTCCTTAGGTTTATTTGCATATCCAGAGATAGCCCCAATATTGTCACTAATACGCAGTTTTTACAGCAGAGGGACACGGATTAGAGTAGCTATTGGCCTTGGTTTAATCATAATCATTTGTAGGAAGTTTATAAAGGTGCTGAGATCTTTTCCTACTATGTATGGGTCATGGTTATGGTTATTCATCCTGTTTGTGGGAGGAGGAGCAGAGGATGAAGCGTTGCAGTCTTTCGTTTCCTTCTTCTCCTCTGAATCGGTTAAATCATTGTTGGAGAATGTTGAGTTTCCCCTGAGTGTTAAAGAGACCATCTTTCTGGTATGTCATCTGGTAAGCCTCCTCTATACAGTCTGCAGCTTCTCTAGAATATGGGCTGAGATTTCTAGAGGGGCTGATAAAACTCCTGACCCAGGCAGAGGAAATCCTGAGTGGTGTGGAGAATGGGAGGATATGGGCCAACTCCTCAAGGAATTCTCTGACCCTGTAGTCTGGGATTTTCCACGGGAACAAATTCAGAATCCAGTGGAGTTGGGGAAATACCTGAAAGAGAGGTACTATGATGGCTCTAAGGGGGAGAAGATGGCTGCAGTAAGCTGGGCCCTGGCATATGCTTATTGCACATTGCTAGAGACTGTAGGGCAGCAGACAGAGGCGGGGGGAAGGGATACAAATCAACAGCCACCCCAGTCACTCAAGCTGCAGCCAACACCCCAGTTATGAAGCCAGCAGCTAAACTAGAACCTGAACCTGAGTTGGCAGCTAAAGCAGACAGTAAGCCAAAGCCCCTGGCAGTTGCTCCGGCAAAGAAGCACACAGTCAAAACCGATTGACCAGTGGACGATGATGACCCAAGAGAAGGACCCTCACCAAAATCAGAAGCCAAAGCTTCTAGCACAGGATCAGAAGCAAATATTGATTCCTTTTCCCTGAAGGACCTTCGGGGCCTAAGAAAAGATTACCGGCGACAACCTGATGAATCTATAATTAGTTGGTTAGTCCGTCTTTGGGATGCTGCAGGCGAGGCTACAATTCTGGATGGCACTGAAGCGAGGCATCTGGGATCCCTGTCACATGATCCAGTCATCGACCAGGAGATGATGAGAGAGGCTAGTCCTTGCAGTCTCTGGATACGGGTCCTAGGAAGTGTGGCAGAAAGATACTTGTGTGCAGATGATCTCTATATGCAGCAAACCCCATGGAAGACCATTGAACAAGGGATTCAACGCTTGAGAGAAATGGCAGTGGCAGAGATGGTTTTCTCAGATGATATAAACACTAGGAACCCAGACTTGGTATCATGTACATCTGTGATGTGGCGAAAACTTATACGACTCGGGCCATTAGAATACGCTTCTGCTTTAGCAGTAATGAAGCGGGAGGACATGGAGGAGACGGTGCTTGATATGGCGAAGAAGCTCCGAGCATATGCAGATGCTGTGCATGGCCCAACACACACCAGAATCGCAGCTGTAGAAACACGTCTACAGAAACTAGAGGATAAGATAGATGAAAATCATAAGAAACTCAGGGAGGAGATTAGAGAGGACCTTCTCCAAATCTCAGCAGTGCAGATCAGAGGTTCTGGTACCCAACGTAGACGCTCCCCGGCTAGGGAGAGAGGATACACTCCACGTGCTGAGCTGTGGTTCTTCCTGTGGGATTGCGGAGAAAATATGAACAGATGGGATGGAAAATCTACAGCTGCCCTGGCACAACGGGTGCGTGAATTGAAGGAAGTCAAGACTCAAAGAGGGAGTTCCACCAAAAGGGAAGCGGCTCCAGTTGCCCGTAGCCGAACTGCCAGGTATGATGACGATGACATGTCCAACCCCCTTGAAGGAACCTCTAAGATATATGCTCAAGGAAAGAAGGATAATCAGGCTTAGAGGGGCCCTGCCTCTAGCCAGGTAGAGGCTAGGGAAAACCGTGTATTTTGGACTGTGTGGATTCGTTGGCCTGGCACATCAGAACCACAAAAATACGAGGCCTTGGTTGATACTGGTGCGCAGTGCACATTAATGCCATCAAGACATGTAGGGGAAGAATCTGTTTCCATTGCTGGGGTGACAGGGGGTTCACAAGATTTTACTTTGGTGGAAGCTGATGTGAGCCTGACTGGAAATGAGTGGAAGAGACACCCTATTGTGACTGGCCCAGAAGCTCCATGCATTTTGGGCATAGACTTCCTCCGAAATGGGTATTTCAAAGACCCAAAGGGATTTAGGTGGGCATTCGGGATAGCAGCTGTAGAGACAGAGGGTGTTAAGCAGTTGAATACCTTGCCTGGACTATCAGAGAACCCATCTGCTGTAGGTCTTCTGAAGGTGGAAGAGCAACAAGTGCCAATTGCCACTTCAATAGTGCATCGCCGACAGTACAGAACAACTCGAGATGCTGTGATCCCCATCCACAAGATGATCCGTGAGCTGGAGACCCAAGGGGTGGTCAGCAAAACCCACTCACCCTTCAACAGCCCCATCTGGCCTGTGCGCAAGTCTGACGGAGAATGGAGATTGACTGTGGACTACCGTGCCTTGAACGAAGTGACTCCACCGTTGAGCGCTGCTGTGCTGGACATGCTGGAACTCCAGTACGAGCTGGAGTCCAAGGCAGCAAAATGGTACGCCACAATTGACATTGCTAATGCCTTTTTCTCCATTCCTCTGGCTGCAGAATGCAGGCCTCAGTTTGCTTTCACCTGGAGGGGTGTGCAGTACACCTGGAACCGACTGCCCCAGGGGTGGAAACACAGCCCCACCATCTGCCATGGACTGATCCAGGCTGCACTGGAAAAGGGTGAGGCTCCGGAACATCTACAGTACATCGATGACATCATTGTGTGGGGGAACACAGCAGCAGAAGTGTTTGAGAAGGGAAAGAAAATCATCCAGATCCTCCTGGAAGCTGGTTTCGCTATCAAGAAGAGTAAAGTTAAGGGACCAGCTCATGAGATCCAGTTCCTGGGAATAAAGTGGCAAGATGGACGGCGGCAGATTCCCACTGAGGTCATCAACAAGATTACAGCGATGTCCCCACCAACCAATAAGAAGGAGACGCAAGCTTTCCTAGGTGCTATAGGTTTCTGGAGGATGCATATTCCCGAGTATAGTCAGATTGTGAGCCCTCTCTACCTGGTCACCCGCAAAAAGAATGATTTCCACTGGGGCCCTGAGCAGCAACAAGCCTTTGCCCAGATCAAGCAGGAGATCGCTCATGCAGTGGCCCTAGGCCCAGTCAGGACGGGACCAGATGTGAAGAACGTGCTCTACTCAGCAGCCGGGAACAATGGCCTGTCCTGGAGCCTTTGGCAGAAGGTGCCTGGGGAGACTCGAGGCCGACCCCTGGGATTCTGGAGCCAAAGTTACAGAGGGTCTGAAGCCAATTACACCCCAAATGAGAAGGAAATCTTAGCAGCCTATGAAGGCGTTCAAGCCGCTTCGGAGGTGATTGGTACAGAGACGCAACTCCTCCTGGCACCTCGACTGCCTGTGCTAGGGTGGATGTTCAAAGGGGAGGTTCCCTCCACCCATCATGCCACTGATGCCACATGGAGCAAGTGGATTGCTCTTATTACGCAGCGCGCCCATATGGGTAAACTGAATCGCCCTGGGATTTTGGAAATAATTACCAATTGGCCTGAGGGTGAAAACTTTGGCCTCACAGATGAAGAACAAGAGCAAGTGACACGGGCTGAAGAGGCTCCACCATACAACCAATTGCCAGCAGAGGAGACGGATTATGCCCTTTTCACTGACGGTTCCTGTCGTATCGTAGGGATGAACCGGAAGTGGAAAGCAGCCGTGTGGAGCCCCACACGACAGGTTGCTGAGGCCACTGAAGGAGAGGGTGGATCAAGTCAACTTGCAGAACTCAAGGCTGTTCAATTGGCCTTGGATACTGCTGAAAGAGAGGGGTGGCCGAGGCTCTACCTCTATACCGATTCATGGATGGTAGCCAATGCTCTGTGGGGATGGCTGAAGAGGTGGAAAGAGGCTAATTGGCAGCGTGGAGGGAAACCAATTTGGGCTGCTAAGGAGTGGAAAGACATTGCTACCAGGGTAGAGAGACTACCTGTGAAAGTTCGCCACGTAGATGCCCACATCCCCAAGAGTAGAGCTAATGAGGAGCATCGAAACAACGAGCAGGTAGATTGGGCAGCAAAAATAGAGGTCTCAAAGATTGATTTAGATTGGGAACACAAGGGAGAGTTGTTTTTAGCTCGATGGGCCCATGATGCCTCAGGCCATCAGGGCAGAGATGCCACCTATAAGTGGGCCCGAGACCGAGGGGTGGATCTAACCATGGACAGTATTTCTCAGGTTATCCATGACTGTGAGACGTGTGCTGCCATCAAGCAGGCCAAGCGGGTGAAGCCCCTATGGTATGGCGGGCGATGGTCCAAGTATAAGTATGGGGAAGCCTGGCAGGTTGACTACATCACCCTTCCCCAAACCTGCCAAGGCAAGCGCTACGTGCTCACAATGGTGGAAGCCACCACGGGGTGGCTGGAGACCTACCCTGTGCCCCATGCTACTGCCCGAAACACCATCCTGGGCCTTGAAAAGCAAGTCCTGTGGAGGCATGGTACCCCCGAGAGAATTGAGTCAGACAACGGGACTCATTTCAAGAACAGCCTTATTAACACCTGGGCTAGGGAACATGGCATTGAGTGGGTGTACCATATTCCCTACCATGCACCCGCTGCAGGCAAAGTGGAGAGGCACAATGCATTGTTAAAAACCCAGTTGAGAGCATTGGGTGGGGGATCTTTCAAGAATTGGGAGCAGCATTTGGCAAAGGCCACCTGGTTGGTCAACACCCGAGGCTCCACCAACCGAGCAGGCCGCACCCAGGCTGAGCCTCTGCATACAATAGATGGAGATAAAGTCCCAGTGGTGCATGCCAGAGGTCTGTTAGGGAAGACAGTGTGGATCAAGTCTGCCTCAAGTACAGACAAACCCATTCGTGGGGTTGTCTTTGCTCAGGGACCAGGTTGCACATGGTGGATAATGCAGAAAGATGGAACAACACTATGTGTACCTCAGGGAGATCTGATTGTTGGGTGAGAATCATTTACAAACATCACTGTCTGATGAATGTTATTGCCATTGTCTGTACATTAAACCATGCAGAATGAAATAGAAGGAAATGTGTAAGTGAGAGGGTATGTGTTAAGTGTTGAAAATATGAGCAAGTGTTGAAGGTATGAGTAAGTGAGAGAGGAATCCTGCTGCCCTGCAGCCTGGGGCCCGGATTTAGTGGCTCAGTGTGGAACGTGACAGGAGCATGATGGGTATTGCTTGTATTCTTTTTTTCTGTGGGGAGAATGGATGGAAGTTTTATGTGGAATATATATTGGTTCTGTCTGTAAGTCAACGATATGGGGATAAGGGGTGGAAAATGTCCTGGGGTGACTGTGTATCCCCAATCGTCTGTTGGGTGCAGGGGGGAGGGCAAGCGTGGTTTGTTTTTCCCCAGGAAAACTCTGCTCATCGGAGTGACCTTGAAGCGGGGGAGCTGGAACACGGCAAGATGAAAGAAGCTCTGTTGTTTTTTTCCCCGGCAGTTAGTTAGTTTAGTGCTAGCGTAGTTAGACGCTGTAGAATAGCTGAAGCTTTTTGCTTTTTTTTTCTTTTTCTTTTTTTGTCCTTTTTTCCTTCCTTTTTGCTTTTTTTGTCCTCTCCTTGGAACTGTTCCAACCTCTCCGGACTAAGGACCTGGGGAAGCACCGGGGGCCTCCACAGGGGACCCACTCCACCAAGACCAGCCCTGCACATCTCCTTTTCTCCCAGCGTCAGCAGAGACGGAGCGGTGGAGCACAGTGACGACCCTCGAGGAGACTTTCTTTAAGTTTGTTATCCCTCCGTAAGCGGCACGAAGCTCTTGTCATCGGGTATTGTGCTGGGAGTGCTTTGCCTGTTTAATAAACAGGTTTTTTCCACTTCTCTCTGAGGAAATCTTTTTGCCCGAACCAGTTGGAGGAGGGGAGGGGGGCCCTGTGGGAGGGTTTCTCCCAAAATCTGCCTGAAACCACCACAACCCCCCATCTTTTATTATAGGAGACATCAAGTCTTTTGTGGCTTTTATCTTCGGATTTCAACTTTTTTTTCATAATTTTTTTATTATATGTTTTTAAATTCTCTTCACTTTTTTACAAATAATCACAGACTCATGAAAACTCACTGAATTCTATATTTGTCTCTGCCGCTTCAGTGTTGCAAAATGCTTTATAAAATACACTCTTAGAAACCCTGATAAGGAACTTTAATAATTTTAAACTGTGTTGCAGAGGGAAGAACATTTTAACCTCTATTTTTCATACAACTTAATCACCTTTAATCCATAACAGTATCCTACCCCACAATTACAAATGCCTTCAACTGTCTCAAGGGAAAAGGTCTATATGATCAAAATTCAGCATATTTAAAATTAATAGTATATTGGTCACAGAAATTTATCCAGAAATATATGGTGAATTCTCAAAAGGAAATCTGTATTAAAAAGGAAGACGCTTTGCTGTTATATTAATCTATTGATATAATTTAATATTATCCATCTGAAAATGCCACGATACTTAAGAACATGTTTGAAAAGAGATGTGCTTGAACATGATCACCTCAATATTAAGATTGATTATTTGATATGGCTGAACGTTCAGCTATTGAGATGACACAGTGGAAATTGAAATGGCAATAATTTGTAGAACTGTCTGATATGTCAGTGGCAAAAAGAAGATTGTTAACCAGGTGGGAAGAAGTGAGAGGTAGGCTCTAGTTTTTGTCTAAATACTTTTGCAGTGGGTACTCACAGCTGGCACTCTTGATTCTGGTCCTCCACCTCTTCCCTCCAGTTCTGCTTGCAGCTGTTTTATTTATCCTTTCCTAAGGAGACACTGAAATGGAGCCAGACTTGGAACCAGGGGCCGAATATAATTTCAGCTTGGTTTCAATTTTTGGCAGCTGAACCTGAAGACTTCTGGAAACCTTGAGAAATTTATATGCAAGGGAGGTTACTAAAGCCATTAGTCGATTGGGAGACACCCCTTTTTCCCAACACACCGAAGTAGAATAATGAATAACATGGACACAGCTACTTGTCAATTATTGTCACTGCATCCAAGTTGATGAGACAATTCTTCAAATTTATGATCTGAACTCTTGTTCCTTTCCAATTCCCATAAGTAGTGTATTAAAAGTCTTATTAGAGGATATGGAATTTAAAACAGGAATTACATATGCCCATGGAATTGACTGAATCATATTGAAGGAACTTAATTTGTTATTAAAATTTAATTGGAGAGATAAGATGCCAGCAAAATGACTGGAAAAATGTAATTTTTTTCTCCCCAGAAATATTAAATACTAACATCTTATCAATCCATGTGGTAGATTCCTAAAGGATTATTTCCTTTCTCTGCCTCTCTATAGCTCCTTCCATTCCTAGTAGTGCATGTTTCTTTTATTTATTTTCGTTTCATACCATAGACCTTCCGTCACTTGCTACATTTTGTTAGGATACAAAACAGCCCACTCAGCAATTGTTTTGCATTCACACCTTGCATTTGAAAAGAGGAAAAAAAAAAGCTGCAGTACTGTCTCAGTTTGAAAGACATGTATCTGCTAGGGAGTGGTGGGGCCTCTCTAGGAATGGGGAATTCCAATCCCTTCCCTCTAAATTATTATAATTTAGAAGATTAAAGAGGCTTTTTCAGGCAGGGCTATGGGAAAAGGAATAACAGTTCTTTATTAGTAAGTATAACAAGGCAAAAAACCAACAACTACAGCATTAATAATAAGCAGAGCCAGGAACCTTGAGGGGCTTTGTTTCATGAAGCCTGGGACAGTCTGATCTCTTGGGAGCCTGAGAGCTAAACTGGAATGGCAGAAACTCTGGGGCTGGTGGCTGGAACAGCGGGGTGTCCCCAGCAGGCAGGGGGGTGTCCTGGCAAAGTGAGCAGTGCTGAAGAAGCCGTGATGGCTGGGCAGGGCTGGTCCAGCTCCAGCAGGGCAGGCGAAGGGGGCTCCAAATTCCTGGGTACGTGAGCGGATGATGGTAGAAATTCCCAGGACTGTACTTTTTGTTGACAGTGGACTCCTCCCGCAGCAAGCAGCAGACTGACTGTCCTCTCTGATCCCGAGAGCAGGAGGAGAATTCTCAGCTCCCCCAGCACTGTCCTTTTCCCTCCCCCAAACTTATGTGATCTTCCCCCTCCCTCGTCTACTTCTTTTGTGTGGGTCAAGCACCCTCTACACATTACTATTTCGTCTCTTAGCAACTTATGGAGGAAAAATTCTATAGGGAAAAAAACCCAAACCAAACCCCAACATTATCCATCCCAAATTTTTTTCCCATACCAACATATTATATTGAATTTAAACCTTTAAATAATATACCTATATATATATATATGTGGATATGAATACAGACACAGTCCCAGTGTTCACTCTAAAACAAGGTCCTCTTGAGGTATGCAGCGGGTCTCTCCATCCTTTTGCATCACCCACCATGTGCAGCCAGGTCCCTGAGCAAAAAGAACCCCATGAGCGGGATTGTCTTTGCTGGAGGCAGAATTCATCCAAACAGTTTTTCCCAGCACAACTCTCATATGTACCACTGGAACCTTCTCTCCATCTCTTGTTCTCAGGGGCTCAGATTGGGCAGGGCCTGCTCGGTTGGTGGAACCTCGAGTGTTCACTAACCACGTGGCCTTTGCTAAATTAATCTCCCAGTTCTTGAATGTCCCCCCACCTAGTGCCTTCAAGGTGGTTTTAAGTACCCTTCAACTTTCCCGGCTGCTGGCACATGATAAGGAATATGGTACACCCACTCAATGCTGTGTTCTCTAGCCCAGGTGTTTATGAGGCTGTTCTTGAAATGGGTCCCATTGTCGGACTCAATCCTCTCAGGGGTACCATGTCTCCACAGGATCTGCTTTTCAAGGCCCAGGATGGTGTTCCAGGCAGTAGCGTGGGGCACAGGGTAGGTCTCCAACCATCCGGTGGTGGCTTCCACCATAGTCAGCACATAATGCTTGCCTTGGTGGTTTGGGGAAGGGTGATGTAGTCAATCTGCCAGGCCTCCCCATACTTCTTGGACCATTGCCCGCTATACCATAGAGGCTTCACCCGCTTGGCCTGCTTGATGGCAGCACACGTCGCACAGTCATGGATAACCTGAGAAATACTGTCCATGGTTAGATCCACCCCTCGCTCTTGTGCACTTATAGGTGGCATCTCTGCCCTGATGACCTGAGTCATCACAGGCCCATCAAGCTAGGAGCAACTCTCCCTTGGGTTGCCAATCTAAGTCTATCTTTGATACCTCTATCTTGGCAGCCTGTGGTGGTGCGCAATTTGTTTTAATATTCTATGTATGTAAAGTTTTATAGTTTATTGTAATGGTTTGTTCTTTGTACCCCCCTGTTTTATGTATGGTTTCTACCTGTTTACCAGTTAAGGAGTCCCTTTTCGTTATCTGTCAATCATTCCCCTGCTTATTTTAGACATGTCAATCCTTTCCCTCTCCCCTTGGGCGCCCTGTCACTCATATCGGGGCCCTTCCCTGGATTCTGGAAGGATCCAGAGAGGGCGTCGTGTGGTTGGTGGGTGCCCTTGGAATTCCCCTCCCCTGTCTTGGGATAGGTTGTTGTGTTTAAGGTTAACTCCCCCGGTTACGCCCTGCTGTTCCCCCATTGGCAGACCTGTTGTCGCCACCCCGGATCCCTCCCCTAGTTAAAAGTTGCTGCACGGGTCTGCTCGGGGCTCTTCTCGAGCAGCAGCTGACCGAGGCAGAGCTCCGTGTGAGTCTGTCCCCTTTAATAAACTCCATCTGTGTCCCCCTGCTCGAGCGAGTGCCGACTCTTTTCTCCGCCACCGTGGTCCAGACGCCAACGAGTGCCCGTCGCTGTGTGGGGAACCAAGGCCCCACAGGGAGGAGGTGGCTCGCCGCACCTGCCACCCCGACCTTCAGCGCGCTTGCCGCAGTGACATCTGAGCTAGCCTGGGGCAGCGCTGGTCAGCGCCTTGAGGGACACTGCGACAGCAGCCTGATCTACCTGCTCATTGTTTCGGTGCTCCTCATTAGCCCGACTCTTGGCGACATGGGCTGTCTACATGATGGACTTTCACAGGTAGCTTCTCTACCCGAGTGGCAATGTCTTACCACGCATCTGTAGCTCAGATTGGTTTTCCCTTATGATGCTAGTCGGTCTTTTTCTACTTTTTTAGTTAACCTCACAGAGCATTGGCTACTATCTATGAGTTAGTGTAGAGGTAGAGCTTTGGCCACTTCCCACCTTTCAGCAATGTCCAGGGCCAGTTGAACAGCTTTGAGTTCAGCAAGTGGACTCGATCCAACTTCTCTTTCAGTGGCTTGTGCAACCTGTTGTGTGGGGCTCTATACAGCTGCATTTTACTTCCGGTTTATCCTTATGATGCGGCAGGAACCATCAGTGAAAAGAGCATAGTGTGTTTCTTCTGCTAGCAGTTGGTTATGTGGTGAAGCTTCTTCAGCACGTGTCACTTGCTCTTGTTATTTTTCATCCATGAGACTGAAGTTTGTACCTTCTGGCCAGTTTGTAATTATCTTTAAAATTGTAGGGCGATTTGGGGTTTTTATTTAATACGGGCGCGCTGAGTGATGAGGGCAGTCTTTGCTCCATGTGGCGTCTGTGGTGTGATTGGTGGAGGGAATCTTTCTTTCAAGCATCCGCCCCAGCACCAGTAGTCGAGGTGCCAGCAGGAGTTGTGCTTCTGTGCCAATCACCTCTGAGGCAGCTTGAACTCTTTCATAGGTGGTGAAGATTTTTTTTCTCTGTGGGAGTGTAGTTGGCTTCGGACCTTTTGTGACTTTGGCTACAGAATTCTAGTGGTTGGTCCTGAGTTTCCTTAGGCACTTTCTGCTAAAGGCTCTAGGAGAGGCCATTGTTCCTGGCTGCACAGTAGAGCACATTCTTCACCTCTGGTCCTGTCCTTACTCGGTGCACCAAGGGCTACTACATGAGCGATCTCCTGGTTGATCTGGGCAGAGGCTTGTTGCTGTTCAGGGCCCCAGTGGGAATCGTTCTTCTTGTGGGTGACTATAGCAGTGTCCTCACATGCCTCCAGGTGTGCAGGCTAGCTCAGTTCTGCACTGCTACTATGAGGATTGGTCAGGGTTACAGGTAGGGCGAGTAACCTCCTCCTGGTAGGTTCTTGGTTCCCCACACCAGCGAGCGGACCTGATGGAGTTGCGACGGCGGCGATGGAAAAAAGTCGTCTCTCTTTAGGCAGGGTAGAAGGTAGTTTATTAAGGGGAGTCCGGCAAGGAGCTCCGCCTCAGACCACGGCTGCCCAGAGAGAGCAGAGAGCAAAGCTTGACAGCCACTTATAAACGGGGGAGGGCTGACAATGGGTCAGCCAATCAGGGAACACAGGGGTAGTAACAGGGCTGTCAACTTCTGAACCATTAACAAATCACAGGAGGGTAGGAGGGGATTCCCCGGGCACCAGCCTATCACTTGACACCTCTCCTGGATCTTTCCAGAATCTAGGGAAGGCTCTCGAAGTGACAGACAGGGCGACCACGAGGAGAGGGGGGGAAATGACAGGGACAGGTGCAGGGAAGGAATGATTGACAGAAAACGTCTGCTTAAATACCTAACTCATAAGGGGAAAACTATTACAAAACACAGGGGGGTACAGTGGAATAAACCATTACAAAAATAACTTAAAAACCTTACAAAAATAACTTAATAAAACAACTCTCACACCACTACAGGTGACCAGGTAGAGAGGGCTCACAATCTGGCTGTACTCAGGAATGTGCATCCTCCAGAAACCTATGGCACCTAGGAAAGCTTGTGTTTTTTTCTTGCTGGTCAGTGGAGACATCACGGTGATTTTATTGATGACCTCAGTGGGAATCTGACGCCATCCATCTTGCCACTTTACTCCCAGGAACTGGATCTCGCGGGTAGGTCCCTTGACTTTGCTCTTGATGGCAAAACTGGCTTCTAGGAGAATCTGGATGATCTTTTTTCTTTTCTTAAACATTTCCATTGCCGTGTTCTCCTACATATCGATGTACTGTAGATGTTCTGGAGCCTCACCCTTTTCCAGTGCAGCCTGGATCACTCTATGGCAGATGGTGGGGCTGTGTTTCCACCCCTGGGGCAGTCGAGTTTAGGTGTACTACATACCCTTTTAGGTGAGAGCAAACTGAGGCCTGCATTCTGCAGCCAGAGGATTGGAGAAAAATGCATTAGCAATGTCAAGAGTGGTGTACCATTTTGCTGCCTTGGACTCCAGCTCATACTGGAGCTCCAGCATGTCTGGCACAGCAGCACTCAATGGTGGAATCACTTCATTTAAGGCACGGTAGTCTATAATCAGTCTCCATTCTCCGTCAGACTTGCGCACAGGTCACATAGGGCTGTTGAAGGGTGAGTGGATTTTGCTGACCACCCCTTGGGTCTCTAGCTCACGGATCATCTTGTGGATGGTGATCACAGCATCTCAATTTGTCCGATACTGCCAGTGGTGCACTGTCAAGGTGGTAACTGGAACTCATTGCTCTTCTGCCTTTAAGAGTCTGTAGTCGTTTCATGTTCACTAAATTCTGGTCTTAGTACTCACTCTTTTTCTGTGGGAGAGACTAGGAGAAAAAAAAGCAGGCTCAACCTTAAAAATGAACAAATAGTTTTATTAACACACACTAAAAGAATAGAAAAAGAAAGTTGGGGAAAAAAATAAAACAAAACAGAATGAAACTCCAAAGCCACTCTTCCCTCCCCTTACAAACTGTTAACTTTCCTACAAAACAACATAAAGAGACAAAACTTATAATTTTCAGTCAGTTTCACCATCTGACAATAGTCTTTCATCAATTCTCTAGAAGAGTCTCTCTTATAGTCATGGATCCCACTGACAACTTAGAACAGTTCTCTTGTGGGTTTTTTAAACTGTCACAAAAACAGCCATCTGGGGAAACCTGCCTTTGTGACCCCTCCCATTAGCAGGTTCCCAAGCTGTTTATGGGTCGTGGGTCTTAGACTTTTGCATGCTGGGGTGTCACCCTTCAAAGATGAATAACTCCAAAAGCAAAGGATTCTTCATCTCAAGGAACAGAGATATCTTCTCACTTCTTCACTGGTGCAGAGGGCTTCTCATCTCTATCTCTGTTCAAGCATCTTATAGGATTAATATCACTTAGTCCATCACAAACACCTTTGCTCAAATCTACACACAAGTCTAAACAATCATCTCCCCAAATGCTTATCTTTCCCATGATTTAAAGGAATGATTTAAATATAGAGTTCATTTCCATGGCTTGATAAGAATGGAACAACTAACTCTTCAACCCTTGTCCCAGTAGTCTTTTCACTCTTGCTCTACTGACTTCATGCTGTTTCTTCTTTATGTTCACTCTGTCCCCTTTCTTTTCTCTCTCAGAGAAGGGCCAAGCTCTGGAAGCTTCATGTTGCCAGGCAAGGGTTAAATCTGCCCACAGTCTTTTTTTCTCCCGCGGCAGCTCGTGGTATTTAGATGTTCAAGGCTGCGCTGGTGAGGGAGGAAGAACTCACACAGAAACATCAGAGATCAGAGCACCCGGGCAGCCCGGAATCACAAAAAAACCAGGCAGGATCATAAATGCATTTTCGGCCCACATCTCGGTGTAAATCGGGGTGGCCTCAGCCTAAATGGTGCCCATAGCTCTTATCAGGGGCCCGGCAGAGATCTCTCCCTGCTCCTGGGAAGTTTGGAGAAAGTAGTTGTTGTAAAGCAGCAACCTCTCCTTCCCCCCCGCTTCACCCGGGAGCTGACAGAATACGGCCAGGCCTCAGGCCAGCTCCCCCCAAAAGGGGGAGCAGCAGGCCCAACTCGATGTTACCTGTCTCTCTCTGGACAAAGGAAAGAAGGAAAAAGACCCACCTACAGGAAATTCATAGGGTTTTCTATGGTACTTCCCAAAGTCGTAGCAAACAATTTTCAGTGGTTGAAACAGATGCTAATATTCTAACTAACCCTCTGGTAGGTCCCTGTCTTTTCTAAAGCAATTCCTAGGTCCTGACCCGGAGAATCATTCTACGTTCCTCTGAAACTAAAAAACCAAACTGTACTAACCCATGACAGAGTCTTACTGCAGATGGGTTCTATGGCAGTCCAGGCAAGATATTAAATTTCTTAATGCCCTCTGCCTCTACAGCAACTATTCTAAAAGTCCACCTGAGTCCCTTGGGGTCTTTGTAATAGCTGTTCCGGAGGAAGTCTATGCCCAGAATACATGGCCCCTCTAGCACTGGTCATTATTCCCTTCTTGGGCATACATGGTAGAGGTTTCTTTACAGGGATCCGACATATCATCTTTACTTCTAAAATACCTGGCAGCTTGGTTATGGGCCTGAGTAGCTGAGGCTGAGTAGCTGAGGCTACTTTCATCTTAGTGGGACCTCCTCCGTTAGGGTTTCTCTTCTTGAGCTCACACACCCGTGCTGCCAGGGCAGAAGTGGGTTTCCCATCCCACTTTCCCATGTCTTCCCCATGGTCACAGAGAAAGAACCACACGTCAGCTCGTGGGGTGTACTTTCTCCCTTTAGCTGGGGGACATTGAGCTCTGATTTTGGGGTTTGTAACTCGCACTGGTGCCACATGGGAACTGTTCTTTATTTCCTCCTTGTCCTGGTTTGGGACAAATTTGGGGGAAAACCCCTGTATAGGATCCCTCTAAGGAAGCAAACCCAAGTGGCCCCTCCCTCCAACCGGTCCGGTAAAAACACCTCTTTGGAGAAAAGTGGAAAAAACTATTTTACTAAACAAATGAAGTGCATACAAGTATAAAGAATGAATAATATGAAACAATAAAACCTCTCCTTCTGAAGGGAGATGGCAAATTGAGAAAGTCCTTGCCGTGGGTGTAGCTCGGTTCTCTCTCTCAGTCTCTCATCAGTCCCAGTCCCTCTGGCGCTGCTGGAAAATGCTGAGGTCCAGGCCCCGGTGGGCCGCAGGTGCAGCCCCAGTGCTCCCCTGGGTTTTCAGTCCAGAGCAGGTTTAAACAGTTCCAAGGAAAAGGAAAAAAAAAAAACAGTCTAGGGAACTTCTCTGCCCTAGCTAGCTGAAACTAACTAAAAGCAAAAAAAAGATCTCTGTCCTGCAGTCTCTCCAAGCTTCTGCCGAACACCCCGTCTGCAGAAGAATGTGTAGGAGTCAGGCAGTTTTCTCAAAACAAACTCCGCGCTTCTCCTTGCTCTTAGAACCAGTCTTAAAGGCACAGGACGCAATATACAGCACAAACAGAACAGATGATTGGGGATACAAGCATCATAAAGTTACCCTAGGACACTCCTTCATCTCTCTCATATCTTTTTTGAGTTCCTTAACTATGGCAGAGACCTGAGCCTGCATTGGGCCATTGATCATATTCTTGTAATTTCTGAGCTTGTTGGCTACACGACCCACTGTCTCTCGGTTGTTATCGGCATTAATTGTTGCAATGAATGCGGCGTATTGCGATGGTCTTAGAATTGTCAGATTCTATAATATTTGCCTTGTGCACTTGACTTTGTTGGGGTCATTATCATGCTGTCCACCCCTCCCAAAGAATACCTCTAATGCTGCCACTTCTCTCAGCTTTTGGATCTTCTCCTTAAGGGTCTTCCAGTGCATTCTATGATGGTGCCCTTGCGTTTTGTCTCTGTGGACAAACCTCTCCCTTACATTTATTAAAAGCCTCTCTTAGAGAGAAAGGGGCCCTGGCTCCCTTACTAATACCTGATTCACACCTGAGTCCTGGGTCAAGGGTCCCAAATTCCTTGCCTCACCACTATCGAGTTGCATGCCTATACCTATAAGGTCCCAGACCCAAAGTAACCAGGTTGTATAAGCCTCACGTCCCCATCGTGCAAGATCTTTTTGCAGATTACGGAGACTTTCAGATGTCAGGGACTCAGTGATGATCTCAACCTCTGGCTCCTCTGCGGGTTGTGAGGGTCCTCCTTTCTTATCCTTGTTGCCTGAGTGCTCTGATTTCACCTTATACTTCTTTGTTTCCACAGGGGCAGCTGCTGCTGGCTGCGGCTGCCCCTGTGGTTCAGCTGGAACCTGGGCGGTTGTAACATCTGTGGGTTCCGCTGCTGCACCATCAGACTCTCCTTTGTCGGGGCAGGGGGTTTCCCATCTGCTGGGGCTAATGAGGCTACTACAGGGGAAATGTACTCCTTCAGCATCTGGCCCATCTCCTTCACCAGAACTCCCACCCAATCCAGGTGGTTCATTTCTGAGGTGGGCTACGGGGCAGGGTCAGGTGATGGGCCAGCATCCCTATTCTGTGGGGCAGTGTCAGGCCCCTTAGCAATATTCCCAGTCTCTGGGGCAGCAGTATAGTGATGTAAGTCAACCTCACCTTATCTCTGAAAGCTAAATAGGCTAGGATTATCAGCTACACTTGGTTAGTATCTAGAGGAATTTTAAACCCTTCAAAAGCTGGTAGAATAGGTACAAAGAACTGGTTGAAGGGCTGGGAAAAAACTTCACCTACTGTAATTTCCTCACAGAAAGTACCATTCTTAAAGTAACTCCAAAAACATGCACTTAGTGTGTGATAGCCATGTATCCATGTGCCTGCCTTCCAGAGGAAGTTAATGATCCATGAATTCCTCACCTTATCAATGCATAAATCAAAGTGGATAACAGCCACAGTAGCCTTAGTTATAGGGCCCATGTTTAGATAAGGGCCTGCAAACAGAAGAAATACAGCTACAAACACGTGCCATCCAAACCAGGGTAAGTTAGACCACATGATGGTCTAATTTAATGAGGTTTCTATATCCAGTACACAAAAATTAGGTCACTTAAAAACTGTTATTCCTTTTTCTCTCAATGTTCCACATTGGGCACCAAAATCTGTCTTGGTTTGAAAGACAGGTATCTGCTAGGGAGGGGTGGGGCCTCTCTAGGAATGGGGAATTCCAATCCCTTCCCTCTAAATTATTATAATTTAACAGATTAAAGAGGCTTTTCAGTCAGAGCTATGGGGAAAGGAATAACAGCTCTTTACTAGTGAGTATAACAAGGCAAAAAAACAACAACAGCTATAGCATTAATAATAAACAGTGCCAGAAACCTTGAGGGGCTTTGTTTCATGAAGCCTGGGACAGTCTGATCTCTTGGGAGCCTGAGAGCTAAACTGGAATGGCAGAAACTCTGGGGCTGGTGGCTGGAACAGCGAGGTGTCCCCAGCAGGCAGGGGGGTGTCCTGGCAAAGTGAGCAGTGCTGAAGAAGCCGTGATAGCTGGGCAGGGCTGGTCCAGCTCCAGCAGGGCAGGTGAAGGGGGCTCCAAATTCCTGGGTACGTGAGCGGATGATGGTAGAAATTCCCAGGACTGTACTTTTTGTTGACAGTGGACTCCTCCCGCAGCAAGCAGCAGCCTGACAGTCCTCTCCGATCCCGAGAGCAGGAGGAGAATGCTCAGCTCCCCCAGCACTGTCCTTTTCCCTCCCCCAAACTTATGTGATCTTCCCCCTCCCTCGTCTACTTCTTTTGTGTGGGTCTGTTGAGAGCTTATCAGAGCAGTGGCTCGCAGAAAAGGGACATGACATGATTAAACTACTAAGAATTCAGGCCTCAAGGATATGCTATCCTTGAAGGAAGGCTTATGTGAAGAACAGGATGTAAGCCGGATGTGAAATTAGTCAAGTATGGGGAAACTAATGATATGATGTACTGACTTTAGCTGTTTTGCAAAAATTAAGGTCGTCGCTAAGTAATGCTTGCGTTAATATAGGTTATGTCCAATGATGAGCTTGGCTTTTGCAATATGTATGAGCTAATTATGAAAAGTATAAAAATGTAATGCAACCTTAATAAAGTGAGATCTGCTGACCATGACAGCATGAGGCATTTCTCCCGCGGCTCCGGTAACCCGACCCCGACATCTGGCGCCCGAACAGGCTTCTCCCCCTCCCTCCTCAGAGCTGCGTTGGGCTCGGGTCCTCTGCGACGGTGAGATTTTCGCCCGGGGTGAGCACATAGGTGTGCCCTGCCGACACGCGCTGCCGACGCCTGGAGGGTTGCGACGGTACCGGTAAGCATGGACAGGCAAGCAGCGTATGATCTCTTCGCTTCCCTTTTAAAAAGGCGGGGTGTGAAGGGTCTTGATTTAGATAAGGATCTTCCTTCTCTCCTGAGGCATGCTACCTCTTATGGGTTCTTTGCTAACCCTCATGCTGTGCATGAATTAGCGGAATGGCGTAAATATGGGGACAAGTTGTGGGAATTAGTTTTAGATGATGATAAACCTGCCAAGAAAATGAGCAAGTTTTGGAAGATTGTACAGAATGAACTGCTTAAATGTGAGGCTGAGAAGCAGGCGGTTGTAGCTGCTAAGGAAGCACAGGGAAAAAATAAGATTTATTATGGTCACCCTTCTGATCCTAATCCCCCGGGGGTGGCTTTTGTTGACTTGCCCCCACTGCCGCCGCCGCCGCCGGCCCTGCCATTGCCCTCTAATGCCGACCCCCTGTCTCCCACACTTCCTGACCCCCCCGCCACGGAGCCGTTCCCCGGAGCCCTTTCGGACCTCGCGGAGGCTATGGCACAGGGCAGGAGAGAGGCATGGGCGGCTCTGGCGCAACAGGGGTGGCAAAGGGAAGACCCTGAGCTTGCGGCTGCCCAAGAACAGATTGATACTTGCACTTTTCCTGTTATTTTTCAACCTAATCCGCAAGGGGGCCAAAGAGCTGAGCTTGTAAATCTTGACTGGAAGCTGCTTTCTCAGCTTAGAGCTACTGTAGCCAGCTACGGAGTCACGAGTGAGCCTGCTAAACAAATGTTAGAGTTTTTGTTTAATGCCAACCTCCTTTTGCCATCGGACATTAGAGGGATCTCTAAACTTATTTATACGCCACATCAGCGGCTACTATTTGAGGCTCGCTGGCGAGAAGAGGCAGCCATGAGTGCTGCCTTGCCGCGACCTCAGGGCGATCCCTTAACAGGACTTACAATGGATGAACTTATGGGGCAAGGACCATTTCATCGAATCGAGGCACAGGTAGCTTTAGGACAGGAGAAGTTAAGGGAGGCTATGGCAGTAGCAAGAAGAGCAATGGGCAAAATCAGAGCTCCAGGCGGTACCCCCATATATATGGGAATCAAACAAGGTAGAGAAGAACCCCTAGGATCTTTTGTTGATAAAATAATTGAAGCATTAAGCAAGGCAGGTATTGCTGATCATATGCAGGATGCTTTAGTTAAGCAATGTATTTTACAAAATGGGAATGCTAATACCCGTTCCCTTATAGCTGCAGCCCCAGGTCATTGGAATGTGCAGGATTTGTTAGACAAAGCTGAATCCATGCCTTCAGGCACTCAAGTTTTTATAGTAGAAGCTCTACAGAAAATAGGGGAGGGACTGCAGCAACAAGCGCAGGCTTTTAGGGAGCAAACCGCCTCAGCACATACTCAGGTTTTAGCTGCCCTCGCACCCCTCCAAGCAGCGACGGCGCGTCAGCGCTCTAATACAGGAGGAAGAATGAAATGTTTTCGCTGCGGTAAATTGGGGCATATCCGTCGTGAGTGCAACGCTACCGGTATCTGGTGCGAGAAATGCCGCTCTAATACCCATAACAGCGCCGCCTGTGCCCGGTCCGGATCGGGAAACTGCAAAACCAGCGCGAAGTTGGGCCGCGCCAAGACACAAGTAGCTCCAGCTGCTCTGCCGACAACCAGCTCGTGCCAGCAACCTCCGGCAGCCTCGGATTGGACCTAGCAGCAGCAGTAATTGTTACCTTGTTTAACAACAGCCCGCATGTCGTTTCTACCGGAGTTTTTGGCCCCATTATTGTTAATGGACAGCCTACAGGAGGACTTATTTTAGGTTGCTCATCGGGATCGGTGCTAGGCCTGTTTATTGAACCAGGAGTTGTAGACGCTGACTCCGAAGGAGAAATTTTTGTTATTGCCAGTACTCCTCATCCACCAATGAAAATTCTAAAGGGTCAGAGGATTGCTCAATTTGTACCTCTGCCACAATTGACTGCGAACATTTTACCACGATCCAAGGAGCCACACGGTACCGGATGCCTTGGCTCCTCAGGAGCCATTACTCTTCCCGTTATAGACTTATCTACAAGACCTAAGAGAACCTGCCATTTACATTATCAAGGACAAACAGCCACCTTGCATAAGGCGCTGCTCGATACTGGGGCGGATACTTGTATTGTTGATTTGACTAAATACCCAAAAATGTGGCCTCTCCTTTCATCTAATACTACGGTTTCAGGCATTGGAGGCATTAGATTGGCACAACGCTCCCCTCTCCTCACTGTGGAAGTTGACGATAAACTGGCCAAAGCAGTGTTTTCGTTGACACCATTGCCAGCGGAGGTTGATTGCATTTTGGGACGAGATGTTTTGACACAGCTTGGGTACGTGCTTACTGATCGCCCTTTATCATGACGGCCATTGCTTGGACATTCCCTCTACCACTGACCTGGACAACTGATAAGCCTGTGGTAGTTAAGCAATGGCCGCTAAAAAGGGAAAATCTTGAACAGGCACACCGTTTAGTAGCGGAGCAATTACAACTTGGACACCTTAAACCATCTACCAGCCCATGGAACACACCTGTTTTTATCATCAAGAAGAAATCAGGAAGTTACCGTCTTTTGCAGGACTTAAGAGCAGTTAACCAACAAATGGAACCCATGGGAGCTTTACAACCAGGACTTCCTAATCCAGCTATGTTACCACAAGATTGGCCTATTTTAGTCATTGATTTGAAGGACTGTTTTTTCACAATTCCCCTACACCCTACGGATACTAAGAGGTTTGCATTTACCCTCCCCTCTTTAAATAGAGGTGAGCCTGACAAACGCTTTGAATGGACAGTTTTGCCGCAAGGCATGCGCAATTCACCTACATTGTGTCAACTATATGTTGATACAGCCTTACAGCCTGTCAGGAGAGCCTTACCTGACACAATCATTTATCATTACATGGACGTTATTTTGTTAGCTCAGAGTAACCCATTTGATGTATCCCAAGTACAATTTATTGTTGCTACATTGACTGACTATGGTTTAACTGTAGCCAGAGAAAAAATTCAACTGCAAGCCCCATGGAAATATTTGGGATGGACCATCACGCAAAAACAAGTGCGCCCACAAAAACTTACCATTCAGACTGAACCGACTACCCTACATGAAGCGCAGCAATTGTTAGGGGATTTACAGTGGCTCAAGCCCATAGTAGGCATCCCAAATACACTTTTAGAGGAACTGCGTCCCCTGCTAAAAGGTACTAACCCGTCTACTCCTATTACACTGACACCTCAACAGAAAACTGCGCTTCAAAACATTTTATGGTGTGTTGCCAACGGTTTTGTTACACGCTATAACCCCTCCAGCCCCATTTCTTTAACAATCTGGAATAGCAAAAATAATTTGCTAGGGGCGATCACGCAGGAAAAGAAAACAGGGGAGAGCGCAGAGAAGGGGAAAGACTTAGGAATAATAGAATGGTTAAGCCCTCCTTTGCAGCAAAGAAAAACAATAACACAAAAAATTGAAAAATTAGCTGGCTTAATTGTCAAAGGCCGTCTTCGAGCAATCGAACTTAGTGGGAAAGAGCCCGACGCAATACAACTACCAATGGAAAAAGCATCTTTGGACTGGTTCTTGCTTAACTCTAATAACCTTGCTGAAGCACTACTGCAATCACCCAGTTTGATTGATTACTACAGGCCCCCTCAAACCAAAATTGTTGCATTGGTTCGGAGAATGGCAGCTGATAACTAAGCCGTTAAGAGAAGATCACCCCGTTCCTGGAGCAACTACAGTGTTTACTGATGCCGGGAAGCGTTCCCGCCGAGCAGCGGCGACATGGAATGAAAATGGACAATGGCACGATCACATTATCCTGGCAACACCACAAGATAACCTTCAAACATTGGAACTCCTAGCTGTCCTATGGGTGTTCCAAACCTTTTGGGGACCCGTTAATGTTGTTTCTGATTCTCTTTATGTGGTTGGAGTTGCTTCCAGGATTGAAGACACTAGCCTAAAGGAAGTAAATAATCCTTGATTGGGTGAACTGTTCGTACAGCTCCAGTGAACTTTACAAATGAGAGAATGTCCGTATGCTATTATGCATGTCAGAAGCCACAAATGGACAGAAGGTTTAGGAGAAGGGAACGCTCGAACTGACCGATTAGTGGCTATTAGTCAGCAAAAGAGAGCCATAATATTTTTCATCAGAATGCAAAAGGGCTAGCACGAGAATTCAATATTTCAGTTAATAAAGCAAGGGCGATTATTAGAACATGTTCTGTGTGCAGCCATCATAACGAAGGGGTGGGATTAGGATTAGGGGTAAATCCGAAAGGATTGTCTCCAAATGAACTATGGCAAATGGATGTCACGCATGTTCCTTCTTTTGGGAGGCTTAAGTATGTGCATGTCACCATCGATACATTTAGTCACTATTTGTGGGCTACAGCACAAACAGGGGAACAAGCCAAACATGTTGAAAAGCACCTTAACAGCTGTATTGCAGTAATGGGTGTACCTCAGAACATTAAAACAGATAATGGGTCGGCATACTGTAGCCAGCGCATACAACAATACATGCAGTTTTGGAATATTAAGCACACACGGGGAATCCCGCATGTATCCACGGGCCAGGCCGTAGTGGAGAGGGCTAACGGGACCTTGAAACGCTATTTGCTCAAATTCTCAGACATTACAGATCCAAAAGAGAAGTTATTGAGATGCTTATTTGTGTTAAACCATTTGTGTCTTTTTGGAGATAGGACAGTCCCTCCTGTTATTACCCACTTCCAGACAGCGTCCCCTCCCACACCGCCTATTTTTGTCCAGTATAGGGACCCAAAAACAGGAATATGGCAGGGCCCCGCACAAGTGCTTTACTGGGGCCGAGGATATGTTTGTGTTTCGTCCCCAACAGGTCCCGCCTGGATTCCTGCTAGATGGACGCGAGCTGCAATAAATGAACAGCCCCTAAGGGAGGAGGCTTCGTCGCTTAAGAAAGACGCTCCAACCACTGCTGATACAGGCTGACAGCCTGCCGGGACTGACTGGGACTCAGTTCGTGATTAACTCTGGAGAGGACGTGCAGTTTGGACTTCTTCCAGCTTTAAGTGCTTGTTTACTTTTAGGACCATGCATTTTTCAATGTATACAACGCATGATGATGTCAATGGTAGAGAATGTAAAAATGTCGATGTTTGCCATAAAAGAAAACGGGGGAAGGGTTGAGAGCTTATCAGAGCAGTGGCTCGCAGAAAAGGGACATGACATGATTAAACTAGTAAGAATTTAGGCCTCAAGGATATGCTATCCTTGAAGGATGGCTTATGTGAAGAACAGGATGTAAGCCGGATATGAAATTAGTCAAGTATGGGGAAACTAAAGATATGATGTACTGACTTTAGCTGTTTTGCAAAAATTAAGGTCGTCGCTAAGTAATGCTTGCGTTAATAGGTTATGTCCAATGATGATCTTGGCTTTTGCAATATGTATGAGCTAATTATGAAAAGTATAAAAATGTAATGCAACCTTAATAAAGTGAGATCTGCTGACCATGACAGCATGAGGCATTTCTCCCGCGGCTCCGGTAACCCGACACCCGACATGGGTCAAGCACCCTCTACGCATTACCATTTAGTCTCTTAGCAACTTATGGAGGAAAAAGTCTATAGGAAAAAAAAAAACCAAACAAAACCAAACCCCCAACAAGTACAAAGCACAGCTGAGGACAGGCAATGTAATTTTTCTTGTGTTTGACGCTAAGGAAAATAACTGGCACTGTTAATGAAGTCAACTGCACATCATCTTGAGTAAAGATGGCAGAGCTCAAGTGCTTTTAAGGATGAGAGAAATGAAACTGGATAGATTTTAATTGTGATCACAGGAAGAGGTTAAAGAAGAATTTTCCCCTCTAGTTTTGAAAAATGTTTAGCCTGGAAAATACAATAGACACAAGATTGCCTATCTCAGGGAGTGCCACCCTTAAGGCTTAAATGTCCCTGAATCATTAAGATGTCATTGCATATAAGAATATTTCTGCTTAAGCATCAAAATCTATCTAAAACATCTCCCCTTTATCTAAAGCAAAGTCTTACACACCTTTTTCATTTTGTACTGAGCAGTTACCAAGAAGTAATTGCCTATATTGATCTAAAGGACTAATAGTGATATTTTTATAGAGAGCTTTTTGCTGACTGTTTCCTGTTTCTTGAAACCGCTTACCTTTGCAGGTGAAAATATGATGTGTACAAATGATGCAAGTTGATGTAGCTCTCAGAACCTCTGGAAAGTCACTGGAGAGCCTGAATTAGTGCCAAAGTGACAGACCCAAGTCCCCCTGGTAGTGAGGCCCAGAATTGCTTTGTTCTCCTTCCCCATATAGTTCTCTTATAATTCGTTATGGGAATTCTCCTTTTCATAGAATTCTTTGTTTCATCCTTGAGCAAAGGATGTTCTGTAACTTCCTTCTTTATGTTTGGAGCACCTTCCATCCATCTTGCTCTGAGTTTTGGCATCAGCTATGTTTCGGCATTGTTTAACATGACCCCAATCTATAGTGATCCTTGCCAAGTGTCTTGGTTTGAAAGACAGGTGTCTGCAGGGGGGGTGAGGGTGGGTGGGAAGGTGGTGCTACTCCTCTCCTTTGGCCCCTTTGTTCTTAAGTACCCAGTAGTTAGTTTCCTAGCAACTTATGCGGGAAGATTCTATAAGTAAAAAAGAAACAACTCTAACCCCCCAACAACAGGGACAGGTGTTCTTTATTACACAGAGAGGAGTAGCAATTCAAGTGGTTATTCTATCATTGATTTGTAGCTTAGTTTTAGAGGTGCTTCATTCACCTCATCAGTTCACTTACTCCAAGTTAATTAGCTCAAATCATCAACAAAGGATTTTGCTTATTAATAATCTCGTAGGTGAAATTTATGGCCAATGTTGCTATCACAGCCATGGAGACAAAGGTGTGAAAAATGGGGTTCATTTTCTTAGTAAAATTTATAAGTTTAATTAAAAAAAAAAAAAAAGGAGACAATTAGGAAACAGAAAACAAAGGAGTCTTTGCCAGCATTACTTGGCATTCTGCCAAGAGCACACCTTAACTCAGGAGAACACTCCTTTAAATGTACCAGTTTGTTACATATTCAAAAAAACCTAATGCATTACTCAAACATTCCTTTGAGTTTAGAAATTCTTTCCTAGTTTTACTTCTCCCAACCGACCCTGATTTACTAAAATATGAATATTGATCTAGTATCGATAGAATACTAGATAGACAGAAACTCTCTAACAGTTTAGAGTTAGAAAGTGTATATTTAATGCAATGCTGGGCAGTGCGTGGGATTGCTCTCTAATGCACACTGCAAAGTTACAGGTGATTACACAACCTTTTTATTTACAAAAGTTTTGAATACCCAAAATACAAATGCATATTCATAACCTTGTCACCTACTATTTTCCACTTTGTATGGTAATTAACTAAAAAGCTATTAAGCATGCATAGTTTGTCTTCTGAAATGGGTTTGTGGTTCTGTTGTGAGGAGGGGTCATAAAAAGGAGGAAGGAAAATGAGTCTTCCTCATTCTAAACTTTAAACCTTTTGTAATAAATGATCAAGCCCAATTTTGTGAATCAAAATATAGAGTTTTATTTCGAGACTTAAACTCAGTCTCTAACAGCCACAATTAAAAAGGAACAGCATCGAACCCCGGGTTTTGGCACTGGGTGAACACAGAAACGGACTCTGATCGCCCCGAATCTCCCCTGTTCACAAAGTGTGTCTCGAGCTTCTGGCTTTTATACAGTCTTTCGCTAAGGATGAAGAGCTACCTTGCTTCTCGTGTCCCTTTTTGCTTCATCAGGTATTCATGTCCATGTCTCCGGTCAGCTGAATAGATTTCCTGGGGTGGAACAATGTCTTGATTGCTTACTCTGGAGAGGTGTTTAGAGATGTAGAACTTGGCTGGAGCAGATAAGATACCTATCTGGTGTTGATCTCTGCGTCGTTAGCAGGTTCATCTCCGGGGGGGGGGACACACATCTTATCTGGTCACTCCTTCCATTCACTGGGTAAACGTGTGTTCTGATGGTTTCCCAGCAGAAAACCCCCCTGTTTCGCAATCCTCGGTGTCCCCCTTCACATTCCGCTTTTCAAATCTCAATAAATTTCTGGATTGTTATAAATAAAGTAGCCAAATTAATAATTAAAACATATTTTATTGCATGACCAAAATCGGTCTCGGAAAGCCACAATCAAAAGAAACAGCATCGAGCCTGGATTCGGAGCTGGGTGAACACAGATTCAGACTCTTATCCCTCCAAAATCCCCCCTGTTCACAAAGTCTGCCTCTGCCAGGCCAGTTTTTATAGTTTTTCGACTAAGGCAGAGTTTTTTCTATTCTTTTCTGCCGCTCTTGCTCTCTTCGCATATTCATGCAGTCTCTTTTCTTTGCTGTTGGCTTGACAAAACAGTTTCTGGGAAGAGATGAATGCTTATCTCAGTTTATGGGAACTTGTTGAGATGCACGCTCTTGATGGAGTGTCGCCAGACTAGTCCCTGGTAAAGGCCCATTTCCTTCGAAGCCACTCTTTTCTATTGCAAATCAGGTCCTTCCTTTTGCCCTGCCCACTTCACAATTGCAAATAAGTCTCTTTCCCTGCTGTTGCTTTTTCAATTCAAATTTTTTTATTATTTTTCGGAATCTTTATTTGACAAGCATGAATTATTTTGTATCATATATTACAATCCCTCCCCTTCTACATAAACATATTAATTTGTGCTTTTATTAACAAAATTTGATTTGTTTTGGTTATTACCAGCTCTCATTTCCTTTTAACTGCTACCTTGATACATGAACTAATTGTAGAACAGACTATTTTAGGTACCTATTCCAGTTTCTATAGTCTAATTGTTTAGCATTATTAGGAAGAGAAAAAAAATTCCTTAGTCTTCCTCAAGCTCATTGTATTCATCCCATTCTTCTTGTAGTATTTCATGTTATTTTCTATAAACGATTCTTTCTTCTTTTATTTGCTCTTCAAATTTAGCCAGAACTTCTGCAGCTTTACTTTTCTCCTCCCCTTCCTCTAATTTCATTATTTTGGATACCTTAGGGATTTGGCCAAATTTCTCTGCGGCTAGTTCTGGATCTGTAGGCAGGGCTGCTATCTGCATACCTTGTACCACTGAATGTATTAGCCTAATGAAACACAGTATCAAGCAAGGTAAAAATATTAATCCAGCTATTGAACATAATATAAAGAATACTACCTTTTTCCACCAGGCTCCTTCCCAAACAACTGATCCCACCAAGAAGCCTGGAGGATAGAATTCCATTTCTGTACTGGCACATGTGCCACCTTTTTAATCTCTGCTGCAAGGCCACCGATGGTTTCTCCATAATCATCAGTTTCTATACAACACTCAGATTCATTAAACCTTCCACAAACTCCTCCCTCCTCAGCCAACATGTAGTCTAATGCTATTCGATTTTGATACACAAAAGCCTGCATTTGGGAGTGCTGTCTGGCCAATAATTCAAGAGCATCTAAAATATGGTTTGATACAATTTCTACTACAGCCTGGAGTCTTATTAATCTATTCAGCAGATAGATTCCGGTTCTATATCCCTAACTTCCATCTTGGGCCCAAGTTGCAGGGCCATAATATTTTATTATTCTTTCTGCAGGCCATTCCTCTTCTCCCCATTTCTGACTCCTCCCTGCAATAGGAAGTTCTTTCTTTAATTCCCTTTTCTTTCTACTCAAAGTTTTGTACAGGGGTGCTCCTAACAAACTGCTCTCAGACCTGGGTAGCATGAAAAAGAAACATCTAATCATCCCAAGAGTACATGATCCTTTCCACCTGCGGGGTAACTCGCTGTAAGCTTTTCCCCCACATATCCAATATATCCCATCAGGGGCTTTCCATTTAATATATATATTTTCTGGCTCCTTCCAATAATCCCTTAAACTTTCCAGAGACTGGTAAGGGTTAGCTCCAGAACTTTTATGCCAACATAGTTAAATTTTGTTAATCCATTCACAGTTTGTTCCCTTTGTGTGACTCCAATACCTGGCAGGAGGTTCTGGTTGCCAGACCTTGGTTTTATTGTTTGAATTTACTGCTAAGGCGGATATACAAGGAGTGTATCCCATTATTTCAGTATATTCTCTTCCCTCTCTACTGATACAAATTGTTCCAATTATTCTCTGATCTAAAATCCATCCTTCAGGTCTTTGCATTGTATTTGAGATTTGAGTATTGTCCCATTTTAGAAGTTGCTCTGGAGTTAAATTCTCACCTTTCCATGGCCATTTTTTGGCTGACTTAAGTCCTCCACAAATCAAACAATTAGACCAACCTAATTCAGTTGCAAATTTCCGTATTAAATCTATAAACAGATTTTTGTTTGAGGCAGATAATCCCCAATCACTATACTGTTTTTCTAGTTGTTCATATTGTTCACTCAGAGTTCTCAGCCTCTCTTGTTCTATCCTCTTTTTCCTCATTTCTGACTCCTGTCTTTTTAACTCTTGAGCTACCTGCTTTATTTTGCTTTCAGGATCTACCCCCTCTTTATTCCTTGAAAAGCAGAAAGTTTTATCAAATTGTAAGCATACTCTGTCATCATCATCGCTGAGGAGATCAAGTATTACAGGTTCATTATTGAGTGAGAATCTTTTTCCATATTTCAAATTTCTTCCTACCCAGTAAGTCTTTTCGTCCCATCACATAGATTTCTAACTGATTGCTATCATAGCATAATTTGTTAACTTGAAAGTATGCTACAAATATTGATTTCATTTTACCTCTGATCCACACAGTATAATTACACTGGTTACAAGTAGGAATAGTAGGTACCTGCCCAGCATACCACTTATATACTGCATGTGTGAATGTTTTCCTTTCTGTGGATGGTATTTCTGACTGCTTGTCCTTAGCTATCGCTCTTGGGTTGTAGCACACTATCCTCTTTTCCAATTTACACATTCTATATCAAGTGCCATTGAAGGTACAGTACCCACTTATTTTGCTGCTTCTGCAGTCATACAGGGCCCAGTATGCCAAACTTTTTGTGGCCACTTCTCCCTTCAGGACATTCTGAGCACATTGTTTGCACTCATTATCGAGGCTCTGCTTCTCAATGCTGGGCTGATTCTCTGGGTACAGACCAGTTGTCCTGCACATGACTAGGCTCAGGACCATCAGGATTCCCCAAAGGTGTACTCCTCTGCCTTTGCTATGCCCACTGGGTTGCCATGACTGGCAAAGTAATTCATCTTCTTGGCAGCAAGAGTATTCTTCTGAGGTTCCATAATTGGACTGAGCTGCATACCTTCTTTTAAAAGTGCCCACCTTGATAATTTGACTGCATCAGCTTTGCAGTGTACTTTATTCAATCTCCGGCACTCAACTGCTAGGATTTGAGCCCTTGAGTCCAATTTTCCTCCTATCCCCTTTTTTAAACAAGAGATACCACTCTGGAGAATTTAATTCCTGTATACCCAAGTTAGTCGTGAGTTCTCAGATATGGCTAGTCAGATTTTGTTCTTCTCCTAGACACTTGGTACATAAGTTTCTAGGCCCATATCCTCTTTTGCAGTGTGTGACCTAGATCTTGTGACAATATTATTTTAGAACACACTACAGTTCTCAAACTTATAATTACTTTATGCAGATTTTCTTAAAGCACATCTAAACTTTTAAGACTTATTCACAATGTACTTTTTCTTAATTTTACACACTGAATATGATGTTTTAAATCTTTTTCTCTTTTGTTCAAGTGCAAATACTTCTTTACTAATATACTACTAGTTTACCTTAAAACGCTATAGCCATAAAAAAATGCAGCACAAACTTAAAGACAGACAGAGACTGGTCAAACAGATATCTTATGCACACATCAATCATAAGCCACAACACATGTCTGGACTTTAAACACACAAATTTGGCTAATTCACATTAGAGCCGCCAGCTTGGTCAAACTTTTTTTTTTTTTGGTCTAAACTTTTAAAACTGCATTTAAGTCACAGACCGGAGCAGACACTTAAGGGGTCCTGATCTTACAATACCCCAAATGTCCTATTAGTCTAGCTTTTTCGTTTGTGGAGGTGGTAACACAATATTTACAATTATTTTTTTGGTACCTTAAATTTTCCTTTAAACAACATATTTCTCACACAATTTAGTTTCTACTTTTATTTTACATCTTCAATTACAGTGATTTTAAAAAGTTCTCTCTTGCTTTTACTACTATTTTTTTAACATTTAATTCTTTTTTGTCAAACACCAGAATTTAATCATTCCTCCTTGACATTTCATAATCACTTTCAATGCTCTCAAAAACTTCTAAAACTTAAAAAAAAACCCCACTTTTTTTTTTTTTTAAAGCAACCCTCCTAAGATCTCCAAAACTTTTTTTTTAAAAAAAAGCTCTTAAAAAACTTAAAATAATTTCCAAAAATTCTCAGAAATAAACTCCCTTAATCTGCAAAACTGCATTGATTCTTCTTAATAGTCTCTTTCTCAAAAAACTCTTCCAAAACTGCACATTACCTATGCACATAATCAAAAGATAACACTTCAACATCACTTTCTTTGCAAGACTCTACTAACCATCTTACAACTTCTATTAACATTTCTCGATTATTTTCCAATCCTATCAAAATCATACTATTTCAAACCACTAAGTTATCTCATCATATATTTCTGAAGCCAGAAATCTTTGTGGTACCTTACCAAAAATCCCCCAAACTTCTAAAGACTTATAAAAATTAATCCTTTATTAATGTGTTAAGCAGCTCTTTTTCTAGATTTTTTTTAATATGTATTATTTCAAAAAGGATGCCCATAATCTCTATGTTTTATACTCTTTTTCAATTAATAAAGGCATATCCTAACATTTTTCTTTGTAAAACTTTTTTGAATAAACTATCAATATATATTCCCCTTTCTTCTAGAAAAGAAATTTTGCTATTTTTCTCTAACAACATGAATAGATTTTTTCTTAACACATTGAAACCTAGTTTTAGAAATTAGTAAGATATTTCTCATCCATATTTTGGTGGTTTTCTTAACTATAACATTTTTAATGATAGTGTAATAAATATGATAGACCAAATTCTATAAATCAAAATTTTAGAATTTTATTGAGAGACAAAATAACAGTCTCTGATAGCCACAATTAAAAGGACAGCGTCGAGCCTGGGGTCAGCGCTGGGTGAATGCGGTAACACACTCAGTTAGTATGTCACCCCCCAAGTTCACATTTCTGGCTTGGAGCTGTCTCTTTCTGTACACTGGATCGCTGAGAGAAACTCGGGACTCCGAGGTTCCCTCTTCCGAGGCAGCCTCATTAGATATTCATGTTCGGGTTCTGATGTTATGAATGGATTTGCCCGGGAAGACAATGTCCTTGATTGTTGTGTCCAGGTGCTGTGTAGAGGTGCTAATGTCGGGAGGAGACGGATGAGATATCGATCTAATGTAATCATTTGGTTCTCCGGGTTCTCCATCTCCCTTTTCCGCTGTTTTTGTTCTCCTTTTAACGATTCCCGGCAGAGGTATCCTCGTGTCCCTTTTCGTGTAATTCTTAGCATAGTTTCTTGTGTCCCTCCTGTGTAATCTCTGGCAAAAGAAATTCCTTGTACCCCTCTCTGTGCAGCTTTTGTCTCAGTTAACCCTTAGTATATTTGATTAGAAATAAAACTTATATTTACAGGGGGTGAATTACATCTTATATCTTTTAACACGAATTAACTTTAGGACATATAACACAATAGGAACTTTAAATCTTTCTCCTCTTCCCCCTCCCATATCTGTAGGGTCTTTCCGTATTTTATATCCCCTTGGTATTTCTGTTATACACATTTTCTTTGCACCAAGATCAACTATAAATTACAACACTTTTTCCTGAGGACTAATTTTTAAAGCTACTAAAGGTTTTATATGATATTCATTTCTTGGAAAATAATTCTTCGTTCTTTCTCTTGATGTAACTGTATTGGGACTACACTCTGTCTCTCTTTTCTATCTTTACAACTTAAATTAAGATCTACTATTTTCTAGAAAAACGGTTAAACTTCAAAATTTACACTTTATATCATGTAGAATTTCACTTATTCACAGCTATTTTCTCAGGGTCTAACTTTTTTTTTTTTTTTTTTTTTTTTTTTTTTTTTTTTGTTGTTGTTGTTGTTGTTGTTGTTGTGATCTAATGCCCTAGGTACTTTACCTCTGGTTCAGGAAACTGTAACTTTGATTTTGATACTTTTAACAGCTGTAACTAATACTTTTGTTTGAACCTTTTTTTTTTCCTCATCCTTCCTTACATAAAGTTTATGAGCTTCTCTCAATAACTCCTGTAAACCTTTCTCTTGCCAATCTTCCAACTTTTAAAATTTTTTTTGTACACCTTCTTAGGATTTTGCTACAAATTGTGTTTTTAACAATGCCTCTCTTATTGAGGAATTCGGATCCACTCCTGAATACATTTGCAGGCTTTTTTGTCATCTCTCCAGCCAATCTGTAGGAGATTCGTCTCTCCCCTGACATTCTCTGAATACTTTGTTAATGTTCTGCCCTCGGGGAACAGCTTTCTGAATTCCTTGTATTATCATTTCCTTTAGGTCTGTCATATTTTGACGACCCCTTCCCTTTGGGGGTCTGTTAGGGGTTAACATTGGTTTTGTTTTTTTTTCTTTCCCCATAGAATTCCACCCCCCCCCCCCCCCCCCCCCATAAGTTGCTAAGAGACTAAATACTGATGCTTACAGGGTACTTGACCCACACAAAAGAAGTGGCAAGGGCGGTAGATCACTTAGTTTGAGGGGGAGGGAAAGGCTCAGGGGCTCTGGGAGCTGAGGGTGGTTTCTTTCTGCTCTTGGCATCGGAGAGGAACAGTCGGGCTGCTGCTTGCTGCATGAGGAGTCCACTGTTAATGGAGGGTCCAGTCCTGGAATTCTACCACCATCCATCATCTGCTGGAGTGCCCAGGAATTCAGAGCCCCTCACCTGCCCTGCTGGAGCTGGGCCAGCCCTGTCCAGCCATCACGGCTTCTTCAGCACTGCCCACTTGGCCGGGACACCCCCTTGCCTGTCAATAATAAAAAAAAAATAGAAAAACCTTCCCACATTATACATATAGCATTCATTTTAATATTTGCAAAAAGCCAAGTTTATAATATGCATTTATAACAAAGGTTAAATCTGTCTTCTATGGATGTTTATTTTGCCTCATCCATTTTACCACAGCTTTTATTTTTTCACTGTATATTTTGTTCCTCAGGTTTTATAAAATTAGATCAACATCAACTCTATTGCAGTAAAACAACAGAATTAGCTTTAACCAATATAGTGTCCACAATTAAAAATTAAGTTCTACATCAAAATACATACAAATAGTAAATTGAAAGAGGAGAGGGAAAGTAAATTGAAATAGAGGCTGGATTTGAGAGATAATGTATTCTTATGTTAGCCTCAGGAGAGCTGCCCAGTGTGGAAGGTGTGAGAGGTATAACTATGATTCATGTTAAAAAAAAAAAAAAAAAAAAATTATATATATATATATATATATATATATATACACACACACACACACACACACACACACACACAGATGAGATTGTACCATGGGAAGATGAATTCTGAGAAACTGCCAGATAAGGCTAGAGAGGAAACAACTGGACTGGATATAGTAAACAATAGGTGGAAAATTGAGGAAACGTGTAAACTGCTTACACAAGCAAAACTGCATGGGAATCTAAAAATCAGCAAAAATGATAAGAACTCCACCTTCCCCCCAGTGACCACCAGAGAGAGCTAAAAGACCACTAAGGAAGAGCCCATGCGTATGCAGCATGTGCAGAAAAAGACAATTACGGGAAATGGGGAAGAAGAGGGGGTGTCTTGGTTTGAAAAGACAGGTGTCTGCTAAGGAGAGACAGGCCTCTCTAGGAAGTGAGGAATTCAAATCCTTCCCTCCGTGTTATTATAATTTGGAAGATTAAAAAAACTTTTCAGTCAGAGCTATGGGGAAAAGGAATAACAGTCCTTTACTAGTAAATATAACAGGACAGACAAAAAATCAACAGCAATTATAACAATAGTAAAACAGAACCAAGAACCCCGAGGGCAAACGGTGGAAGCTCCAGCGCTGATGGCTGGAAGCCGGGCGTGGTGGACTGTCCTCCGCAGGCAGGGGAGGGTGTCCTGGCAGGCAAAGTGGGCAGTGCCAGAGAAGCCGCAGCGGCTGGACCCGGGCTGACCCAAAATCCAGCAGGACAGCAAAGAAAACTGAATTCCTGAGAGCTCCAACAGATGGTAGAATTCCCAGGACCAGACTCCTCCGTTAACCGTGGACTCCAGCAGCCAGCCGTGGCCCGATCGGTGCTCCTCTGGAAGACTGAGAGCCGTGAGACCACCACCCTCAGCTCTCCTGGAGCTTTTCTCCTTCCCCCAAAACTAAGTGATCACCTTCCTTTTGTCCAGGTTAAGCACTTTCTAACTACCAGTATTTAGTCTCCTAGCAACTTGGGGGGGGGGGGGGGGTGTGTGGAAATTCTACAGGAAACTTAACCCTCAACAGGGGGCTGCTGAGAACTGCTGAGAAATGCTTATGCATATGTATGAATACATGGAATAAAAACTTGGAGAACTAACAATCGGTGTACAAGTTGGTGAAGTGCAGACTCCCCATGTACCCAGCGCTGCTTGCTCGCTTTTTGCCGAACATAATAACTAAAAATTTTGATTGGAGTACGGATTTTCATTTCTAACAAAGGCTCTTGTATTTTAAATGCCAGGTTTGTTTTATGCATTGTGACCAAGTATCTTGAAAACTGACGTAACATAACAACTTCAATCACAGATCAGAATTCATAAAGTCTCACTCTTGTGCTTGGTCTCTTTCCCACTGGCATCTCTTGGCCTGTGTGGATTTAAATGAGGTGGTGCAAGACTGGAGATTGCCTGGGATTTAGGATAAGATTCAGATAAGAGCCTATTTTAGTTATTTGTTCTAACAGAAGTGATAGGTTTTGCAGCTCGCCAGTTGCTGAAATGCTTTGTATGAAGATAAAACCCCCCCATATTTCCTTTGTGTGTGGGGGAAATCTTTCTGTGTGAATGTTTGGGGCTTTTTTCTTATGTAAAATGATATTTTTTTAAAATGGAATTTCTAGACCTCTCTTCTAAATGAAACAATATCTCTTATATTTTTTAATGTTTCTAAAATGAAAGACAAGCCATGCTGTTATGCTGGCTCTGTGTTTGCCCTCTATTTATAAACAGTGTTGAGGATTATCTATCATCTGCCCTGGGTTTCAAAATGATGACATCTGGACTTCATCCTCACAATGCTGGTAGCACTGACACTTCAAACAAACTCAGAAAATGCTAAAAAAAAGAGCACTACTTACAACCATTCCACAAGCATAATATGTGTGCAAACAAAAGGCTAAAAGACCTCTTGTTCTGGAAATAATTAAAGTTCTGGGATTTTTTTGGTCTTGGTCTGTTGCCCTTTTTTTTGGTGTGGTTTTTTTTTTTTTTTGTTCCTTCCCTTTTCCTGGTTTTAACTTATTGAACTGTCCTAGGTTACAATGTAAGATGTGCCCAGAGTATGTATTCTATCACCATCTACATGAGCTGTTGAAACTAGGTTGGGCAGTGTTTCCCTTGCCCCCTCCCTCCAGACTGTCTTCTGTTAATGGCCCATCAAAGCCCTGCTGCATGACTCATAGGTGCATGACTCCCTCCAGGAGTTATCTCTGTTTAATGGGCAATCAAGGACCCATTGCAGGACTCATAGAATGATATCAGCCCATTGTGAGATGCTCTGCCCAGGGGGAGGAGCCAAGCATTGCCACCTGGATATAATCTGGGATTTGGGACAGCACAGGCAGCCTTACCCACTGGATTCCCAGAGGACAAGAGCTATCAGACCTTTCTGTGGGATCACTGCTTCAACAAGACCACTTCATCTAGACTGCTGCCACCACGGTGTCAGGTTGTATTCTGACTCTGTCAGTGATCTTTTGTACTATTGCATTTGTTTTAACTTATTTTATTTTACTTTTTTCCCCTCTCCTATTAAATTGTTTTTCTGACTTGGAGTTTCTCATCATGGGTTTTGCCTTCAAGCCAGCATATGAACTTTTTAGTTAAGGCAGCCTGAAGGGACAAAATTACAGATGGTGCTCACGCATTCTAAAATGGAAAACTTCCTTTTTCCAAAGATAATTGTTTCCCGTTGATACTTGCCACTTAAAGGAGTAAGCCAGTCATTTCTAGAATGAAAATAGCTCTTATATTCTGGAGAAGGGAGATTCCCTGAAAAGATTTCTGTCCTCAGAAAAGAGATTCCATGTTTCTTCCTTCATCTGTGATGTAATTTTATGTGTCAACTCCCCACACAGAAGCTTTGACAGCAGTTGGTAAAAGTAACAAGATTTCCTTGTTATTTACAGTCTATGAATTAAAAAATTAAAACTGGAAAAAGTAGATTATATATTTGAAAATATTCAATATTTCAAAATTTTTTTATGAAGGCCAGCCTTAGAGATTTAGATCCTGTAACCTTTTTGAAATGTGAAGCATTCTGAACAGCAGATCATGGAACAACTGCAAAAATATGTCCACAGAATTTAACATTTACAGTGTCCTTGGTTATGTATCTAACCCACATTGTGTTGGGTGTTAAGTTTTCCTATAGAATTTTTCCCCCTCATAAGTTGCTAGGAGACTAAATACTGATGCTTAAAGGGTACTTGACCCACACAAAAGGTAGTAGATCACTTAGTTTGAGGGCGAGTTTCAGGGGCTCCGGGAGCTGAGGGCAGTCTCTTCTGCCCTCAGACTCGGAGAGGACGGTCGGGTGACTGCTGGCTGTGTGAGGAGTCCACTCTTAACGGAGGGTCCGATCCTGGGAATTCTACCACCATCCATCATCTGCTGGAGTGCCCAGGAATTCAGAGCCCCTCGCCTGCCCTGCTGGAGCTGGGTCAGACCCGGTCCAGCCGTCACGGCTTCTTCAGCACTGCCCACTTGGCCTGCCAGGACACCCCCCTGCCTGCCGGGACAACCCACCATTTTCAGTCATCAGCACCGGAGTTTTTCCACCATTTCGGCTTGATGCTCTCAGGGTCCCAAGGGATCAGACTGCCCGGGACTTGTGAGACAAAGCTCCTTGGGGTTCTTGGTTCTCTTTATTATTATTGTTGTTGTTGTTTGTTTGTCCTGGTATATTTACTAGTAAAGGACTGTTATTCCTTTCCCCATAGCTCTGACTGAAAAGTTTTTTTTTAATCTTCCAAATTATAATAACATGGAGGGAAGGGATTAGAATTCCCCACTCCTAGAGAGGCCCCGCCTCTCCCTAGCAGATACCTGTCTTTCAAACCAAGACAGAATTTGGTGCCCAACATGGGGCACGAGGGCATTGAGAGAAAAAGGAATAACAGTTCTTAAGTGCCTACATTGTTGTGTACAGAATATCATGTGGTCTGGCTTACCCTGGATCGGGTGGCATGTGGTGGTGGCGGTATTTCTACCATTTGCGGGCTTTACCTAAACATGGACCCTATAACTAAGGCTACTGTGTCTGTCATCCAGTTTGCTCTATGGGTTAACAAGGTGAGGAATTAGTGGATTTTTAATTTCCTCTGGAAGGCAGGCACATGGATTCAGGGCTATCATACACTAACTGTGTGGTTTTGGGGTTACTTTAACAATGGTACCTACTGTGAGGAAATGACACCCGGGGAAATTTTTTCCCAACCCTTCACCCAGCTCTTTGGGTCTACCCCACCAGTTTTTGAAGGGTTCAAATCTCTGAATGCTAATGATATCATGCAGTGGCTGGTGTTGCTGGTATGCCTGTTCTGTTTAGCATTTAGAGATAGGGGGAGCTTGACCTGGATAACCACCCTGATACCTACCCCAGAGAATAAGGATACTGCCCCACAGCCTGACCCTGCCCCACAGCCTGCCTCAGAAATAAACCACCCAGATTGGGTGAAGGAGATCCGTGAGATGGGCCAGATGCTGAGGGAGTACTGTCGCAGTGTCCCTCGCGCTCGGTTGGCGCAGCTCACAGGCTAGCTCGGCAAACTCACTGCGGCTAACGCGTGTTGAGGTCGGAGTGGCAGGCTGGGCAAGCCACTTCCTTCCTGTGGGGCCTTGGCTCCCCACACCAGCAACAAGGCTTTGGTGTCGACGCGACCACGGTGGCAGACAAAGAGTCGGCACTCTCGGACAGGGTGACAGGATGGTTTATTGGAGGGGAGACCGGCAAGGAGCTCCGCCTCGGTCAGCTGCTGCCCAGAGAGAGCCCCAAGCAGAGCCGTGCAACAACTTTTAAACAGAGGTGGAACTAGGGGTGGCGACAACGGGTCAGCCAATGAGGGAGCAAAGGGGTGTAACAGGGGGTGTCAACCTTGGAACAGGGATCCAATCACAAGAAGGAGGTGGGGGATTTCCCAGGCACCCACCAACCACTCAACGCCCTCCCTGGATCTTTCCAGAAGCCAGGGAAGGGCTCCGAAGTGAGGGACAGGGCGCCCAAGGGGAGAGGGAGAGGATTGACAGAGGCAGGTGAGGGAGAGGGATGATTGACATAAAATGAACTCTTACGTAACAACTCATTGGGGGAGGAACTATTACAAAGAACAGGGGGGTACAACGGAACAAACCAATACAGAAACCTGTATAAATTTTTCATAAAACAAGTAAAACAAACTGCGCACTGCCACGTCTCCCCCTTTTTTGTTTTTTAAGAGGAGCAGAACTAGAAAGGAGGAGGGAGGTACTCTGACGCTGGATAAGTCTCTGCAAACCACTCATGTTGTGTGGGGTACCCCAGTCCATGGTCTTCTTCATCTGGGTTACGTCCTTCATCCTCTGGGGCCCCCTCCAGCACCTCCTCCAACTCCAGCCCTTCTTCCTCCGGGTCCTCAGGTGGTGTGACGAGGTGGTTGATGGTGGGGGAGTGTGTGGTGGCAACTAAATTATACAACATTTTTTTCAGCAAACCAAATGCAAGCATGACTAACAGAAGAATAAACAAACATAACAACAGAGTCTTTATGATTGACGAAGCCCAGCCTGAAAGTCCCCAGTTGGTGAAAAGTCCATTCAGCCAATCATTTGTCTTCCGCTTGATGTCACTGACCATATCTTTCATTCGTTGGATGGCGGCGTGGACGTCTTCGGCCTTTGATGATAAATTGAAGCAGCACAGCCCCTCGAATTCCTCACACCGGTGGCCATGCAACAAGAGGAGATAGTCGATGGCCACCCGGTTTTGGAGGGCCGCCTGCCCTGTCGTTTCCTCCTCACTCAGGAGGTTTGCTAGGGCATCAGTTGTCAAATTGGCCTGTTTAGCCACCCAGCACTCTAGGTGGGCCAATTCACCTAGAGCCTTGGCGATAGCCACCCAAGGTAAAAAGATTGTGATGGCTACTCCTTTTGGTTTCGACCAATGAATAATTTCGGAATCACAATCTGGGTCCATTGCCTTTAGATCTCTCTTCTGAATTGCCGAATCAGATGAAATTTTTTGCTGCCAATTTGCAAGGGTTGTTTTGTTGGGGGAAAACAGGCTCAACTTGCCCAATGTGCAAGGTCCTCCTGTGTGACGAGGGGGGATGCCTGCCCACGCCTGGTCACCACAAGTAAGGAAGATCCCCTTCGGGAGGGACCAGGGTTTACTACCAAAGGTGGTGGGCCGGACGACTTCCACTGTCTCCTCACATCAGTCGTCCGGCATGGTGTTAACGGAATGGATCTGTTGGTAGTTCTGTTCCTGTCCCTTAGAGGGGGAGTAAATAAACTTAATGCAAAATGAGGCATTAACAGAACCCAATAACTCTAACTCAGTAGGGTCATAACTTAATTGAGAAAGGTTTTTAAAGTAGATGGACCATAACGTAAGGGGTTTTTTTATGGGGTAAGTGACTCCTTTTAAAACATTGTGATTAAAAGTTGAATCATAATACGTGGACCGACCTGATTTACTGATTTTAGCAACTGAAGTAACTCCTGAGGGAACTCTTCGGGCTTAAACGGGATCCCCACAAGGCAGGTCGACAGGGGCCTGTCTGCTGAAGTGGCCGAAAGGCAGATATGGTCCTGGCCCATCGCCCGCACTAGGGTGGCCCACACGTTGGCTTTCAGTTGTGGGATTAGCCATCCGACGGCCGGGAGACTGAGGCTGAGTATCAGCAGACAGAGTCCAAGGAAATGATGGAGGTTTCTCGGAGCTGGGGACCGGACTTCGGCGAGGTTCATCATGCAACTGAAAAAGACTAAGGACATACATATTAAATGGGACTCTGAGGGGTTAGGGAAAAGGGAGCTCTTTCCAGATGTCGTCCTCCTTCCTTCTCCGCCTCCACGCTGCCTGCGCAACAAGCGTTGTTTTTCTGCCATGTGACCCCGAGACCTTTGGGACATAGGGCCTCACCCATTTGGATGGTAACCACCTTGGTCCCGTGGGTGTGGACACGCAAGCGTACCCACGACCCCATGTGACCAGGTCGTGAGGCCCTTCCACCTTTCCAGTCTCAGGGTTTCTGACCATAACAGGCGGTCTCTCCTTGATATCAAACTGGGGGTTTGCACCAAAGTGTCGCACGACTAGGGGGTTCAAACCCTCAAAGGAGCGGTTTAAAAAGTTGATGGTGAACAACGCCCTGGCCAGCCTGATTGAGGGTGGTTTTGTCTTCAGGACCTGTTGTTGCTGATGGAGGACCCTTTTTATGTCTCTGTGGGTCCTCTCCACCACGGCTTGGCCTGTAGGGGAGAGGGGGATGCTGGTCTTATGCTCCACTCCCCATTGCTGCAGGAAGCTGCAGAATTCCTTGGACCGGTATGCTGGGCCATTATCAGTCTTTAGCTCCCTTGGGATCCCCATAAAGGAGAAGGCCTGGATAAGGGGTTTGATTGCATCCATGGACTTCTCCCCTGTGTGGGCAGAGGCGAAGACTGTCCCAGAGAAAGTGTCCACTGAAACGTGAACAAATTTGGATCTGCCGAATTCTGGGAAGTGTGTCACATCAGTCTGCCACACCTCACAGCTCTTTAATCCCCTGGGGTTAACTCCAGCACTCAAGGTTGGCAAAGCGTGCTGGGTGCAAGATGGACACATGGCCACAATTGCCCTGGCCTGTTCCCGAGTAAGGTGGAATTGGCGAACAAGGCCAGGTGCGTTTTGATGAAAGAGCTGGTGGCTGAACAGCTTTGCCTGTTCAAAAATGTTGGGCAGTGGGGCCATTGCGGCTGGGGCAGCGAGAGCATCAGCTCTTCTGTTACCCTCTGCAATGAACCCTGGCAAATCAGTGTGCGACCTCGTGTGCATCACATAGAATGGTTGCTCTCGGTGGGAGACAAGCTTTACTAATTTTGAGAGCAAGTCGAACAAGGCAATGTTAGATACCTCCTGCAGGATGGCTTGTTCTGCCCTGGACTCCACCCCCGCTACATAAGCGGAGTCAGTTACCAGATTAAAAGGTTCAGGAAACCTCTCAAATGCCCGGATGACTGCGGCCAACTCAGCAACTTGAGGGGATCCTTCCACCTCTACAACGTCTGCCTCCCACTGCTGAGTTTGAGGATCTTTCCAAGTCAAAACTGACTTGTGAGATCTTCCGGACATGTCAGTAAACACAGTCAGGGCTTTGAGTGGTTTCTTACTCTGAACGCTTTTCAAAGATAATACAAATTTAGCATCTTGATTGAAAATTTTGTGGGCAGGCCGATGGATAGAAATTTGACCTGTAAAGGAATCCAAGGTGAACTGCAGAGCTTCGTTTTCTTGAAGCAAATGTTCTAACATTGCCTTCGTAATTTGGCCCGATCTCATACTAATTGGAATATGGATGCATGCAAAGTCACACCTGGCCAAATCCCTGATCCGAGATCTTGCTTTCCGGATCAGCTCAGCAACCAACTCTTGTGGCCGGGTCATCCTCTTGGACCTTTGATGGCTAAGGAAGACCCACTCTATGATTAAAAGTGGATCCTCCCCGCCTCGGTCCTTTTTGGCGATGTTCCTCCATTGAAAAATCACCCCATGAAGGTGTGGCAGTCTTCCCATTATAATAAATTTGAAAGGCAGGCTGGGGTCATATCGGTGTGCCTGCCTGGAGGACATACAATCCTGGACTTTCTCTAAGGCTTTCTTCGCCTCTGGGGTAAGGACCCTAGGAGAACTGAGCTCCTCTCCCCCTTTCAATAAATCAAAAAGGGGGGCCAGGTCTTCGGTGGTGAGACCTAGCCAGGGCCTTACCCAATTCAATGCCCCACACAGCTGATGGACATCCGCGAGGGTGCTAACCTTTGTTTTGATTTCCAATTTTTGCGGAACAATGGTCTGTTTGCTGATTTCCAGCCCGAGGTATCTCCAAGGTGGCATCCGTTGAACTTTTTCTTCTTGCAGCTCGAACCCTGCAGCAATCAATGCATTGATTGTGAGGTCAAGCGCGTGGGACAGAACATCATTGTTCGGGGCACACACAAGGACATCATCCATGTAATGATGGATGATGGCCTTGTCTGTGGCTGCGCGGACGGGGGACAGCAAGGAAGCTACGTACCATTGGCAGATGACAGGGCTGTTCTTCATCCCTTGCGGGAGCACCCGCCAATGGTAACGTCTCCTTGGGGCTTCTCGGTTGATGGTAGGAACCGAGAACGCAAAACGTGGGGCATCATCAGGGTGCAGGGGAATTTGGAAAAAACAGTCTTTTATATCAATTATCGCCGATTTCCAATTTTCTGGTAGCATGGTTGGGGAAGGCATCCCTGGTTGTAGAGACCCCATGTCCTCTATAACATTATTAATTTGTCGGAGGTCGTGAAGGAGCCGCCACTTGTCCTTCCCCGGCTTCTTGATCACGAAAACCGGAGAATTCCAAGGGCTGTTGGTTTCTATTATATGGCCCTTGGCCAACTGCTCCTCTATGAGCTCCTCAAGCGCCTTCAATTTTTATCTGGAAAGTGGCCACTGCTCTACCCAAACTGGAGAATCAGTTTTCCAATTAAGTTTCTGGGTAGGGCGCTCCTCAGTGACCGCTACGGAAAAATTCTGCGAGGGGTCAGGTATGTCAATTTTGACCCCCCACTGGGCCATGAGGTCTCTGCCAAGCAAGGGCTCCTTATAATTCAAAACGAAAGGGCGGATATTTGCCAATTGCCCTTTCGGCCCCTTAATTTGAACCACGCTTTTTGATTGTCTCGCCAATTGGAGGCCTCCTACACCTTGAACGTGTCCTGCCACATCCTGCAAAGCCCAATGTGACGGCCAGTCCTTCGCAGGCACGATCGTCACATCTGCTCCCGTGTCTAACAGGCCCGTTATTTGCAGGGCCTCCCCACCCACACTAAACTCACAAGCTACCCGGGGCCTTTCTTCAGTGATGGCCTGCACTGGGCAGGCCACCGGGGCTTCTGATGTGCTTCTGGGCCCTCGGGTGGGAATTATCTGGGCGATGATCTGGCCTTTTGGTAAGTAGGTAGGTGGGTGGGTGCAACGCAGCCAGAGAACGAGTCTCCCAGGGTTGTTAACCAGCGTGCCTGGGAGGATCTCGATCTCTTGCGGTGTGTGCTTGCAGTCCCCGATAACGATGAGCTCACCCTTGAGAACTGGCCAGGCACCCTGCTCCTCGGTGTTGACTGATGCTAAAGTCCCGTCAGCGTTCTTTAAGTGCAAGCCCTCGGTGAGCCGCAGCCTGTATGGTTGATGACTTGAATCTGTGGTCAAAATAGGCATGGAGATGTCATGGTCAGTAGATTTTGTCTCGTCCGGTAACTCTTTCCCCTTTTTATCTGGTGTAGTTGGCGGGGAACCAGGCAGGGTATCATAGGCGCTCTTCCCTTTTTCCTCTCCCCCTCTTACCCAGTCCACCCTATTTCTTTCATCGCGCCGGGTGGACCTGCGCTCCCCTTCTAGTTTTTTTGGTTGGGCTTCTGGCCCAACAGCCCGTCTCTCCCTCCTCCCCCTTTTTTGTTTTTGAGGGCATCTAGTTCTTGTTTAAGATGGCACTGAGATGCCCAATGCCCCAAATCCCCACAAAGATAGCAATGTTGTCTGTTAGGGACGTATGGTCTTTTCTGCAGAACTAGTCCTGAGGACGGCCGGGTGGTATCAATGGCAGAGACCCTCGGAGTCTTCGTGCGATGGTCAGCATCTCCAGCTTGCATAAAAGGAACTTTAACTTGGCACACCCGCAGCATCTCTTGAATGGTCGGGGGAGGGTCTAAGGGAAGACTCAGGATTGCATTTCTTGACATAGCACTAGAGTTTGCAAATGCCATCTCCCTTAGAAGCCCTTCCCTTACCGACGCATTTGGTACCTGTATTTCGATGGCCCGGGTGAGCCATTCCACGAACTCCGTGAAGGACTCTTTGGGTCCCTGTGTGATCTTAGAATAAGGTGTCATCGGGCCATCCAGGACCATTCCAAAAAATGCTGTTATTGCATGGTCCCTAATGATGTGGAGGGCTTTGAGTGGGATGGTTGTTGCTTGGTCTGTAGGAGACCCCCAGTGTCCCTCACCCAAAAGATGGTCTAGGGTGAGGGCATTCCCGTCCTCATCAACCGCGGTTTCCGGGTCGGTGAGGAGACTTGGCAAAGCATCCCTCAGCAGCTGCCTCCATGCTGCCTCCCAGAGTTTAAACTCTGTGGAATTCATGAGGCAGGAGAACATCTGCCTAAGGTCTGCCGGTACTACAGCAGCCCCACCGAGATCAGAGCGGAGAAGCCCCCTAAAATAGGGACTCTCCCGCCCATAATCCCGGTGGGCCTTGCATAGGTCCCTAATGGTAGATTGCGGGAATGGGTGATAGACTGGGCGCACATTGTGCCCTCCACGGGAGTTTTTGTAGACAACTGGGGCAAGGGATGGGACAGGGGAGGATTGAGGCAGCCCCATGGATTCAGGCCCCAGCTTCACCTCCCCCGGCTCCTCATCATGGGAACCGGAAGAGGGAGCGTGGGAACCAGAAGTCCAAGAGACACGCCTTCTGGGAGGGGGAGTGGTCTGGGCTGACGATGATTTCATGGGGGTGTTCCCAGAGGCGGGGTAGTAGGGAGGAGCTTTGGGAGGAGCCTTTGGGGAAGGCAAGGAAAAGGGAGGTGTCTTATGGGGAAGGGGTGGAGTTTGGAAAGGAAGGGGTTTGACATGTTAGGGGCGGGAAGAAAAGGGTTTAGGGAAGAAGGAGAGGGGGATGGGGAGAACCGCGCCATGCGGTCTCCGCCATTTTGTGAAACAGGGAAAGGGAAGCCATCTTGGGATCAGATCTCCCTGTCCAAACTAAACCGAACTTTAGGTCTAGTAACTGGGAAAGAAGGGGACAGGGAAAACTCTCGGGCTTCCTGGCCAGGGTTGCCCGAGGGACCCCGGGCAGTCCGGCCAAGACTACCCAGGTGGGGGATCCAGGCATTTTCAGGGAGCCTGAGCCAGCAGGCAGGGTCCCTGCTGCTCCCTTCAAAATGCCCTTCTGGGGACGAGGGGATTTGGGAGAAGGCAGAGGGGAACAGGGGGACAGCTGCCCGCAACTCGGCCCTTTTTGCATTCCCTCCTGATTTTTATTTGCAGAACTAAGCTGCATGACCAAATTAGAATATTTTTGGGCTTCATTTTTCCCTGACCCAGCCAATTGGAACATTTTTCTTTCTACTAAGCCCCAAAATCAGGCTGTGTAGATTTGGTCAGGGGATATTTGGGGGAAATGCAAAAACAGCCAGCGGACAAACCGCTTCAACTCGCCCTTCGATATCTTTAACTGGGCATCCTGAACAATAGAAACGAAACTATAGTACATACTCTTTTGAGCAACGGAGAGCCTCACACCCATCTCTCCTCCGAATGTTGCTCCCAGCTAACACCCAAGCGAAATTAAAATAGAAATAAAAAACTAACTGCAGATTTTCCTCCTAAAACCAAGTAGGGGACATTCTCCCACTCACTCGGGGAGCTGCAACAAACAAAACTGATGGTTCCAAAAATCCCAACAAAAGAACCACCACGCGAACCCGATCCACAAGAACAAAAGGTGTACACAACGAAAAACAACGAAAGGTGATCCACAGGAAGGTCCCAAACAGGGGAATAGGGCAAACCCCTACCCCCTGGGCTGCGCAGCCAGAATCCTCCGAGAGGATTCCTTCCCAACTGGATTCTCCCCCACCCAGGGAGAACCCACCACAAGTAAGTACCTCTTCTGAGGCTACTTACCCCCTCCTGGGATCTTGAAAGCTCGGGGTTGCTGGCCCGCCGCCTGAAGAGGGCTCCGAGGGTGCGCCGGAGTTGTCCTCTTCTCCCCCAGGAGCGAGCTTCCACAGAAACCGCTTCCACCGGGGTAGCGCGACGCCCAAGGACTTCTTTAGGCTCTTCAAAAGCCCCAGTCCGTGCCGCAGGGTCCGCCTCGTTGTCGGGGGGGCCCCACTTTGGGCACCAAACCGCGCTGTCGCAGTGTCCCTCGCGCTCGGTTGGCGCAGCTCGCAGGCTAGCTCAGCAAACTCACTGCGGCTAACGCGTGTTGAGGTCGGAGTGGCAGGCTGGGCAAGCCACTTCCTTCCTGTGGGGCCTTGGCTCCCCACACCAGCAACAAGGCTTTGGTGTCGACGCGACCACGGTGGCAGACAAAGAGTCGGCACTCTCGGACAGGGTGACATGATGGTTTATTGGAGGGGAGACCGGCAAGGAGCTCCGCCTCGGTCAGCTGCTGCCCAGAGAGAGCCCCAAGCAGAGCCGTGCAACAACTTTTAAACGGAGGTGGAACTAGGGGTGGCGACAACGGGTCAGCCAATGAGGGAGCAAAGGGGTGTAACAGGGGGTGTCAACCTTGGAACAGGGATCCAATCACAAGAAGGAGGTGGGGGATTTCCCAGGCACCCACCAACCACTCGACGCCCTCCCTGGATCTTTCCAGAGGCCAGGGAAGGGCTCCGAAGTGAGGGACAGGGCGCCCAAGGGGAGAGGGAGAGGATTGACAGAGGCAGGTGAGGGAGAGGGATGATTGACATAAAACAAACACACATAACAACTCATTGGGGGAGGAACTATTACAAAGAACAGGGGGGTACAACGGAGCAAACCAATACAGAAACCTGTATAAATTTTTCATAAAACAAGTAAAACAAACTGCGCACCGCCACAGAGTACCTTCACCCCGTAGTAGCCTCATTAGCCCCAGCTGATGAGAAACCCACTTCTGCCCTGGCAGCACAGGTGCATGAGCTCAAGGAGAGAAACCCTAACCGAAGGGGTTCCACTAAGATGAAGGTAGCCTCAACATCCCATGACCAAGCTGCCAGGTATTATAGAAGTGAGGATGATATGTCAGATCCCTGTGAAGGAACCTCTACCATGTATGCCCATGAAGGGAGTAATGACCGGTGCTAGAGGGGCCCTGCCTCTAGCCAGGGAGAGGCACGGGATAACCAAGTCTATTGGATGGTGTGGATCCGATGGCCTGGCACATCAGAGCCACAGAAATATGAAGCTTTAGTTGATACTGGTTCACAGTGTACCCTGATGCCATCAGAACATGTGGGGACAGAACCTATTTCCATTGCCGGGGTGACGGGGTGATCACAGGAATTGACTCTGTTGGAAGCCAAGGTGAGCCTGACCGAGAAGGAGTGGCAGAAACATCCGATTGTGACTGGCCCAGGGGCCCCACGTATTTTGGGCATAGACTTCCTCCAGAATGGCCATTACAAAGACCCCAAGGGACTCAGGGGGGCTTTTGGAATAGCTGCTGTGGAGGCAGAGGGCATTAACAAATTGAATAGCTTGCCTGGACTGTCGGAGGACCCATCTGCAGTAGGACTCTTAAAGGTGGAAGAGCAACGAGTTCCAGTTGCCACCTCGACAGTGCACCACCGGCAGTATCAGACAAATTGAGATGCCATGACCCCCATACTCAAGATGATCTGTGAGCTGGAGACCCAAGGGGTGGTCAGCAAAATCCACTCACCCTTCAAGAGCCCCACTTAGGCTGTGCGCAAGTCTGACGGAGAATGGAGATTGACCGTGGACTACCGTGCCTTAAATGAAGTGACTCCACCATTGAGTGCTGCTGTGCCGGATATGCTGGAGGTCCAGTATGAGCTGGAGTCCAAGGCAGCAAAATGGTACACCACTCTTGCCATTGCTAATGCATTTTTCTCCAATCCTCTGGCTGCAGAATGCAGGCCTCAGTTTGCTTTCACCTGGAGGGGCGTGCAGGACACCTGGAACCGACTGCCCCGGGGTGGAAACACAGCCCCACCATCTGCCATGGACTAATCCAGGCTGCACTGGAAAAGGGTGAGGCTCCGGAGCACCGACAGTACATCAATGACATCATTGTGGGGGGAAGACGGCAATGGAAGTGTTTGAGGAAGGAGAGAAGATTATCCAGATTCTCCTGGAAGCCGGTTTTGCCATCAAGAAGAACAAAGTCAAGGGACCTGCCCAAGAGATCCAGTTCCTGGGAGTGAAGTGGCAAGATGGAAGGCGTCAGATTCCTACTGAGGACATCAATAAGATCACTGCGATGTCTCCACCAACCAGCAAGAGCACAAGCTTTCCTAGGTGCCATAGGTTTCTGGAGGATGCACATTCCTGAGTACAGCCAGATTGTGAGCCCTCTCTACCTGGTCACCCACAAGAAGAATGATTTCCACTGGGGCCCTGAACAGCAACAAGCCTCTGCCCAGATCAAGCAGGAGAATGCTCATGTGGCAGCCCTTGGTGCAGTCAGGACAGGACCAGATGTGAAGAATGTGCTCTGCTGTGCAGCCGGGAACAATGGCCTGTCCTGGAGCCTTTGGCAGAAGGTGCCTGGGGAGACTCAGGGCCGACCACTGGGATTCTGGAGCTGAAGTCACAGAGGGTCCAAAGTCTACTAGACTCCAACACAGAAGAAAATCTTGGCTGCCTATGAAGGTGTTCAAGCCGCCTCAGAGGTGATTGGCACAGAAGCACAACTCCTGCTGGCACCTCAACTACTGGCACTGGGGTGGATGTTTAAAGGAAAGGTTCCCTCCACCCATCACGCCACCGATGCCACCTGGAGCAAATGGATTGCCCTCATCACTCAGCGTGCCCGCACTGGAAACCCAAATCGCTCTGGGATTTTGGAGATAATTACAAACTGGCCGGAAGGTGAAAACTTTGGTCTCATGGATGAAGAGGAACAGGAGCAAGTGACACGTGCTGAAGAAGCTCCACCATACAACTGACTGCCAGCAGAAGAAACATGCTACACTCTTTTCACTGATGGTTCCTGCCGCATCGTAGGGATGAATGGGACGTGGAAAGCTCCGTATGGAGCCCCACGCGACAGGTTGCACAAGCCACTGAAGGAGAAGGTGGGTCAAGCCAACTGGCTGACCTCAAAGCTGTTCAACTGGCCCTGGACTTTGCTGAAATAGAGAAGCTCTACCAAGCTGGCCAAAGCTCTACCTCTACACTGGTTCGTGGATGGTAGCCAATGCTCTGTGGGGTTGGCTGGACAGGTGGAAGAAGGCCAACTAGCAGCGTAGAGGAAAGCCAATCTGGGCTGCAGATGAGTGGAAAGACATTGCCAGTCGGGTAGAGAAGCTACCTGTCAAAGTCTGTCATGTAGATGCCCATGTCGCCAAGAGTCGGGCTAATGAGGAGCACCGAAACAACGAGCAGGTAGATCAGGCTGCCAAGATAGAGGTGTCAAAGACAGACTTAGATTGGCAACCCAAGGGAGAGTTGCTCCTAGCTTGATGGGCCTGTGATGACTCAGGTCATCAGGGCAGAGATGCCACCTATAAGTGCACGAGAGCGAGGGGTGGATCTAACCATGGACGGTATTTCTCAGGTTATCCATGACTGTGAGACGTGTGCTGCCATCAAGCAGGCCAAGCGGGTGAAGCCGCTATGGTATGGCGGGCGATGGTCCAAGTAGAAGTACGGGGAGGCCTGGCAGATTGACTACATCACCCTTCCCCAAACCTGCCAAGGCAAGCGCTATGTGCTGACCATGGTGGAATCCACCACCGGATGGTTGGAGACCTACCCTGTGCCCCACACTACTGCCCAGAACACCATCCTGGGCCTTGAAAAGCAAATCCTGTGGAGACATGGTACCCCTGAGAAGATTGAGTCCGACAATGGGACCCATTTCAAGAACAGCCTCATAAACACCTGGGCTAGAGAACACAGCATTGAGTGGGTGTACCATATTCCTTATCATACGCCAGCAGCTGGGAAAGTTGAAGGGTACTTAAAACCACCTTGAAGGCACTGGGTGGGGGGACATTCAAGAACTGGGAGATTAATTTAGCAAAGGCCACGTGGTTAGTGAACACTCGAGGTTCCACCAACCGAGCAGGCCCTGCCCAATCTGAGCCCCTGAGAACAAGAGATGGAGAGAAGGTTCCAGTGGTACACATGAGAGGTATGCTGGGAAAAACTGTTTGGATGAATTCTGCCTCCAGCAAAGACAATCCCGCTCGTGGGGTTCTTTTTGCTCAGGGACCTGGCTGCACATGGTGGGTGATGCAAAAGGATGGAGAGACCTGCTGCATACCTCAAGAGGACCTTGTTTTTCCGTGAACACTGTGACTGTGTCTGTATTCATATTCACGCGTATATATATGTATATTATTTAAAGGTTTAAAGTCAATATAATATGCTGGTATGGGAAAAAAAATTCGGGGCGGATAATGTTGGGGGTTAAGTTTTCCCGTGGAATTTTTCCCCCCATAAGTTGCTAGGAGACTAAATACTGATGCTTAAAAGGGTGCTTGCCCCATACAAAAGGTGTGGATCACTTAGTTTAGGGGGGGGAGGGAAAGGCTCCCAGGAGCGGAGGGTGGTGGTTTTTTTTTTGGCTGCTCGGATTTCCGGGGAGGATGGTTGAGCAATGGTTAGTTGCATGTGTTACAGAGACACACAAAGCAGTCACACGCAGACAAGAGATTTTCGCAGGGCAGAGGTCCTTCTTATGCAGCCCAAACCGAGCCAGGGCGGAGAGAGCCTCTTTGTTTTATTTCTTACTTTTTATACATTTGTGGGTCTAGCAGAAGATTGGCTTCTGGGGTTTTTCACCCCTCAGCCAAGTGGCTAAACCAGCTGTCAGTTACAATTGTTTTCAGGTTAGAAATATGCACACAGAGGACAGAGAATGAAAAACAAAGGATTTGTTTATGTTACATATGTGGGAAAAGTTAGAAAACTGCTCTAATATTCTACAGTAACTAAAAAGATCTGACTCCGTTTATGAAAATCAAAAGGCTATAAAAAACTCAGAAAAACTAGGGTAACAGCGTGGAGTCCACAGTTGGTGGAGGAGCCCCGTCCATTCGTCTGCTGGAGCGCCCGGGGAGTTCAGAGCTCTTTGCCTGCCCTGCTGAATCTGGGTCAGCCCGGGTCCAGCCGCCGCGGCTTCTTCAGCACTGCTCACTTGGCCTGCCAGGACACGCCCCTGCCTGCCGAGACAACCCACCATTTCCAGCCATGAGCCCCTAGTTTCCACCGTTTCAGCTTGGTGCTCTTGGGATTCCAAGAGATCAGACTGCCCGGGACTTGTGAGACAAAGCCCCTCGGGGTTCTTGGTTCTGTTTTATTATTATTATAATTGCTGTTGTTGTTGGTCTGTCCTGTTACATTTACTAGTGAAGGGCTGTTATTACTTCCCCCATAGCTCCAACTGAAAAGTTGTTTTTTTTTTAATCTTCCAAATTGTAATAACATGGAGGGAAGGGATTGGAATTCCCCATTCCTAGAGGGGCCCCGCCTCTCTCTAGCAGATACCTGTCTTTTCAAACCAAGACACAAGACCATCTGGCTCCCAACCACGGGGACTGTGCGGGCCACCCCGGGCACAGGGAACAAATGCCTGAGGCAGTGGGGAGAAGGGGGTCTCACCTGGCCAGCAGACCCACGGCATACTGGTGGGTGTCCGCACAGAGCAGCATGTCCCAGCCACACTTGCGTTCCATTGACACCACCACATGCTCACAGTGCATTTGGCAGAGCAGGGACTTCAGGGTCTGCACTGCAAAGCTGTGTGCAGAGCAAAGCCCCGGTCACACTGGGAGCACTGGCTGATGCTGCTGGGGATGTGGCAGGCACAGGAGGACTGGGATGGAGCACCTGTTGGGGCTAGTGGCAAGGCCATGTTGCTCCTGGCATGCCTTCCAGAAGGTATCGACCTCCTCTGGTATATCCAAAGTGCTGAAGAACACTTGGAAGAGCAGATGCACAAAGAGGCGGGCGAAATACACCAACACCATATGTGGCACACAGGGCAGCTGGAGGATCTTCCACATCACCACGGTTGCCTGCAAAGGACAAAGCATCCCGAGAAAGCGCTCGCTGCCGAGGTGTCCGAGCGTGTCGTCAGGGCCCGAGCATGGCCGGGAGAGGCCAGGGGAGACGCAGGGGGAGCACCGGGCCTGGTGCCCCCTGAAGCTGCCCCTAGGCCAGGTTTCATCCCAGCGCCTGAGGCAGGGAGATGCAGCAGGGCAAGGAGCATGAAAAGCTGCTGGAGAGGCAGCCTTGGGGTGAGCAAAGGCCAGTTCCAGAAACTCACAGCCAGGGCAAAGACACCCCTTTTGTCCCCATCAGAGGTGCACGTGCTGTGCTCTGGCCAGTTCCCCAGCACATCGAGGAGTTTCAGCTGCACACGGTCCGCGGTCCTGGGCGAATACAGGATCGTCTTCCACATGGACAGCGCAGCTCTGTGGGGTCAGAACTCGGTCTCAGGGGGGTCTCAGACACAGCGCTGTGGCCTGGGCAGCAGCGGGGAGCTGAGCTGGCTGCCAGCTCTGCCTCTGCCCACTGCCCCTTATTAGCAGCACAGATTATGATGGGGATGCTGGTTGTAGACAGAACTGACACGACTCAGAGTTGTCATCAACAAACAGCACGGAGTTTATGATTGCTGCTCCTTTTATAAGGAGGTTGAATTTCCCAGGCTTGGATAGCCAATTGGTTGGGATCTCTGGGCTGCCCAGATCTCTGGCCAGTGATGTGTCTGCATCCAGGGTTGAACAGGGTTGGCTGAGGTCCCTGTTTGAGTTCAAATCTATCCATCCTATCATTGTTCACCCAGGGACTTGTTTATCAAACGAGGCTAGCCGAACCGGGCTTCTTATTTTTGGTCAAATTTATTTGCCAGCTACAGACCAGCTGTGTTGTGACAGCACCCAGTGGTCGTGCCCTGGCAGCCCCCCCTGCCCTCCCCACGCCCCACCATCCCAGACTGGGCACCTCAGGGGACTCCCCACCCTCCTGGTGGGGTGGTGTCCCCGCCTCAACAGGGACTTTCTGCCATACCTTCTGCTGCAGGCCTTCGAGATGCTTTGGGGAAGCACCAGGGCAGCCAGGTGGCAGGCACAAGGTGGCTGTCTGGGGGCTGCTTATGTCCTCTGACACCCAGTTCCTCAGGATTTCCCACCACCCCAGCCCGGCCAAGCTGCCTGGCAGCAGCGCTGCAGCCCCGCAGGAGCTCCAGAGGAGCCCGTTCAAGAGGCACCTCAGAGCCCTCAGCCATCCAGCCAGCTACACACGGGCAGGAGGACACAGAAGGCGCTTCCTGGCTGGCACAGGGCATGTGACCATCGCCGGGCACCGGTCTCGCAGCGATCCCCGCAGCTTGGGCTGCTGCCCACCCGCTCTGTCGGCAGCGCAAAGGCTTCCACGGGACCACCAAAGGCCAAGGGGCTTCTGGCCATTTTCCCTGCAAGACTCTATGCCTGGGCAGCTAGCTGAGCACAAGCACCCTTTTCCCCCCCCTCTTCTTCTCTGCCCTGCATACCCTGGGCAGCAAAAGAAATCTCCTTGCATCCTGTCTATTATAACACATCCTATATTTATACGGTAAATAAAAATTAGAAGAAGAAAAGAACAGTCATGAGGAAAAAGAAAATCCCCATTGGCTCGGGTGGCCCCAAGCAGACAGGGTGTCCCGGATCAGTTTTCTCCAGAATTCCAGCAGCACCGCAGCCAGCCGAGGCCTGACAGTCGAGGCCGTGTCCTCCATACCCTGCGGAGCTCATCTTGAAGGTTCGCGAACATGGAATATCGAGATCTGTCTACTGCCCGGAGGATGTAGGAGGTTTGAAGTGCCAGGCGACTGATGGCAGGACTGACGTCATCTGCCATGTCTTCAAGGGCTGGAAGAGAAAGAAACAGAGCCACGGTCAGATCCCGGAGCTGCGGGGACCCGAGGAGAGCCCCCTGCCAGGCCCAGCCCAGCCCGCTCTTGCCGTGGCCAGGAGGGAGCAGGGACCAACGCGATCAGCCCAAAGCTGCTGGACACGAATGCGCCACGTGGCCCTGCAATCGCTGTGCGCTCTGCCCACGCCCCCCTCGTCCGCACAGGGAGCAGAGCCCCCCGCAGCCGGGCCAGGGCTTGCAGCTTCCCCCGCCAGCCCGCTGCCCTCACTCACCTTTGCAGACCAGCCGGAGCTGTTCCCGCTGCCTCCTGAGGCTCCGCCCGCAGATTCCTGTGAACACAGAACCTGTCACAGTCCCAGCAGCACAGCTCCCTGCCAGCGGCGCAGCTGCTGGCCCTGTGACCACACGGCTTCCTGGCCCGGCAGGGCTCGGCCCGGGCCCTTGCCGCCTGCTGCCGCCCAAGGGCACGGCTGCGAGAGGGCGGCAGCAGCCCCGAGGCCAGGCGGGGCTCCAGGGCGCCGGGCCCGGACGCCGCTGCCGGGGTAGCATCCGGGGCCGGGGCCGAGCTACGGCGGGCCGGGCAGGGAGCCCAGGCTCGTGGCTCACCAATGAACCTGATGGCCGCCTCTCGCAGGGGCTCCTGGGGGCTCTCCAGGTGTGGCAGGGCCTGGCGCAGGAGCTCGGCCGCTCGGCTCCTGTTCTCTTGCAGCTGGAGAGAGCGGCAGGAGGGAAGGGTTGGCGCGGGCTCAGCCCCCCGGCCGGGCTCTCGCTGCTCCCAGCCCCGGCCTCCCGTGCCCGCACACAGCCCTGAGGCCCGGCCAGCAGCTGCTGGCGCCGGGCTCTGGAGGGGCAGAGAGCCGGGTGCTGCCCGGGCCCGCCTCGCCCATCGGCTCGGGGCCACAGGAGCCTGGAGAAGAGCCCGCACAGCCCCTGGGTCCAGCACTGGGCAAAGGCACAGCTGCCAAGCCCACGCACCGAGCACCACAGCCAGGGGGCTTCTCCAGGCTGAGGCTGGGCCTTCCAGGCCCTTCTTACCAGGCACTCGCTGAACATCCACAACTTCTTCTCCTTCACTAGTTCTTCGAGATCCCTCCTCTTCAGGAACTTGGCTGCACAAAACAGCGTTGCCCAAGAAGCCTGGAGAGCAGCAGAGACACGTGGATGGCACCACAGCCCAGGGTACAGGAGCTGTGTCCCTGTGCCAAGTCCTGGAGAGCCTGCAGCCCGCAAGGCGCCAGGGGCAGGAGGGAGCTGAGCCCCCTCCCAGGGGGACACAGCAGCAGCCCACGAGTCTTCACCTCTGCCACATCCTGGTCCTCATCATGGCAATGGAAAAAGAGTGAAAGCAGGCTCTGGCGTACGTATGTCTTCAGGGCCTTTTCTTCCTTTTGTGCTGGAACAGTCATCGGTTTTTGGAAGAGCAATATGGCCAGCATCCGCACCTGGCTCTTACGCTGTATGAAAGGAAGAAAAAAAGACCTCAGCCGTGGCTGCTTGGGGCTCAGCCAGGTGCAAGGCTGCAAATCCATGTGGCATCAAATGCCTGGGCAGCACCCAGTGGCTGTGGCTGTGGCTACAGAGCCTTACGTGGTCAAAGAGTGGCAGGAGCGCCTCAGCCAGCTGCAGGGCAAAGGGGCTGGGTATCAGCAGGTCCTTGTCCATGACAATAAAGCTGAGTAGCATGACTGTCGTTTGGACTATCTCTCCATCTGGGTCTTTCAGGAGCTTCACAAGACTTTCAGTCAGGCTCTACATGTTTTCAGTCTGTGTGGAACACGAGTCTGTGAAACGCCACCCTGGTGCTGCAGGGCCCAGAGGCCAAAGGCCTGTCTCGAAGCCCTCGGGCAGCTGTACCGGGAGGCAGGAGAGCTGGGAGCAGCTGCCTCAGCGCCCAAAACCCAGCCCAGCCCAAGCGACTGCGCTCCCCAACCCCCCACTGCCCGCACGGCTTCAGCCGCTGCTGCCTTCTCACCATCGAGGGATAGTCAGCGAGCACAAGGAGTGCCCTGAGCGCCAGGTGACGCCTGTCCCTGGACTTGCTCCGCAGGAGCCTTGACAAGATTTGCAGGACTCTGTTACGACCGTGTTCACTCAAGTCCAGGTGATCTAGAGCCTGAAAGGCACAGGGCAGTGACAGGAGACCCGGCTGCAAGGAGCCCAGAAGCGCACAGGGCCGGGCCCAGGCAGCAGCAGCAGCGCAGGGCGCGGGCACCATCCCAGGCAGCTGCGGCTACGAGAGGGCAGAGAGCTGGGAGGCAGCTCAGCCAGGCAGCGCTGGCCTTCAGGCTCACCTCCACAAGGAATGCCAGGGCGGGCAGATCCCAGCGTGGCTCCTGTGTACTGAGCAGGCAGAGCAGGTAGCGAGCGATCCGGGAACACAAGGGTGTGGAGATGCAGGACATCTCCCTGGCAGGACAAAAAGTAACCAAGACTGTGTGCCGGGGGAACAAATCTCTCCCAGGGCCGACTCACAGAGGTCTGGTCTTTCACCACCGTCCTGCAAAGGGACCTGAGCCATTTGAGAGGCGGCTCCTTCTGAGCACCCTCCTCTCCCAGACTTTTCCAGCCTTTTTGGCAGACCCTCGGTGACAAGGCCATCTGGCTCCCAACCACGGGAACTGTGCGGGCCACCCCGGGCACAGGGAACAAATGCCTGAGGCAGTGGGGAGAAGGGGGTCTCACCTGGCCAGCAGACCCACGGCATACTGGTGGGTGTCCGCACAGAGCAGCATGTCCCAGCCACACTTGCGTTCCATTGACACCACCACATGCTCACAGTGCATTTGGCAGAGCAGGGACTTCAGGGTCTGCACTGCAAAGCTGTGTGCAGAGCAAAGCCCCGGTCACACTGGGAGCACTGGCTGATGCTGCTGGGGATGTGGCAGGCACAGGAGGACTGGGATGGAGCACCTGTTGGGGCTAGTGGCAAGGCCATGTTGCTCCTGGCATGCCTTCCAGAAGGTATCGACCTCCTCTGGTATATCCAAAGTGCTGAAGAACACTTGGAAGAGCAGATGCACAAAGAGGCGGGCGAAATACACCAACACCATATGTGGCACACAGGGCAGCTGGAGGATCTTCCACATCACCACGGTTGCCTGCAAAGGACAAAGCATCCCAAGAAAGCGCTCGCTGCCGAGGTGTCCGAGCGTGTCGTCAGGGCCCAAGCGTGGCCGGGAGAGGCCAGGGGAGACGCAGGGAGAGCACCGGGCCTGGTGCCCCCTGAAGCTGCCCCTAGGCCAGGTTTCATCCCAGTGCCTGAGGCAGGGAGATGCAGCAGGGCAAGGAGCATGAAAAGCTGCTGGAGAGGCAGCCTTGGGGTGAGCAAAGGCCAGTTCCAGAAACTCACAGCCAGGGCAAAGACACCCCTTTTGTCCCCATCAGAGGTGCACGTGCTGTGCTCTGGCCAGTTCTCCAGCACATCGAGGAGTTTCAGCTGCACACGGTCCGCGGTCCTGGGCGAGTACAGGATCGTCTTCCACATGGACATAGCAGCTCTGTGGGGTCAGAACTCGGTCTCAGGGGGGGTCTCAGACACAGCGCCGTGGCCTGGGCAGCAGCGGGGAGCTGAGTTGGCTGCCAGCTCTGCCTCTGCCTGCTGCCTGTCACTAGCAGCCGCCAGGCAGCCCAGCCCTGTGGGGAGAGGCCCCTGAGGGGCAGGGAAGAAGCATGGCAGCAGGCTCAGGGCCTGACATGCCGGGGCTGGGAAAGGGAGCAGCCAGAGGGCCGTAGTATTCTCCTTTGCTCAGGCACCTGGGGCAGGCTGTACAGGATGATGGGCTGGGGTGCCCTGAGTCCTCTGGGCAGGTGGGCCCCATACCTGTCACACAGTGGGGCCACACGCAGGAGAGTCACCACCACGTCAGCGGGCTCTGCATCGGTGAGATCCAGCAGGGTCCTGAACAGCTTGTGCTCAGAGTCCTCATTGGCCATGAGCCACTGGTGGATGTACCTCACCATGGCGGGGCACCTGGAGAAGGCACAGGGAGACTTGCAAAGCTGCCAAAGGGAGTCATGATTGCCCAGCTTCCCCAGAGAAGTGCTTCCCTTCCCACCACACTGCCATGGCCTCAAAGCCTCACAGGGACCAGCAGGCGTGGCTTGGGAGGCCAAGCAGTTCCTGGGAGGATCAAAGCCTGGGCACAGGCTGCTTACTTGCTTTGGACTGGAAAAACCCTCCTCTACAAGCATATCCAGCAGGGCAGCGCTGGTCTTGGTTTTGAAGATGGGAGAGTATACTCGGACCCCAGTGCCCATGGTGCTGGTCTCTTCCTCCCGCATTCTCTTGATGAATTTGCAAACCAGCTGGAGGAGAAGGGCAAGAAGACAGGGATGTTCCACGGAGCGCTCCAAGCACAGTGCTCAGCTGAGCAGCGACGGCAGGCCCAGCCCAGGTGCGGGGGATGGCTGCAGGTACCTGCGCTGTTGTGCGGAAGAGGCCACGGGCAGGGTCCTGCTCTTGTGTCCGGTCCAGGGCTGCATCTGGCAAAGAGCGAGCGCAGCTGCTTTGGCTGCGGGAGAGGCCGGAGAACAGAGCCCAGCCCTGTGCTCCCCAGGCAGGGAGAGCCCCGGGATGCCCCAGGGGATGGAGCAGGGCCACTGCAGGGTTCAGCTCCAGCCCATCTTCCATCCCATGCAGGGGTATGTCCCCAGGGGACGGGATGCCATGCGATGCCGTGCGGCCAAGCTGGCTGCTGGCACCAGCCCGGTCACTGCTCAGCAACTCACCCTCGTGCAGTGGCTGGAACTGCTGCACCTCTTCCGTCCCCAGTGCTTGGGCAGCACCGGGGCCTTCTTCCTCCGCTTCGTCCATCCAGGCCAGCTTGGGCACTCTCGGGGGTCTCTGCTCCATGTCAGCGACTGGATTTATGGCTACTAGCAGGAGAGATGGCTCGGAAAACCTCCGAGTCAGCAAGTCCTGCAGTTGTGCCTGGAAGGCACCTGCAAGTCTGAAGTACTGGGAAGAGTACAGGACCGCAAGTCTTGCACTCTGGTCTCGAGGGCTCCTGCCACAAGGACGGGAGACTCCTCGTCAAGGATTGTGCTCTGGCCTCGAGGGCACCGGCACCAGGGATGGGAGATGCCTCGGCAAAGCTCCGAGGCGCCAGTTCCCACAGTCTGCCCTCAAGGGCACCTGCAGAAGAGAAGCCTTGGGAAGGCCACGGGTCAGCAAGCCCTGTGGTCTGGCCGCGAGGTCACTTGCAGGAATAACACCTCCGAAAAGCTCTGGGTCAGACAAAACCGAGTGTGCTGTGGGGGGGGCTCCTCACGACACTGCTCTATCCTGTCCGGTCCCGTCACGTGCTCCGAGCACTGTGGCGTGGCTGCGTCGCCGCCAGCACCAGTGTCACCACGTGTCACAAAGGGCCCTTTGACACCCTGTCCCACTCCCTCCCACAGTGACCATGCTGCGCCGTGTCACAAAGGGCCCTTGCACACGCTGCCACCTGTGCTGGGGCTGCCCTCAGCCCACCCAAAGTGGCCCAGGTTGAAAGGATTCCCTCGGGCCGGGTGTCCAAGACAGCCCAAGAGGACCTTTAGGAGCGGCTCAAGCCATCAGCAAACGCTGCCCTGCTCTGTGGGCTCGGGGCAGCAGAAGGAGCCCCCAGGGCTGCCGACGCAGCCACTGTGGGAAGGGCACGGGGCCTTCCGCAGAAGCTGGCACGGCCTTCTTGGGACACGTCCCGGCTGGTGGTCATCCTAATCCCGCGGGTGTGACACAGCCGAGGCACCTGTGGGCCTGGGCAGGAATGCTGCTCAGACCCCTGGGGCCTGGGGAGCACTGAAATCAGTGGGTGTGGCAGTCCCCCCTCACATGTCGTTGGGCAGCAGTGGTATCCGTCTCCTGCAGAGACACTGTTGAGTTACCTCATGTTCTTTCACCTGTTCTTGCTTTCTGGAAAAATCATCAGCCCAGCTTCTGATATTCTGTGCTCCAATTCTGCGTGTCTGTTTGTGGCAGCTTGTGTCCAAACACAACTGCATCCCTGCTGAGCATGGCAATTGACGGCCACAAACAGGGAAGTCCCCAGTGAACCTTGAGGCAGACACCTGGGGAATTGCAGAGGAGAGGGATAACTCTAGGAGGGGAAGCTGTTTTCTGTCTCTGATTATGGTGCCTGAAAGAGTAGCCCAGCCCTAGAAGCAGACAGGTGCAATTTTGCATGCCACAATGTACAAAGATATTAAGCCTAATAATTAGGCAGAATGAAAAGGGGGGCTGCCAGTATGCATGAGGGTCTGGAGGGGTAGCCCAAGGTGTAGCTGAGGTCACCTAGTCTGTTCAGCGTGGAGAAGAGGAGACTGAAGGGAGTCAATTGTGGTCTCCAACATCCTTCTGAGGGGAATCAGAGGGGCAGGTGCAGATCTTTTCACTGTTGTGACCAGTGACAGGACTCGAACAAAAGGCAGGGAGCTGGGTCAGAGTAGGTTTTGTTTCAGTATCAGGAAAAGGTTTTTCACCCAGAGCAGGGTCAGGCACTGGGACAGGTTCTCCTCCAGGGAAATGGTCACAGCATGTTGGGGATTAGATTTGTTCCTTTTGTCTTAAAGCGTTTTTCCCCATAAGTTACTAGGAAACAAAGTGCTGGTACTTAGAGGGTACGGGACTAACACAAAAAGATGTGGCAGGGAGGGAGATGATCACACGAAATTTGGGGGAGGGAAAAAGGACAGGGCTGCGGGGAGCTGGGTTTTCTTTTTTCCTGCTCTTGGCATCGGAGAGGAACGGTTGGGCTGCTGCTTGCCGCGTGAAGGGTCCACTGTTAACGGAGGGTTCGGTCCTGGGAATTCTACCACCATCCATCATCCTCTTGTGTGCCCGGGAACTCGGAGCCCCTTCGCCTGCCCTGCTGGAGCTGGGCCAGCCCTGCCCAGCCGTCATGGCTTCTTCAGCACTGCTCACTTTGCTGGGACATTCCCCCTTGCCTGCCAGGACACCCCCCTGCCTGCTGGGGACCCTCGCCGTTCCATTCACCAGCCTGGGAGTTTTCCACTGTTCCAGCTTGGTGCTCTCGGGATCCCAAGAGATCAGACTGCCCCGGGTTTTGTGAAACAAAGCCCCTCAAGGTTCCTGGTTCTGTTTATTATTAATACTGTAGTGGTTGTTCTTTGTTTGTCTTGTTATACTTACTAGTAAAGAACTGTTATTCCTTTCCCCATAGCTCTGACTGAAAAGCCTCTTTAATCTCCTAAATTATAATGACGTAGAGGGAAGGGATTGGAATTCCCCATTCCTAGAGAGGCCCCACCTCTCCCTAGCAGATACCTGTCTTTCAAACCAAGACAGATTTTGGTGCCCAATGTGAGGCATTGAGAGGAAAAGGAGTAGCAGTTCTTCAGTGCCTACCTTGTTGTGTACCGGATATCATGTGGTCTGGCTTACCCTCGTTCAGGTGGCATGTGGTGGTGGCCGTATTTCTCCCATTTGCAGGCTGTCATGGGTTAGTACAGTTTGGTTTTTTTAGTTATAGAAAAATGTAGAATAATTCTCCAGGTCAAGACCTGGGAATTGCTTTGGAAGAGACAGGGACCTATCAGAGAGTTAGTTGGAATATTGGCATCTGTTTTAACCACTGAGAATTACTAGCTGCGACTTAGGGAAGTACCATATAAAACCCTATGAATTTCCTGTAGGTGAGTCCTTTTTCTTCTTCCTTTGTCCAGAGAGAGACAGGTAACATCGAGTTGGGCCTGCTGCTCCCACCTTTTGGGGGGGAGCTGGCCTGAGGCCTGGCCGGATTCTATCGGCTCCCAGGGGAAGTGGGGGGGGAAGGAGAAGTTGCTGTTTTGCAACAGCTACTTTCTTCAGACTTCTCTGGAGCAGGGAGAGATCTCTGCTGGGCCCCTGATGGGAGCTATGGGCACCATTTGGGCTGAAGACACCCTGGTTTGCACTGAGGGGTAGGCTGAGAAGGCATTTATGATCCCGCCTGTTGTTTCTTTTTTCTTTTGTGATTCCGGACTGCCTGGGTGCTCCGATCTCTGATGTTTCTGTGAGTTCTTCTTCCCTCACCAGTTTGGCCTTGAAACATCTAACACTACAAGCTACAGAGGGAGGGACAAAGACTCTGAGCAGATTTAACTCTTTCTTAGCAACATGAAGCTTCCAGAGCTCAGCCCTCCTCTGAGAGAGTAAGAAAGGACAGAGTGAACATAAAGAACAACAGAATGAAGTCAGTACAGCAAGAGTGAAAAGGCTATTAGGACAGAGGGTTGAAGAGTTGGTTGTTCTATTCTTACTTGAGCCATGGAAATGAACTCTATATTGAAGTCATTCCTTTAAACTGTGGGAAAGATATGCATTTGGGGAGATGATTGTTTTAATTTGTGTGTAGATTTAAGCAAAAGCGTTTGTGATGAACTAAGTAATATCCTATAAGATACTTAAACAGAGATGAAGATGAGAAGCCCCCTGCGCCAGTGAAGAAGTGAGAAGATATCTCTGTACCTTGAAGTGAAGAATCCTTTGCTTTGGAGTTATTAATCTTTAAAAGGTGACACCCCAGTATGCAAAAGTCTAAGACCCATGACCTATAAGCAGCTTGGGAACCTGCTCCTGGGAGGGTCACAAAAGCAGGTTTCTCCGGGCGGTTGTTTTTGTGACAGTTTAGAACCCGCAAGAGAACTGTTCTAAGTTGTCAGTGGGATCCATGACTCGAAAGGATACTCTTCCCCTAATGAATTGATGAAAGACTATTGTCAGAGAGTGAAACTGACTGAAAATCACAAGTTTTGTCTCTTTATGTTGTTTTGTAGGAAAGTGAACAGTTTGTAAGAGGAAGGAAAAGTGTTTTTGAAGTTTCATTCTATTTTAGTTTTTTTTCCAACTTTCTTTTTTTCTATTCTTTTAGTGTATGTTAATAAACTATTTGTTAATTTTAAGGTTGAGCCTGCTTTGTTTTTCTCCTAGTCTCTCTCTCACAAAAACAGTAACTACCAAGACCAAAATTTAGTGAACGTGAAACCACTACATTAATTGGTGTTTCCGCCTGGTTTGAAATTAAAACTATGACACAGGCCCTTATCTAAACATGGGCCCTGTAACTAGGGCTACTGCGTCTGTCATCCAGTTTGCTCTATGGGTTAACAAGGTGAGGAATTAGTGGATTTTTAATTTCCTCTGGAAGGCAGGCACATGGATTCAGGCTATCATACACTAACTGTGTGGTTTTGGGGTTACTTTAACAATGGTACCTACTGTGAGGAAATGACACCCGGGGAAATTTTTTCCCAACCCTTCACCCAGCTCTTTGGGTCTACCCCACCAGTCTTTGAAGGGTTCAAATCTCTGAATGCTAATGATATCATACAGTGGCTAGTGTTGCTGGTATGCCTGTTCTGTTTAGCATTTAGAGATAGGGGGAGCTTGACCTGGATAACTACCCTGATACCTACCCCAGAGAACAAGGATACTGCCCCACAGCCTGACCCTGCCCCACAGCCTGCCCCAGAAATAAACCACCCAGATTGGGTGAAGGAGATCCGTGAGATGGGCCAGATGCTGAGGGAGTACATTTCCCCTGTAGTAGCCTCCTTAGCCCCAGCTGGTGGGAAACCCTCCCCCTGCCCCAACAAAGGAGAGTCTGATGGTGCAGCAGCGGAACCCAGAGACATTACAACCACCCAGGTTCCAGCTGAACCACAGGGTCAGTCCCAGCCAGCAGCAGCTGCCCCTGTGGAAACAAAGAAGTATAAGGTGAAATCAGAGCACTCAGGCAGCAAGGATAAGAAAGGAGGACCCTCACAACCCACAGGGGAGTCAGAGGTTGAGATCATCGCTGAGTCCCTGACATCTGAAAGTCTCCGTAATCTGCAAAAAGATCTTGCACGATGGGGACGTGAGGCTTATACAGCCTGGTTACTTTGGGTTTGGGACCTCATAGGTATAGGCATACAACTAGATAGTGGTGAGGCAAGGAATTTGGAACCCTTGACCCAGGACTCAGGTGTGAATCAGGTATTCGTAAGGGAGCCAGGGCCCCTTTCTCTCTGGGAGTGGCTTTTAATGAGTGTAAGGGAGAGGTTTGTCCACAGAGACAGAATGCAACAGCACCACCACAGAATGTGCTGGAAGACCCTTGAGGAGGGGATCCAAAAGCTGAGAGAAGTGGCAGTATTGGAGGTACTCTTTGGGAGGGGTGGACAGCATGATAATGACCCCAACAAAGTCAGGTGCACAGGGCAAATGCTGTGGAATCTGGCAGCTCTAGGACCATCGCAATACGCCGCATTCATTGCAACAATTAATGCCGATAGCAACCGAGAGACAGTGGGTCGTGTAGCCAACAAGCTCAGAAATTACGGGAGTATGATCAATGGCCCAGTGCAGGCTTGGGTCTCTGCCATGGTTAAGGAACTCAGAGAGGAGATGAGGGAGATGAGGGAGATGAGGGAGATGAGGGAGGAGATGAGGAGGAACAATTCCCATGTGGCACCGGTGCAAGTTACAAGCCCCAGAGTCAGAGCTCATTGTCCCCCAGCTAGAGAGAGAGAGGGTACACCCCACGAGCTGACCTGTGGTTCTTTCTCTGTGACCATGGGGAGGACATGGGAAAGTGGGATGGGAAACCCACATCTGCCCTGGCAGCACGGGTGCATGAGCTCAAGGAGAGAAACCCTAACCGAAGGGGTTCCACTAAGATGAAGGTAGCCTCAACATCCCATGACCAGGCTGCCAGGTATTATAGAAGTGAGGATGATATGTCGGATCCCTGTGAAGGAACCTCTACCATGTATGCCCATGAAGGGAATAATGACTGGTGCTAGAGGGGCCCTGTCTCTAGCCAGGGAGAGGCACGGGATAACCGGGTCTATTGGACGGTGTGGATCCGATGGCCTGGCACATCAGAGCCACAGAAATATGAAGCTTTGGTTGAGACTGGTTCACAGTGTACCCTGATGCCATCAGAACATGTGGGGACAGAACCTATTTCCATTGCCGGGGTGACGGGGGCATCACAGGAATTGACTCTGTTGGAAGCCAAGGTGAGCCTGACCAGGAAGGAGTGGCAGAAACATCCGATTGTGACTGGCCCGGGGGCCCCACGTATTTTGGGCATAGACTTCCTCCAGAATGGCCATTACAAAGACCCCAAGGGACTCAGGGGGGCTTTTGGAATAGCTGCTGTGGAGGCAGAGGGCATTAACAAATTGAATAGCTTGCCTGGACTGTCGGAGGACCCATCTGCAGTAGGACTCTTAAAGGTGGAAGAGCAACGAGTTCCAGTTGCCACCTCGACAGTGCACCGCCGGCAGTGTCAGACAAATTGAGATGCCATGATCCTCATACACAAGATGATCCATAAGCTGGAGACCCAAGGGGTGGTCAGCAAAACCCACTCACCCTTCAAGAGCCCCACTTAGGCTGTGCGCAAGTCTGACGGAGAATGGAGATTGACTGTGGACTACCATGCCTTAAATGAAGTGACTCCACCATTGAGTGCTGCTGTGCTGGATATGCTGGAGGTCCAGTATGAGCTGGAGTCCAAGGCAGCAAAATGGTACACCACTCTTGCCATTGCTAATGCATTTTTCTCCAATCCTCTGGCTGCAGAATGCAGGCCTCAGTTTGCTTTCACCTGGAGGGGCGTGCAGGACACCTGGAACCGACTGCCCCGGGGTGGAAACACAGCCCCACCATCTGCCATGGACTAATCCAGGCTGCACTGGAAAAGGGTGAGGCTCCGGAGCACCGACAGTACATCAATGACATCATTGTGGGGGGAAGACGGCAATGGAAGTGTTTGAGGAAGGAGAGAAGATTATCCAGATTCTCCTGGAAGCCGGTTTTGCCATCGAGAAGAACAAAGTCAAGGGACCTGCCCAAGAGATCCAGTTCCTGGGAGTGAAGTGGCAAGATGGAAGGCGTCAGATTCCTACTGAGGACATCAATAAGGTCGCTGCGATGTCTCCACCAACCAGCAAGAGCACAAGCTTTCCTAGGTGCCATAGGTTTCTGGAGGATGCACATTCCTGAGTACAGCCAGATTGTGAGCCCTCTCTACCTGGTCACCCACAAGAAGAATGATTTCCACTGGGGCCCTGAACAGCAACAAGCCTCTGCCCAGATCAAGAAGGAGAATGCTCATGTGGCAGCCCTTGGTGCAGTCAGGACAGGACCAGATGTGAAGAATGTGCTCTGCTGTGCAGCCGGGAACAATGGCCTGTCCTGGAGCCTTTGGCAGAAGGTGCCTGGGGAGACTTGGGGCCGACCACTGGGATTCTGGAGCTGAAGTCACAGAGGGTCCAAAGTCTACTAGACTCCAACACAGAAGAAAATCTTGGCTGCCTATGAAGGTGTTCAAGCCGCCTCAGAGGTGATTGGCACAGAAGCACAACTCCTGCTGGCACCTCAACTACTGGCACTGGGGTGGATGTTTAAAGGAAAGGTTCCCTCCACCCATCACGCCACCGATGCCACCTGGAGCAAATGGATTGCCCTTATCACTCAGCGCGCCCGCACTGGAAACCCAAATCGCTCTGGGATTTTGGAGATAATTACAAACTGGCCGGAAGGTGAAAACTTTGTTCTTACGGATGAAGAGGAACAGGAGCAAGTGACACGTGCTGAAGGAGCTCCACCATACAACCAACTGCTAGCAGAAGAAACATGCTACACTCTTTTCACTGATGGTTCCTGCCACATCGTAGGGATGAATGGGAAGTGGAAAGCTCCGTATGGAGCCCCACGCGACAGGTTGCACAAGCCACTGAAGGAGAAGGTGGGTCAAGCCAACTGGCTGACCTCAAAGCTGTTCAACTGGCCCTGGACTTTGCTGAAAGAGAGAAGCTCTACCAAGCTGGTCAAAGCTCTACCTCTACACTGGTTCATGGATGGTAGCCAATGCTCTGTGGGGTTGGCTGGACAGGTGGAAGTAGGCCAACTAGCAGCGTAGAGGAAAGCCAGTCTGGGCTGCAGATGTGTGGAAAGACATTGCCAGTCGGGTAGAGAAGCTACCTGTCAAAGTCTGTCATGTAGATGCCCATGTCGCCAAGAGTCGGGCTAATGAGGAGCACCGAAACAACGAGCAGGTAGATCAGGCTGCCAAGATAGAGGTGTCAAAGATAGACTTAGATTGGCAACCCAAGGGAGAGTTGCTCCTAGCTTGATGGGCCCGTGATGACTCAGGTCATCAGGGCAGAGATGCCACCTATAAGTGCACGAGAGCGAGGGGTGGATCTAACCATGGACGGTATTTCTCAGGTTATCCATGACTGTGCGACGTGTGTTGCCATCAAGCAGGCCAAGCGGGTGAAGCCGCTATGGTATAGCGGGCGATGGTCCAAGTAGAAGTACGGGGAGGCCTGGCAGATTGACTACATCACCCTTCCCCAAACCCACCAAGGCAAGCGCTATGTGCTGACCATGGTGGAATCCACCACCGGATGGTTGGAGACCTACCCTGTGCCCCACACTACTGCCCAGAACACCATCCTGGGCCTTGGAAAGCAAATCCTGTGGAGACATGGTACCCCTGAGAAGATTGAGTCCGACAATGGGACCCATTTCAAGAACAGCCTTATAAACACCTGGGCTAGAGAACACAGCATTGAGTGGGTGTACCATATTCCTTATCATGCGCCAGCAGCCGGGAAAGTTGAAGGGTACTTAAAACCACCTTGAAGGCACTAGGTGGGGGGACATTCAAGAACTGGGAGATTAATTTAGCAAAGGCCACGTGGTTAGTGAACACTCGAGGTTCCACCAACCGAGCAGGCCCTGCCCAATCTGAGCCCCTGAGAACAAGAGATGGAGAGAAGATTCCAGTGGTACCCATGAGAGGAATGCTGGGAAAAACTGTTTGAATGAATTCTGCCTCCAGCAAAGACAATCCCACTCGTGGGGTTCTTTTTGCTCAGGGACCTGGCTGCACATGGTGGGTGATGCAAAAGGATGGAGAGACCTGCTGCATACCTCAAGGGGACCTTGTTTTTCCGTGAACACTGTGACTGTGTCTGTATTCATATTCACGCGTATATATATGTATATTATTTAAAGGTTTAAAGTCAATATAATATGCTGGTATGGGAAAAAAAATTCGGGGCGGATAATGTTGGGGGTTAAGTTTTCCCGTGGAATTTTTCCCCCCATAAGTTGCTAGGAGACTAAATACTGATGCTTAAAAGGGTGCTTGCCCCATACAAAAGGTGTGGATCACTTAGTTTAGGGGGGGGAGGGAAAGGCTCCCAGGAGCGGAGGGTGGTGGTTTTTTTTTTGGCTGCTCGGATTTCCGGGGAGGATGGTTGAGCAATGGTTAGTTGCATGTGTTACAGAGACACACAAAGCAGTCACACGCAGACAAGAGATTTTCGCAGGGCAGAGGTCCTTCTTATGCAGCCCAAACCGAGCCAGGGCGGAGAGAGCCTCTTTGTTTTATTTCTTACTTTTTATACATTTGTGGGTCTAGCAGAAGATTGGCTTCTGGGGTTTTTCACCCCTCAGCCAAGTGGCTAAACCAGCTGTCAGTTACAATTGTTTTCAGGTTAGAAATATGCACACAGAGGACAGAGAATGAAAAACAAAGGATTTGTTTATGTTACATATGTGGGAAAAGTTAGAAAACTGCTCTAATACTCTACAGTAACTAAAAAGATCTGACTCCGTTTATGAAAATCAAAAAGGCTATAAAAAACTCAGAAAAACTAGGGTAACAGCGTGGAGTCCACAGTTGGTGGAGGAGCCCCGTCCATTCGTCTGCTGGAGCGCCCGGGGAGTTCAGAGCTCTTTGCCTGCCCTGCTGAATCTGGGTCAGCCCGGGTCCAGCCGCCGCGGCTTCTTCAGCACTGCTCACTTGGCCTGCCAGGACACGCCCCTGCCTGCCGAGACAACCCACCATTTCCAGCCATGAGCCCCTAGTTTCCACCGTTTCAGCTTGGTGCTCTTGGGATTCCAAGAGATCAGACTGCCCGGGACTTGTGAGACAAAGCCCCTCGGGGTTCTTGGTTCTGTTTTATTATTATTATAATTGCTGTTGTTGTTGGTCTGTCCTGTTACATTTACTAGTGAAGGGCTGTTATTCCTTCCCCCATAGCTCCGACTGAAAAGTTGTTTTTTTTTAATCTTCCAAATTGTAATAACATGGAGGGAAGGGATTGGAATTCCCCATTCCTAGAGGGGCCCCGCCTCTCTCTAGCAGATACCTGTCTGTTCAAACCAAGACACAAGACCATCTGGCTTCCAGCCACGGGGACTGTGCGGGCCACCCCGGGCACAGGGAACAAATGCCTGAGGCAGTGGGGAGAAGGGGGTCTCACCTGGCCAGCAGACCCACGGCATACTGGTGGGTGTCCGCACAGAGCAGCATGTCCCAGCCACACTTGCGTTCCATTGACACCACCACATGCTCACAGTGCATTTGGCAGAGCAGGGACTTCAGGGTCTGCACTGCAAAGCTGTGTGCAGAGCAAAGCCCCGGTCACACTGGGAGCACTGGCTGATGCTGCTGGGGATGTGGCAGGCACAGGAGGACTGGGATGGAGCACCTGTTGGGGCTAGTGGCAAGGCCATGTTGCTCCTGGCATGCCTTCCAGAAGGTATCGACCTCCTCTGGTATATCCAAAGTGCTGAAGAACACTTGGAAGAGCAGATGCACAAAGAGGCGGGCGAAATACACCAACACCATATGTGGCACACAGGGCAGCTGGAGGATCTTCCACATCACCACGGTTGCCTGCAAAGGACAAAGCATCCCGAGAAAGCGCTCGCTGCCGAGGTGTCCGAGCGTGTCGTCAGGGCCCGAGCGTGGCCGGGAGAGGCCAGGGGAGACGCAGGGAGAGCACCGGGCCTGGTGCCCCCTGAAGCTGCCCCTAGGCCAGGTTTCATCCCAGTGCCTGAGGCAGGGAGATGCAGCAGGGCAAGGAGCATGAAAAGCTGCTGGAGAGGCAGCCTTGGGGTGAGCAAAGGCCAGTTCCAGAAACTCACAGCCAGGGCAAAGACACCCCTTTTGTCCCCATCAGAGGTGCACGTGCTGTGCTCTGGCCAGTTCCCCAGCACATCGAGGAGTTTCAGCTGCACACGGTCCGCGGTCCTGGGCGAATACAGGATCGTCTTCCACATGGACATAGCAGCTCTGTGGGGTCAGAACTCGGTCTCAGGGGGGGTCTCAGACACAGCGCCGTGGCCTGGGCAGCAGCGGGGAGCTGAGCTGGCTGCCAGCTCTGCCTCTGCCCACTGCCCCTTATTAGCAGCACTGATTATGATGGGGATGCTGGTTGTAGACAGAACTGACACGACTCAGAGTTGTCATCAACAAACAGCACGGAGTTTATGATTGCTGCTCCTTTTATAAGGAGGTTGAATTTCCCAGGCTTGGATAGCCAATTGGTTGGGATCTCTGGGCTGCCCAGATCTCTGGCCAGTGATGTGTCTGCATCCAGGGTTGAACAGGGTTGGCTGAGGTCCCTGTTTGAGTTCAAATCTATCCATCCTATCATTGTTCACCCAGGGACTTGTTTATCGAACGAGGCTAGCCGAACCGGGCTTCTTATTTTTGGTCAAATTTATTTGCCAGCTACAGACCAGCTGTGTTGTGACAGCACCCAGTGGTCGTGCCCTGGCAGCCCCCCCTGCCCTCCCCGCGCCCCACCATCCCAGACTGGGCACCTCAGGGGACTCCCCACCCTCCTGGTGGGGTGGTGTCCCCGCCTCAACAGGGACTTTCTGCCATACCTTCTGCTGCAGGCCTTCGAGATGCTTTGGGGAAGCACCAGGGCAGCCAGGTGGCAGGCACAAGGCAGCTGCCTGGGGGCTGCTTATGGCCTCTGACACCCAGTTCCTCAGGATTTCCCACCACCCCAGCCCGGCCAAGCTGCCTGGCAGCAGCGCTGCAGCCCCGCAGGAGCTCCAGAGGAGCCCGTTCAAGAAGCACCTCAGAGCCCTCAGCCATCCAGCCAGCTACACACGGGCAGGAGGACACAGAAGGCGCTTCCTGGCTGGCACAGGGCATGTGACCATCTCCGGGCACCGGTCTCGCAGCGATCCCCACAGCTTGGGCTGCTGCCCACCCGCTCTGTCGGCAGCGCAAAGGCTTCCACGGGACCACCAAAGGCCAAGGGGCTTCTGGCCATTTTCCCTGCAAGACTCTATGCCTGGGCAGCTAGCTGAGCACAAGCACCCTTTTCCCCCCCTCTTCTTCTCTGCCCTGCATACCCTGGGCAGCAAAAGAAATCTCCTTGCATCCTGTCTATTATAACACATCCTATATTTATACGGTAAATAAAAATTAGAAGAAGAAAAGAACAGTCATGAGGAAAAGAAAATCCCCACTGGCTCGGGTGGCCCCAAGCAGACAGGGTGTCCCGGATCAGTTTTCTCCAGAATTCCAGCAGCACCGCAGCCAGCCGAGGCCTGACAGTCGAGGCCGTGTCCTCCATACCCTGCGGAGCTCATCTTGCAGGTTCGCGAACATGGAATATCGAGATCTGTCTACTGCCCGGAGGATGTAGGAGGTTTGAAGTGCCAGGCGACTGATGGCAGGACTGACGTCATCTGCCATGTCTTCAAGGGCTGGAAGAGAAAGAAACAGAGCCACGGTCAGATCCCGGAGCTGCGGGGACCCGAGGAGAGCCCCCTGCCAGGCCCAGCCCAGCCCGCTCTTGCCGTGGCCAGGAGGGAGCAGGGACCAACGCGATCAGCCCAAAGCTGCTGGACACGAATGCGCCACGTGGCCCTGCAATCGCTGTGCGCTCTGCCCACGCCCCCCTCGTCCGCACAGGGAGCAGAGCCCCCCCGCAGCCGGGCCAGGGCTTGCAGCTTCCCCCGCCAGCCCGCTGCCCTCACTCACCTTTGCAGACCAGCCGGAGCTGTTCCCGCTGCCTCCTGAGGCTCCGCCCGCAGATTCCTGTGAACACAGAACCTGTCACGGTCCCAGCAGCACAGCTCCCTGCCAGCGGCGCAGCTGCTGGCCCTGTGACCACACGGCTTCCTGGCCCGGCAGGGCTCGGCCCGGGCCCTTGCCGCCTGCTGCCGCCCAAGGGCACGGCTGCGAGAGGGCGGCAGCAGCCCCGAGGCCAGGCGGGGCTCCAGGGCGCCGGGCCCGGACGCCGCTGCCGGGGTAGCATCCGGGGCCGGGGCCGAGCTACGGCGGGCCGGGCAGGGAGCCCAGGCTCGTGGCTCACCAATGAACCTGATGGCCGCCTCTCGCAGGGGCTCCTGGGGGCTCTCCAGGTGTGGCAGGGCCTGGCGCAGGAGCTCGGCCGCTCGGCTCCTGTTCTCTTGCAGCTGGAGAGAGCGGCAGGAGGGAAGGGTTGGCGCGGGCTCAGCCCCCCGGCCGGGCTCTCGCTGCTCCCAGCCCCGGCCTCCCGTGCCCGCACACAGCCCTGAGGCCCGGCCAGCAGCCGCTGGCGCCGGGCTCTGGAGGGGCAGAGAGCCGGGTGCTGCCCGGGCCCGCCTCGCCCATCGGCTCGGGGCCACAGGAGCCTGGAGAAGAGCCCGCGCAGCCCCTGGGTCCAGCACTGGGCAAAGGCACAGCTGCCAAGCCCACGCACCGAGCACCATAGCCAGGGGGCTTCTCCAGGCTGAGGCTGGGCCTTCCAGGCCCTTCTTACCAGGCACTCGCTGAACATCCACAACTTCTTCTCCTTCACTAGTTCTTCGAGATCCCTCCTCTTCAGGAACTTGGCTGCACAAAACAGCGTTGCCCAAGAAGCCTGGAGAGCAGCAGAGACGCGTGGATGGCACCACAGCCCAGGGTACAGGAGCCGTGTCCCTGTGCCAAGTCCTGGAGAGCCTGCAGCCCGCAAGGCGCCAGGGGCAGGAGGGAGCTGAGCCCCCTCCCAGGGGGACACAGCAGCAGCCCACGAGTCTTCACCTCTGCCACATCCTGGTCCTCATCATGGCAATGGAAAAAGAGTGAAAGCAGGCTCTGGCGTACGTATGTCTTCAGGGCCTTTTCTTCCTTTTGTGCTGGAACAGTCATCGGTTTTTGGAAGAGCAATATGGCCAGCATCCGCACCTGGCTCTTACGCTGTATGAAAGGAAGAAAAAACGACCTCAGCCGTGGCTGCTTGGGGCTCAGCCAGGTGCAAGGCTGCAAATCCACGTGGCATCAAATGCCTGGGCAGCACCCAGTGGCTGTGGCTGTGGCTACAGAGCCTTACGTGGTCAAAGAGTGGCAGGAGCGCCTCAGCCAGCTGCAGGGCAAAGGGGCTGGGTATCAGCAGGTCCTTGTCCATGACAATAAAGCTGAGTAGCATGACTGTCGTTTGGACTATCTCTCCATCTGGGTCTTTCAGGAGCTTCACAAGACTTTCAGTCAGGCTCCACATGTTTTCAGTCTGTGTGGAACACGAGTCTGTGAAACGCCACCCTGGTGCTGCAGGGCCCAGAGGCCAAAGGCCTGTCTCGAAGCCCTCGGGCAGCTGTACCGGGAGGCAGGAGAGCTGGGAGCAGCTGCCTCAGCGCCCAAAACCCAGCCCAGCCCAAGCGACTGCGCTCCCCAACCCCCCACTGCCCGCACGGCTTCAGCCGCTGCTGCCTTCTCACCATCGAGGGATAGTCAGCGAGCACAAGGAGTGCCCTGAGCGCCAGGTGACGCCTGTCCCTGGACTTGCTCCGCAGGAGCCTTGACAAGATTTGCAGGACTCTGTTACGACCGTGTTCACTCAAGTCCAGGTGATCTAGAGCCTGAAAGGCACAGGGCAGTGACAGGAGACCCAGCTGCAAGGAGCCCAGAAGCGCACAGGGCCGGGCCCAGGCAGCAGCAGCAGCGCAGGGCGCGGGCACCATCCCAGGCAGCTGCGGCTACGAGAGGGCAGAGAGCTGGGAGGCAGCTCAGCCAGGCAGCGCTGGCCTTCAGGCTCACCTCCACAAGGAATGCCAGGGCGGGCAGATCCCAGCGTGGCTCCTGTGTACTGAGCAGGCAGAGCAGGTAGCGAGCGATCCGGGAACACAAGGGTGTGGAGATGCAGGACATCTCCCTGGCAGGACAAAAAGTAACCAAGACTGTGTGCCGGGGGAACAAATCTCTCCCAGGGCCGACTCACAGAGGTCTGGTCTTTCACCACCGTCCTGCAAAGGGACCTGAGCCATTTGAGAGGCGGCTCCTTCTGAGCACCCTCCTCTCCCAGACTTTTCCAGCCTTTTTGGCAGACCCTCGGTGACAAGGCCATCTGGCTCCCAACCACGGGAACTGTGCGGGCCACCCCGGGCACAGGGAACAAATGCCTGAGGCAGTGGGGAGAAGGGGGTCTCACCTGGCCAGCAGACCCACGGCATACTGGTGGGTGTCCGCACAGAGCAGCATGTCCCAGCCACACTTGCGTTCCATTGACACCACCACATGCTCACAGTGCATTTGGCAGAGCAGGGACTTCAGGGTCTGCACTGCAAAGCTGTGTGCAGAGCAAAGCCCCGGTCACACTGGGAGCACTGGCTGATGCTGCTGGGGATGTGGCAGGCACAGGAGGACTGGGATGGAGCACCTGTTGGGGCTAGTGGCAAGGCCATGTTGCTCCTGGCATGCCTTCCAGAAGGTATCGACCTCCTCTGGTATATCCAAAGTGCTGAAGAACACTTGGAAGAGCAGATGCACAAAGAGGCGGGCGAAATACACCAACACCATATGTGGCACACAGGGCAGCTGGAGGATCTTCCACATCACCACGGTTGCCTGCAAAGGACAAAGCATCCCAAGAAAGCGCTCGCTGCCGAGGTGTCCGAGCGTGTCGTCAGGGCCCAAGCGTGGCCGGGAGAGGCCAGGGGAGACGCAGGGAGAGCACCGGGCCTGGTGCCCCCTGAAGCTGCCCCTAGGCCAGGTTTCATCCCAGTGCCTGAGGCAGGGAGATGCAGCAGGGCAAGGAGCATGAAAAGCTGCTGGAGAGGCAGCCTTGGGGTGAGCAAAGGCCAGTTCCAGAAACTCACAGCCAGGGCAAAGACACCCCTTTTGTCCCCATCAGAGGTGCACGTGCTGTGCTCTGGCCAGTTCTCCAGCACATCGAGGAGTTTCAGCTGCACACGGTCCGCGGTCCTGGGCGAGTACAGGATCGTCTTCCACATGGACATAGCAGCTCTGTGGGGTCAGAACTCGGTCTCAGGGGGGGTCTCAGACACAGCGCCGTGGCCTGGGCAGCAGCGGGGAGCTGAGTTGGCTGCCAGCTCTGCCTCTGCCTGCTGCCTGTCACTAGCAGCCGCCAGGCAGCCCAGCCCTGTGGGGAGAGGCCCCTGAGGGGCAGGGAAGAAGCATGGCAGCAGGCTCAGGGCCTGACATGCCGGGGCTGGGAAAGGGAGCAGCCAGAGGGCCGTAGTATTCTCCTTTGCTCAGGCACCTGGGGCAGGCTGTACAGGATGATGGGCTGGGGTGCCCTGAGTCCTCTGGGCAGGTGGGCCCCATACCTGTCACACAGTGGGGCCACACGCAGGAGAGTCACCACCACGTCAGCGGGCTCTGCATCGGTGAGATCCAGCAGGGTCCTGAACAGCTTGTGCTCAGAGTCCTCATTGGCCATGAGCCACTGGTGGATGTACCTCACCATGGCGGGCACCTGGAGAAGGCACAGGGAGACTTGCAAAGCTGCCAAAGGGAGTCATGATTGCCCAGCTTCCCCAGAGAAGTGCTTCCCTTCCCACCACACTGCCATGGCCTCAAAGCCTCACAGGGACCAGCAGGCGTGGCTTGGGAGGCCAAGCAGTTCCTGGGAGGATCAAAGCCTGGGCACAGGCTGCTTACTTGCTTTGGACTGGAAAAACCCTCCTCTACAAGCATATCCAGCAGGGCAGCGCTGGTCTTGGTTTTGAAGATGGGAGAGTATACTCGGACCCCAGTGCCCATGGTGCTGGTCTCTTCCTCCCGCATTCTCTTGATGAATTTGCAAACCAGCTGGAGGAGAAGGGCAAGAAGACAGGGATGTTCCACGGAGCGCTCCAAGCACAGTGCTCAGCTGAGCAGCGACGGCAGGCCCAGCCCAGGTGCGGGGGATGGCTGCAGGTACCTGCGCTGTTGTGCGGAAGAGGCCACGGGCAGGGTCCTGCTCTTGTGTCCGGTCCAGGGCTGCATCTGGCAAAGAGCGAGCGCAGCTGCTTTGGCTGCGGGAGAGGCCGGAGAACAGAGCCCAGCCCTGTGCTCCCCAGGCAGGGAGAGCCCCGGGATGCCCCAGGGGATGGAGCAGGGCCACTGCAGGGTTCAGCTCCAGCCCATCTTCCATCCCATGCAGGGGTATGTCCCCAGGGGACGGGATGCCATGCGATGCCGTGCGGCCAAGCTGGCTGCTGGCACCAGCCCGGTCACTGCTCAGCAACTCACCCTCGTGCAGTGGCTGGAACTGCTGCACCTCTTCCGTCCCAGTGCTTGGGCAGCACCGGGGCCTTCTTCCTCCGCTTCGTCCATCCAGGCCAGCTTGGGCACTCTCGGGGGTCTCTGCTCCATGTCAGCGACTGGATTTATGGCTACTAGCAGGAGAGATGGCTCGGAAAACCTCCGAGTCAGCAAGTCCTGCAGTTGTGCCTGGAAGGCACCTGCAAGTCTGAAGTACTGGGAAGAGTACAGGACCGCAAGTCTTGCACTCTGGTCTCGAGGGCTCCTGCCACAAGGACGGGAGACTCCTCGTCAAGGATTGTGCTCTGGCCTCGAGGGCACCGGCACCAGGGATGGGAGATGCCTCGGCAAAGCTCCGAGGCGCCAGTTCCCACAGTCTGCCCTCAAGGGCACCTGCAGAAGAGAAGCCTTGGGAAGGCCACGGGTCAGCAAGCCCTGTGGTCTGGCCGCGAGGTCACTTGCAGGAATAACACCTCCGAAAAGCTCTGGGTCAGACAAAACCGAGTGTGCTGTGGGGGGGCTCCTCACGACACTGCTCTATCCTGTCCGGTCCCGTCACGTGCTCCGAGCACTGTGGCGTGGCTGCGTCGCCGCCAGCACCAGTGTCACCACGTGTCACAAAGGGCCCTTTGACACCCCTGTCCCACTCCCTCCCACAGTGACCATGCTGCGCCGTGTCACAAAGGGCCCTTGCACACGCTGCCACCTGTGCTGGGGCTGCCCTCAGCCCACCCAAAGTGGCCCAGGTTGAAAGGATTCCCTCGGGCCGGGTGTCCAAGACAGCCCAAGAGGACCTTTAGGAGCGGCTCAAGCCATCAGCAAACGCTGCCCTGCTCTGTGGGCTCGGGGCAGCAGAAGGAGCCCCCAGGGCTGCCGACGCAGCCACTGTGGGAAGGGCACGGGGCCTTCCGCAGAAGCTGGCACGGCCTTCTTGGGACACGTCCCGGCTGGTGGTCATCCTAATCCCGCGGGTGTGACACAGCCGAGGCACCTGTGGGCCTGGGCAGGAATGCTGCTCAGACCCCTGGGGCCTGGGGAGCACTGAAATCAGTGGGTGTGGCAGTCCCCCCTCACATGTCGTTGGGCAGCAGTGGTATCCGTCTCCTGCAGAGACACTGTTGAGTTACCTCATGTTCTTTCACCTGTTCTTGCTTTCTGGAAAAATCATCAGCCCAGCTTCTGATATTCTGTGCTCCAATTCTGCGTGTCTGTTTGTGGCAGCTTGTGTCCAAACACAACTGCATCCCTGCTGAGCATGGCAATTGACGGCCACAAACAGGGAAGTCCCCAGTGAACCTTGAGGCAGACACCTGGGGAATTGCAGAGGAGAGGGATAACTCTAGGAGGGGAAGCTGTTTTCTGTCTCTGATTATGGTGCCTGAAAGAGTAGCCCAGCCCTAGAAGCAGACAGGTGCAATTTTGCATGCCACAATGTACAAAGATATTAAGCCTAATAATTAGGCAGAATGAAAAGGGGGGCTGCCAGTATGCATGAGGGTCTGGAGGGGTAGCCCAAGGTGTAGCTGAGGTCACCTAGTCTGTTCAGCGTGGAGAAGAGGAGACTGAAGGGAGTCAATTGTGGTCTCCAACATCCTTCTGAGGGGAATCAGAGGGGCAGGTGCAGATCTTTTCACTGTTGTGACCAGTGACAGGACTCGAACAAAAGGCAGGGAGCTGGGTCAGAGTAGGTTTTGTTTCAGTATCAGGAAAAGGTTTTTCACCCAGAGCAGGGTCAGGCACTGGGACAGGTTCTCCTCCAGGGAAATGGTCACAGCATGTTGGGGATTAGATTTGTTCCTTTTTGTCTTAAAGCGTTTTTCCCCATAAGTTACTAGGAAACAAAGTGCTGGTACTTAGAGGGTACGGGACTAACACAAAAAGATGTGGCAGGGAGGGAGATGATCACACGAAATTTGGGGGAGGGAAAAAGGACAGGGCTGCGGGGAGCTGGGTTTTCTTTTCCTGCTCTTGGCATCGGAGAGGAACGGTTGGGCTGCTGCTTGCCGCGTGAAGGGTCCACTGTTAACGGAGGGTTCGGTCCTGGGAATTCTACCACCATCCATCATCCTCTTGTGTGCCCGGGAACTCGGAGCCCCTTCGCCTGCCCTGCTGGAGCTGGGCCAGCCCTGCCCAGCCGTCATGGCTTCTTCAGCACTGCTCACTTTGCTGGGACATTCCCCCTTGCCTGCCAGGACACCCCCCTGCCTGCTGGGGACCCTCGCCGTTCCATTCACCAGCCTGGGAGTTTTCCACTGTTCCAGCTTGGTGCTCTCGGGATCCCAAGAGATCAGACTGCCCCGGGTTTTGTGAAACAAAGCCCCTCAAGGTTCCTGGTTCTGTTTATTATTAATACTGTAGTGGTTGTTCTTTGTTTGTCTTGTTATACTTACTAGTAAAGAACTGTTATTCCTTTCCCCATAGCTCTGACTGAAAGCCTCTTTAATCTCCTAAATTATAATGACGTAGAGGGAAGGGATTGGAATTCCCCATTCCTAGAGAGGCCCCACCTCTCCCTAGCAGATACCTGTCTTTCAAACCAAGACAGATTTTGGTGCCCAATGTGAGGCATTGAGAGGAAAAGGAAGTAGCAGTTCTTCAGTGCCTACCTTGTTGTGTACCGGATATCATGTGGTCTGGCTTACCCTCGTTCAGGTGGCATGTGGTGGTGGCCGTATTTCTCCCATTTGCAGGCTGTCATGGGTTAGTACAGTTTGGTTTTTTTAGTTATAGAAAAATGTAGAATAATTCTCCAGGTCAAGACCTGGGAATTGCTTTGGAAGAGACAGGGACCTATCAGAGAGTTAGTTGGAATATTGGCATCTGTTTTTAACCACTGAGAATTACTAGCTGCGACTTAGGGAAGTACCATATAAAACCCTATGAATTTCCTGTAGGTGAGTCCTTTTTCTTCTTCCTTTGTCCAGAGAGAGACAGGTAACATCGAGTTGGGCCTGCTGCTCCCACCTTTTGGGGGGGAGCTGGCCTGAGGCCTGGCCGGATTCTATCGGCTCCCAGGGGAAGTGGGGGGGGAAGGAGAAGTTGCTGTTTTGCAACAGCTACTTTCTTCAGACTTCTCTGGAGCAGGGAGAGATCTCTGCTGGGCCCCTGATGGGAGCTATGGGCACCATTTGGGCTGAAGACACCCTGGTTTGCACTGAGGGGTAGGCTGAGAAGGCATTTATGATCCCGCCTGTTGTTTCTTTTTTTCTTTTGTGATTCCGGACTGCCTGGGTGCTCCGATCTCTGATGTTTCTGTGAGTTCTTCTTCCCTCACCAGTTTGGCCTTGAAACATCTAACACTACAAGCTACAGAGGGAGGGACAAAGACTCTGAGCAGATTTAACTCTTTCTTAGCAACATGAAGCTTCCAGAGCTCAGCCCTCCTCTGAGAGAGTAAGAAAGGACAGAGTGAACATAAAGAACAACAGAATGAAGTCAGTACAGCAAGAGTGAAAAGGCTATTAGGACAGAGGGTTGAAGAGTTGGTTGTTCTATTCTTACTTGAGCCATGGAAATGAACTCTATATTGAAGTCATTCCTTTAAACTGTGGGAAAGATATGCATTTGGGGAGATGATTGTTTTAATTTGTGTGTAGATTTAAGCAAAAGCGTTTGTGATGAACTAAGTAATATCCTATAAGATACTTTAAACAGAGATGAAGATGAGAAGCCCCTGCGCCAGTGAAGAAGTGAGAAGATATCTCTGTACCTTGAAGTGAAGAATCCTTTGCTTTGGAGTTATTAATCTTTAAAAGGTGACACCCCAGTATGCAAAAGTCTAAGACCCCATGACCTATAAGCAGCTTGGGAACCTGCTCCTGGGAGGGTCACAAAAGCAGGTTCTCCGGCGGTTGTTTTTGTGACAGTTTAGAACCCGCAAGAGAACTGTTCTAAGTTGTCAGTGGGATCCATGACTCGAAAGGATACTCTTCCCCTAATGAATTGATGAAAGACTATTGTCAGAGAGTGAAACTGACTGAAAATCACAAGTTTTGTCTCTTTATGTTGTTTTGTAGGAAAGTGAACAGTTTGTAAGAGGAAGGAAAAGTGTTTTTGAAGTTTCATTCTATTTTAGTTTTTTTTTCCAACTTTCTTTTTTCTATTCTTTTAGTGTATGTTAACTAAACTATTTGTTAATTTTAAGGTTGAGCCTGCTTTGTTTTTCTCCTAGTCTCTCTCTCACAAAAACAGTAACTACCAAGACCAAAATTTAGTGAACGTGAAACCACTACATTAATTGGTGTTTCCGCCTGGTTTGAAATTAAAACTATGACACAGGCCCTTATCTAAACATGGGCCCTGTAACTAGGGCTACTGCGTCTGTCATCCAGTTTGCTCTATGGGTTAACAAGGTGAGGAATTAGTGGATTTTTAATTTCCTCTGGAAGGCAGGCACATGGATTCAGGCTATCATACACTAACTGTGTGGTTTTGGGGTTACTTTAACAATGGTACCTACTGTGAGGAAATGACACCGGGAAATTTTTTCCCAACCCTTCACCCAGCTCTTTGGGTCTACCCCACCAGTCTTTGAAGGGTTCAAATCTCTGAATTGCTAATGATATCATTACAGTGGCTAGTGTTGCTGGGTATGCCTGTTCTGTTTAGCATTTAGAGATAGGGGGAGCTTGACCTGGATAACTACCCTGATACCTACCCCAGAGAACAAGGATACTGCCCACAGCCTGACCCTTGCCCCACAGCCCTGCCCCAGAAATAAACCACCCAGATTGGGTGAAGGAGATCCGTGAGATGGGCCAGATGCTGAGGGAGTACATTCCCCTGTAGTAGCCTCCTTAGCCCCAGCTGGTGGGAAACCCTCCCCCTGCCCCAACAAAGGAGAGTCTGATGGGTGCAGCAGCGGAACCCAGAGACATTACAACCACCCAGGTTCCAGCTGAACCACAGGGTCAGTCCCAGCCAGCAGCAGCTGCCCCCTGTGGAAACAAAGAAGTATAAGGTGAAATCAGAGCACTCAGGCAGCAAGGATAAGAAAGGAGGACCCTCACAACCCACAGGGGAGTCAGAGGTTGAGATCATCGCTGAGTCCCTGACATCTGAAAGTCTCCGTAATCTGCAAAAAGATCTTGCACGATGGGGACGTGAGGCTTATACAGCCTGGTTACTTTGGGTTTGGGACCTCATAGGTATAGGCATACAACTAGATAGTGGTGAGGCAAGGAATTTGGGAACCCTTGACCCAGGACTCAGGTGTGAATCAGGTATTCGTAAGGGAGCCAGGGCCCCTTTCTCTCTGGGAGTGGCTTTTAATGAGTGTAAGGGAGAGGTTTGTCCACAGAGACAGAATGCAACAGCACCACCACAGAATGTGCTGGGAAGACCCTTGAGGAGGGGATCCAAAAGCTGAGAGAAGTGGCAGTATTGGAGGTACTCTTTGGGAGGGGTGGACAGCATGATAATGACCCCAACAAAGTCAGGTGCACAGGGCAAATGCTGTGGAATCTGGCAGCTCTAGGACCATCGCAATACGCCGCATTCATTGCAACAATTAATGCCGATAGCAACCGAGAGACAGTGGGTCGTGTAGCCCAACAAGCTCAGAAATTACGGGAGTATGATCAATGGCCCAGTGCAGGCTTGGGTCTCTGCCATGGTTAAGGAACTCAGAGAGGAGATGAGGGAGATGAGGGAGATGAGGGAGATGAGGGAGGAGATGAGGAGGAACCAATTCCCATGTGGCACCGGTGCAAGTTACAAGCCCCAGAGTCAGAGCTCATTGTCCCCCAGCTAGAGAGAGAGAGGGTTACACCCCACGAGCTGACCTGTGGTTCTTTCTCTGTGACCATGGGGAGGACATGGGAAAGTGGGATGGGAAACCCACATCTGCCCTGGCAGCACGGGTGCATGAGCTCAAGGAGAGAAACCCTAACCGAAGGGGTTCCACTAAGATGAAGGTAGCCTCAACATCCCATGACCAGGCTGCCAGGTATTATAGAAGTGAGGATGATATGTCGGATCCCTGTGAAGGAACCTCTACCATGTATGCCCATGAAGGGAATAATGACTGGTGCTAGAGGGGCCCTGTCTCTAGCCAGGGAGAGGCACGGGATAACCGGGTCTATTGGGACGGTGTGGATCCGATGGCCTGGCACATCAGAGCCACAGAAATATGAAGCTTTGGTTGAGACTGGTTCACAGTGTACCCTGATGCCATCAGAACATGTGGGGACAGAACCTATTTCCATTGCCGGGGGGTGACGGGGGCATCACAGGAATTGACTCTGTTGGAAGCCAAGGTGAGCCTGACCAGGAAGGAGTGGCAGAAACATCCGATTGTGACTGGCCCGGGGGCCCCACGTATTTTGGGCATAGACTTCCTCCAGAATGGCCATTACAAAGACCCCAAGGGACTCAGGGGGGCTTTTGGAATAGCTGCTGTGGAGGCAGAGGGCATTAAACAATTGAATAGCTTGCCTGGACTGTCGGAGGACCCATCTGCAGTAGGACTCTTAAAGGTGGAAGAGCAACGAGTTCCAGTTGCCACCTCGACAGTGCACCGCCGGCAGTGTCAGACAAATTGAGATGCCATGATCCTCATACACAAGATGATCCATAAGCTGGAGACCCAAGGGGTGGTCAGCAAAACCCACTCACCCTTCAAGAGCCCCACTTAGGCTGTGCGCAAGTCTGACGGAGAATGGAGATTGACTGTGGACTACCATGCCTTAAATGAAGTGACTCCACCATTGAGTGCTGCTGTGCTGGATATGCTGGAGGTCCAGTATGAGCTGGAGTCCAAGGCAGCAAAATGGTACACCACTCTTGCCATTGCTAATGCATTTTTCTCCAATCCTCTGGCTGCAGAATGCAGGCCTCAGTTTGCTTTCACCTGGAGGGGCGTGCAGGACACCTGGAACCGACTGCCCCGGGGTGGAACACAGCCCCACCATCTGCCATGGACTAATCCAGGCTGCACTGGAAAAGGGTGAGGCTCCGGAGCACCGACAGTACATCAATGACATCATTGTGGGGGGAAGACGGCAATGGAAGTGTTTTTGAGGAAGGAGAGAAGATTATCCAGATTCTCCTGGAAGCCGGTTTTGCCATCGAGAAGAACAAAGTCAAGGGACCTGCCCAAGAGATCCAGTTTCCTGGGAGTGAAGTGGCAAGATGGAAGGCGTCAGATTCCTACTGAGGACATCAATAAGGTCGCTGCGATGTCTCCACCAACCAGCAAGAGCACAAGCTTTCCTAGGTGCCATAGGTTTCTGGAGGATGCACATTCCTGAGTACAGCCAGATTGTGAGCCCTCTCTACCTGGTCACCCACAAGAAGAATGATTTCCACTGGGGCCCTGAACAGCAACAAGCCTCTGCCCAGATCAAGAAGGAGAATGCTCATGTGGCAGCCCTTGGTGCAGTCAGGACAGGACCAGATGTGAAGAATGTGCTCTGCTGTGCAGCCGGGAACAATGGCCTGTCCTGGGAGCCTTTGGCAGAAGGTGCCTGGGGGAGACTTGGGGCCGACCACTGGGATTCTGGAGCTGAAGTCACAGAGGGTCCAAAGTCTACTAGACTCCAACACAGAAGAAAATCTTGGCTGCCTATGAAGGTGTTCAAGCCGCCTCAGAGGTGATTGGCACAGAAGCACAACTCCTGCTGGCACCTCAACTACTGGCACTGGGTGGATGTTTAAAGGAAAGGTTCCTCCACCCATCACGCCACCGATGCCACCTGGAGCAAATGGATTGCCCTTATCACTCAGCGCGCCCGCACTGGAAACCCAAATCGCTCTGGGATTTTGGAGATAATTACAAACTGGCCGGAAGGTGAAAACTTGTTCTTACGGATGAAGAGGAACAGGAGCAAGTGACACGTGCTGAAGGAGCTCCACCATACAACCAACTGCTAGCAGAAGAAACATGCTACACTCTTTTCACTGATGGTTCCTGCCACATCGTAGGGATGAATGGGAAGTGGAAAGCTCCGTATGGAGCCCCACGCGACAGGTTGCACAAGCCACTGAAGGAGAAGGTGGGTCAAGCCAACTGGCTGACCTCAAAGCTGTTCAAACTGGCCCTGGACTTTGCTGAAAGAGAGAAGCTCTACCAAGCTGGTCAAAGCTCTACCTCTACACTGGTTCATGGATGGTAGCCAATGCTCTGTGGGGTTGGCTGGACAGGTGGAAGTAGGCCAACTAGCAGCGTAGAGGAAAGCCAGTCTGGGCTGCAGATGTGTGGAAAGACATTGCCAGTCGGGTAGAGAAGCTACCTGTCAAAGTCTGTCATGTAGATGCCCATGTCGCCAAGAGTCGGGCTAATGAGGAGCACCGAAACAACGAGCAGGTTAGATCAGGCTGCCAAGATAGAGGTGTCAAAGATAGACTTAGATTGGCAACCCAAGGGAGAGTTTGCTCCTAGCTTGATGGGCCCGTGATGACTCAGGTCATCAGGGCAGAGATGCCACCTATAAGTGCACGAGAGCGAGGGGTGGATCTAACCATGGACGGTATTTCTCAGGTTATCCATGACTGTGCGACGTGTGTTGCCATCAAGCAGGCCAAGTGGGTGAAGCCGCTATGGTATAGCGGGCGATGGTCCAAGTAGAAGTACGGGGAGGCCTGGCAGATTGACTACATCACCCTTCCCCAAACCCACCAAGGCAAGCGCTATGTGCTGACCATGGTGGAATCCACCACCGGATGGTTGGAGACCTACCCTGTGCCCCACACTACTGCCCAGAACACCATCCTGGGCCTTGGAAAGCAAATCCTGTGGAGACATGGTACCCCCTGAGAAGATTGAGTCCGACAATGGGACCCATTTCAAGAACAGCCTTATAAACACCTGGGCTAGAGAACACAGCATTGAGTGGGTGTACCATATTCCTTATCATGCGCCAGCAGCCGGGAAAGTTGAAGGGTACTTAAAACCACCTTGAAGGCACTAGGTGGGGGGACATTCAAGAACTGGGAGATTAATTTAGCAAAGGCCACGTGGTTAGTGAACACTCGAGGTTCCACCAACCGAGCAGGCCCTGCCCAATCTGAGCCCCTGAGAACAAGAGATGGAGAGAAGATTCCAGTGGTACCCATGAGAGGAATGCTGGGAAAAACTGTTTGAATGAATTCTGCCTCCAGCAAAGACAATCCCACTCGTGGGGTTCTTTTTGCTCAGGGACCTGGCTGCACATGGTGGGTGATGCAAAAGGATGGAGAGACCTGCTGCATACCTCAAGGGGACCTTGTTTTTCCGTGAACACTGTGACTGTGTCTGTATTCATATTCACGCGTATATATATGTATATTATTTAAAGGTTTAAAGTCAATATAATATGCTGGTATGGGAAAAAAAATTCGGGGGCGGATAATGTTGGGGGTTAAGTTTTCCCGTGGAATTTTTCCCCCCATAAGTTGCTAGGAGACTAAATACTGATGCTTAAAAGGGTGCTTGCCCCATACAAAAGGTGTGGATCACTTAGTTTAGGGGGGGGAGGGAAAGGCTCCCAGGAGCGGAGGGTGGTGGTTTTTTTTTGGCTGCTCCGGATTTCCGGGAGAGGATGGTTGAGCAATGGTTAGTTGCATGTGTTACAGAGACACACAAAGCAGTCACACGCAGACAAGAGATTTTCGCAGGGCAGAGGTCCTTCTTATGCAGCCCAAACCGAGCCAGGGCGGAGAGAGCCTCTTTGTTTATTTCTTACTTTTTATACATTTGTGGGTCTAGCAGAAGATTGGCTTCTGGGGTTTTTTCACCCCTCAGCCAAGTGGCTAAACCAGCTGTCAGTTACAATTGTTTTCAGGTTAGAAATATGCACACAGAGGACAGAGAATGAAAAACAAAGGATTTGTTTATGTTACATATGTGGGAAAAGTTAGAAAACTGCTCTAATACTCTACAGTAACTAAAAAGATCTGACTCCGTTTATGAAAATCAAAAAGGCTATAAAAAACTCAGAAAAACTAGGGTAACAGCGTGGAGTCCACAGTTGGTGGAGGAGCCCCGTCCATTCGTCTGCTGGAGCGCCCGGGGGAGTTCAGAGCTCTTTGCCTGCCCTGCTGAATCTGGGTCAGCCCGGGTCCAGCCGCCGCGGCTTCTTCAGCACTGCTCACTTGGCCTGCCAGGACACGCCCCTGCCTGCCGAGACAACCCACCATTTCCAGCCATGAGCCCCTAGTTTCCACCGTTTCAGCTTGGTGCTCTTGGGATTCCAAGAGATCAGACTGCCCGGGACTTGTGAGACAAAGCCCCTCGGGGTTCTTGGTTCTGTTTTATTATTATTATAATTGCTGTTGTTGTTGGTCTGTCCTGTTACATTTACTAGTGAAGGGCTGTTATTCCTTCCCCCATAGCTCCGACTGAAAGTTGTTTTTTTTTAATCTTCCAATTGTAATAACATGGAGGGAAGGGATTGGAATTCCCCATTCCTAGAGGGGCCCCGCCTCTCTCTAGCAGATACCTGTCTGTTCAAACCAAGACACAAGACCATCTGGCTTCCAGCCACGGGGACTGTGCGGGCCACCCCGGGCACAGGGAACAAATGCCTGAGGCAGTGGGGAGGAAGGGGGTCTCACCTGGCCAGCAGACCCACGGCATACTGGTGGGTGTCCGCACAGAGCAGCATGTCCCAGCCACACTTGCGTTCCATGACACCCACCACATGCTCACAGTGCATTGGCAGAGCAGGGACTTCAGGGTCTGCACTGCAAAGCTGTGTGCAGAGCAAAGCCCCGGTCACACTGGGAGCACTGGCTGATGCTGCTGGGGATGTGGCAGGCACAGGAGGACTGGGATGGAGCACCTGTTGGGGCTAGTGGCAAGGCCATGTTGCTCCTGGCATGCCTTCCAGAAGGTATCGACCTCCTCTGGTATATCCAAAGTGCTGAAGAACACTTGGAAGAGCAGATGCACAAAGAGGCGGGCGAAATACACCAACACCATATGTGGCACACAGGGCAGCTGGAGGATCTTCCACATCACCACGGTTGCCTGCAAAGGACAAAGCATCCCGAGAAAGCGCTCGCTGCCGAGGTGTCCGAGCGTGTCGTCAGGGCCCGAGCGTGGCCGGGAGAGGCCAGGGGAGACGCAGGGAGAGCACCGGGCCTGGTGCCCCCTGAAGCTGCCCCTAGGCCAGGTTTCATCCCAGTGCCTGAGGCAGGGAGATGCAGCAGGGCAAGGAGCATGAAAAGCTGCTGGAGAGGCAGCCTTGGGGTGAGCAAAGGCCAGTTTCCAGAAACTCACAGCCAGGGCAAAGACACCCCTTTTGTCCCCATCAGAGGTGCACGTGCTGTGCTCTGGCCAGTTCCCCAGCACATCGAGGAGTTTCAGCTGCACACGGTCCGCGGTCCTGGGCGAATACAGGATCGTCTTCCACATGGACATAGCAGCTCTGTGGGGTCAGAACTCGGTCTCAGGGGGGGTCTCAGACACAGCGCCGTGGCCTGGGCAGCAGCGGGGAGCTGAGCTGGCTGCCAGCTCTGCCTCTGCCCACTGCCCCTTATTAGCAGCACTGATTATGATGGGGATGCTGGTTGTAGACAGAACTGACACGACTCAGAGTTGTCATCAACAAACAGCACGGAGTTTATGATTGCTGCTCCTTTTATAAGGAGGTTGAATTTCCCAGGCTTGGATAGCCAATTGGTTGGGATCTCTGGGCTGCCCAGATCTCTGGCCAGTGATGTGTCTGCATCCAGGGTTGAACAGGGTTGGCTGAGGTCCCTGTTTGAGTTCAAATCTATCCATCCTATCATTGTTCACCCAGGGACTTGTTTATCGAAACGAGGCTAGCCGAACCGGGCTTCTTATTTTTGGTCAAATTTATTTGCCAGCTACAGACCAGCTGTGTTGTGACAGCACCCAGTGGTCGTGCCCCTGGCAGCCCCCCCTGCCTCCCCGCGCCCCACCATCCCAGACTGGGCACCTCAGGGGACTCCCCACCCTCCTGGTGGGGTGGTGTCCCCGCCTCACAGGGACTTTCTGCCATACCTTCTGCTGCAGGCCTTCGAGATGCTTTGGGGAAGCACCAGGGCAGCCAGGTGGCAGGCACAAGGCAGCTGCCTGGGGGCTGCTTATGGCCTCTGACACCCAGTTCCTCAGGATTTCCCACCACCCCAGCCCGGCCAAGCTGCCTGGCAGCAGCGCTGCAGCCCCGCAGGAGCTCCAGAGGAGCCCGTTCAAGAGCACCTCAGAGCCCTCAGCCATCCAGCCAGCTACACACGGGCAGGAGGACACAGAAGGCGCTTCCTGGCTGGCACAGGGCATGTGACCATCTCCGGGCACCGGTCTCGCAGCGATCCCCACAGCTTGGGCTGCTGCCCACCCGCTCTGTCGGCAGCGCAAAGGCTTCCACGGGACCACCAAAGGCCAAGGGGCTTCTGGCCATTTTCCCTGCAAGACTCTATGCCTGGGCAGCTAGCTGAGCACAAGCACCCTTTTCCCCCCCTCTTCTTCTCTGCCCTGCATACCCTGGGCAGCAAAAGAAATCTCCTTGCATCCTGTCTATTATAACACATCCTATATTTATACGGTAAATAAAAATTAGAAGAAGAAAAGAACAGTCATGAGGAAAAAGAAAATCCCCACTGGCTCGGGTGGCCCCAAGCAGACAGGGTGTCCCGGATCAGTTTTCTCCAGAATTCCAGCAGCACCGCAGCCAGCCGAGGCCTGACAGTCGAGGCCGTGTCCTCCATACCCTGCGGAGCTCATCTTGCAGGTTCGCGAACATGGAATATCGAGATCTGTCTACTGCCCGGAGGATGTAGGAGGTTTGAAGTGCCAGGCGACTGATGGCAGGACTGACGTCATCTGCCATGTCTTCAAGGGCTGGAAGAGAAAGAAACAGAGCCACGGTCAGATCCCGGAGCTGCGGGGACCCGAGGAGAGCCCCCTGCCAGGCCCAGCCCAGCCCGCTCTTGCCGTGGCCAGGAGGGAGCAGGGACCAACGCGATCAGCCCAAAGCTGCTGGACACGAATGCGCCACGTGGCCCTGCAATCGCTGTGCGCTCTGCCCACGCCCCCTCGTCCGCACAGGGAGCAGAGCCCCCGCACCGGGCCAGGGCTTGCAGCTTCCCCCGCCAGCCCGCTGCCCTCACTCACCTTTGTAGACCAGCCGGAGCTGTTCCCGCTGCCTCCTGAGGCTCCGCCCGCAGATTCCTGTGAACACAGAACCTGTCACGGTCCCAGCAGCACAGCTCCCTGCCAGCGGCGCAGCTGCTGGCCCTGTGACCACACGGCCTCCTGGCCCGGCAGGGCTCGGCCCGGGCCCTTGCCGAAGAGAAAAAGGGCAAGGCTGAGATGGAGGGGAGGGAAGAAGAAAGAGGAAAGGAGGGGAAAGGGAGAAGGGACGGAGGACGAGGGGTCGCGGGGTGTGGGTGGGTAGCATCCGGGGCCGGGGCCGAGCTACGGCGGGCCGGGCAGGGAGCCCAGGCTCGTGGCTCACCAATGAACCTGATGGCCGCCTCTCGCAGGGCTCCTGGGGCTCTCCAGGTACGGCAGGGCCTGGCGCAGGAGCTCGGCCGCTCGGCTCCTGTTCTCTTGCAGCTGGAGAGAGGCAGGAGGGAAGGGTTGGCGCGGGCTCAGCCCCCGGCCGGGCTCTCGCTGCTCCCAGCCCCGGCCTCCCGTGCCCGCACAGCCCTGAGCCCGGCCAGCAGCCGCTGGCGCGGGCTCTGGAGGGGCAGAGAGCCGGGTGCTGCCCGGGCCCGCCTCGCCCATCGGCTCGGGGCCACAGGAGCCTGGAGAAGAGCCCGCGCAGCCCCTGGGTCCAGCACTGGGCAAAGGCACAGCTGCCAAGCCCACACACCGAGCACCAGAGTCAGGGGGCTTCTCCAGGCTGAGGCTGGGCTTCCAGGCCTTCTTACCAGGCACTCGCTGAACATCCAACTTCTTCTCCTTCACTAGTTTTCGAGATCCCTCCTCTTCAGGAACTTGGCCGCACAAAACAGCGTTGCCCAAGAAGCCTGGAGAGCAGCAGAGACTCGTAGATGGCACCACAGCCCAGGGTACAGGAGCCGTCCCTGTGCCAAGTCCTGGAGAGCCTGCAGCCCGCAAGGCCAGGGCAGGAGGCAGCAGAGCCCCCTCCCAGGGGGACACAGCAGCCCACGAGTCTCACCTCTGCCACATCCTGGTCCTCATCATGGCAATGGAAAAGAGTGGAAGCAGGCTCTGGCGTACGTGTGTCTTCAGGGCCTTTTCTTCCTTTTCCACTGGAACAGTCACCGGTTTTGGAAGAGCAATATGGCCAGCATCCGCACCTGGCTCTTACGCTGTATGAAAGGAAGAAAAAAAGACCTCAGCCGTGGCTGCTTGGGGCTCAGCCAGGCGCAAGCCTGCAAATCCACGTGGCATCAAATGCCTGGGCAGCACCCAGTGGCTGTGGCTGGGGCTACAGAGCCTTACGTGGTCAAAGAGTGGCAGGAGGCCTCAGCCAGCTGCAGGGCAAAGGGGCTGGGTATCAGCAGGTCCTTGTCCAGACTAAAGCTGAGTAGCATGACTGTCGTTTGGACTATCTCCATCTGGGTCTTTCAGGAGCTTCACAAGACTTTCAGTCAGGCTCCACATTTTTCAGTCTGTGCGGAACACGAGTCTGTGAAACGCCACCCTGGTGCTGCAGGGCCCAGAGGCCAAAGGCCTGTCTCGAAGCCCTCGGGCAGCTGAACCGGGAGGCAGGAGAGCTGGGAGCAGCTGCCTCAGCGCCCAAAACCCAGCCCAGCCCAAGCGACTGCGCTCCCCAACCCCACGCTGCCCGCACGGCTTCAGCCGCTGCTCCCTTCTCACCATCGAGGGATCGTCAGCGAGCACAAGGAGTGCCCTGAGCGCCAGGTGACGCCTGTCCCTGGACTGCTCCGCAGGAGCCTTGACAAGATTTGCAGGACTCTGTTACGACCTGCATTCACTCAAGTCCAGGCAATCTAGAGCCTGAAAGGCACAGGGCAGTGACAGGAGACCCGGCTGCCAGGAGCCCAGAAGTGCACAGGGCCGGGCCCAGGCAGCAGCAGCAGCGCAGGGCGCGGGCACCGTCCCAGGCAGCTGCGGCTACGAGAGGGCAGAGAGCTGGGAGGCAGCTCAGCCAGGCAGCGCTGGCCTTCAGGCTCACCTCCACAAGGAACGCCAGGGCGGGCAGATCCCAGCGTGGCTCCGTGTACTGAGCAGGCAGAGCAGGTAGCGAGCGATCCGGGAACACAAGGGTGTGGAGACGCAGGACATCTCCCTGGCAGGAAAAAAAGTAACCAAGACTGTGCCGGGGGAACAAATCTCTCCCAGGGCCGACTCACAGAGGTCTGGTCTTTCACCACCGTCCTGCAAGGGACCTGAGCCATTTGAGAGGCGGCTCCTTCTGGGCAGCCTCCTCTCCCAGACTTTTCCAGCCTTTTTGGCAGACCCTCGGTGACAGGCCATCTGGCCCAACCACGGGGACTGTGCGGGCCACCCGGGCACAGGGAACAAATGCCTGAGGCAGGGGAGAAGGGGGTCTCACCTGGCCAGCAGACCCACGGCATAGTGGTGGGTGTCCGCACAGAGCAGCAGTGTCCCAGCCACACTTGCGTTCCATTGCCACCACCACATGCTCACAGTGCATTTGCAGAGCAGGGACTTCAGGGTCTGCACTGCAAAGCTGTGTGCAGAGCAAAGCCCCGGTCACACTGGGAGCACTGGCTGCTGCCCTGGGGGTGGCAGGCACAGGAGGACTGGGATGGAGCACCTGTTGGGGCTAGTGGCAAGGCCATGTTGCTCTGGCATGCCTTCCAGAAGGTATCGACCTCCTCTGGTATATCCAAAGTGCTGAAGAACACTTGGAGAGCAGATGCACAAAGAGGCGGGCAAAATACACCAACACCATATGTGGGACACAGGGCACCTGGAGGATCTTCCACATCACCACAGTTGCCTGCAAAGGACAAAGCATCCCGAGACAGCGCTCGCTGCCGAGGTGTGCGTGCGCAGGGCCCGAGCCTGGCCGGGAGAGGCCAGGGGAGACGCAGGGGGAGCACCGGGCCTGGTGCCCCTGGAGCTGCCCCTAGGCCAGGTTTCATCCCAGTGCCTGAGGCAGGGAGATGCAGCAGGGCAAGGAGCATGAAAAGCTGCTGGAGAGGCAGCCTTGGGGTGAGCAAAGGCCAGTTCCAGAAACTCACAGCCAGGGCAAACACCCCTTTTGTCCCCATCAGAGGTGCACGTGCTGTGCTCTGGCCAGTTCTCCAGCACATCGAGGAGTTTCAGCTGCACACGCTCCGCGGTCCTGGGCGAGTACAGGATCGTCTTCCACATGGACATAGCAGCTCTGTGGGGTCAGAACTCGGTCTCAGGGGGGTCTCAGACACAGCCGTGGCCTGGGCAGCGGGGAGCTGAGCTGGCTGCCAGCTCTGCCTCTGCCCTGCTGCCTCACAGCAGCGCCAGGCAGCCCAGCCCTGTGGGGACAGGCCCCTGAGGGGCAGGGAAGAAGCATGGCAGCAGGCTCAGGGCCTGACATGCCAGGGCTGGGAAAGGGAGCAGCCAGAGGGCCCTAATTCTCCTTGGTCACACCTGGGGCAGGCTGTACAGGATGATGGGCTGGGGTGCCCTGAGCCCTCTGGGCAGGTGGGCCCCATACCTGTCACACAGTGGGGCCACACGCAGGAGAGTCATCACCACGTCAGGGCTGTGCATCGGTGAGATCCAGCAGGGTCCTGAACAGCTTGTGCTCAGAGTCCTCATTGGCCATGAGCCACTGGTGGATGTACCTCACCATGGCGGGCACCTGGAGAAGGCACAGGGAGACTTGCAAAGCTGCCAGAGGGAGTCATGATTGCCCAGCTTCCCCAGAGAAGTGCTTCCCTTCCCACCACACTGCCATGGCCTCAAAGCCTCCCAGGGACCAGCAGGCGTGGCTTGGGAGGCCAAGCAGTTCCTGGGAGGATCAAAGCCTGGGCACAGGCTGCTTACTTGCTTTGGACTGGAAAAACCCTCCTCTACAAGCATATCCAGCAGGGCAGCGCTGGTCTTGGTTTTGAAGATGGGAGAGTATACTCTGACCCCAGTGCCCATGGCGCTGGTCTCTTCCTCCCGAATTCTCTTGATGAATTTGCAAACCAGCTGGAGGAGAAGGGCAAGAAGCCAGGGATGTTCCATGGAGCGCTCCAAGCACGGTGCGGCTGAGCAGCGACGGCAGGCCCAGCCCAGGTGGGGGGATGGGCAGGTACCTGCGCTGTTGTGCGGAAGAGGCCACGGGGGGGTCCTGCTCTTGTGTCCGGTCCAGGGCTGCATCTGGCAAAGAGCGAGCGCAGCTGCTTTGGCTGCGGGAGAGGCCGGAGAACAGAGCCCAGCCCTGCGCTCCCCAGGCAGGGAGAGCCCCGGGATGCCCCAGGGGATGGAGCAGGGCCACTGCAGGGTTCAGCTCCAGCCCATCTTCCGTCCTGCAGGGGTATGTCCCCAGGGGACGGGATGCCATGCGATGCCATGCGGCCAAGCTGGCTGCAGGCACCGGCCCTGTCACTGCTCTGCACTCACCCTCTGCAGTGGCTGGAACTGCTGCACCTCTTCCATCCCCAGTGCTTGGGCAGCACCAGGGCCTTCTTCCTCCACTTTGTCCATCCAGGCCAGCTTGGGCACTCTCGGGGGTCTCTGCTCCATGTCAGCGACTGGATTATGGCTACTAGCAGGAAGATGGCTCGGAAAACCTCCGAGTCAGCAAGTCCTGCAGTTGTGCCTGGAAGGCACCTGCAAGTCTGAAGTACTGGGAAGAGTACAGGACCGCAAGTCTTGCACTCTGGTCTCGAGGGCCCTGCCACAAGGAGGGAGTCTCGTCAAGGATTGTGCTCTGGCCTCGAGGCACCGGCAGCAGGGATGGGAGATGCCTCGGAAAAGCTCCGGGCACCAATTCCCACGGTCTGCCTCAAGGGCACCTGCAGAAGAGAAGCCTGGGAAGGCCACGGGTCAGCAAGCCCTGTGGTCTGGCCGCGAGGTCACTTGCAGGAATAACGCCTCGGAAAAGCTCGGGTCAGACAAAACCGAGTGTGCTGTGGGGGGGCTCCTCACGACACTGCTCTATCCTGTCCGGTCCCGTCGTGCTCCGAGCACTGTGGCGTGGCTGCGTCGCCGCCAGCACCAGTGTCACCACGTGTCACAAAGGGCCCTTTGACACCCTGTCCCCCTCCCACATGGACCATGCTGCGCCGTGTCACAAAGGGCCCTTGCACACGCTGCCACCTGCTGGGGCTGCCCTCAGCCCACCCAAAGTGGCCCAGGTTGAAAGGATTCCCTCGGGCCGGGTGTCCAAGACAGCCCAACAGGATCTTTAGGAGCGGCTCAAGCCATCAGCAAACGCTGCCCTGCTCTGCGGGCTCAGGGCAGCAGAAGGAGCCCCCAGGGCTGCCGACGCAGCCACTGTGGGAAGGGCACGGGGCCTTCCGCAGAAGCTGGCACGGCCTTCTTGGGACACGTCCCAGCTGGTGGCCATCCTAATCCCGCGGCTGTGACACAGCCGAGGCACGTGTGGGCCAGGGCAGGAATGCTGCTCGGACCCCTGGGGCCTGGGGAGCACTGAAATGGGCGGGTGTGGTAGTACCCACTGATGAAAATTTGCCACCCTCACATGTGGTTGGGCAGCACTGGCATCCGTCTCCTGCAGAGACACTGTTAAGTTACCTCATGTTCTTTCACCTGTTCTTGCTTTCTGGAAAAATCATCAGCCCAGCTTCTGATATTCTATGCTCCAATTTGCGTGTCTGTTTGTGGCAGCTTGTGTCCGAACACTACTGCATCCCTGCTGAGCATGGCAATTGATGGCCACAAACAGGGAAGTCCCCAGTGAACCTTGAGGCAGACACATGGGCAAGTGCAGAGGAGAGGGATAACTCTAGGAGGGGAAGCTGTTCTCTGATTGTGGTGCCTGAAAGAGTAGCCCAGCCCTGGAAGCAGACAGGCGCAATTTTGCGTGCCACAATATACAATGATATTAAGCCTAATAATTAGGCAGAATGAAAAGGCGGGCTGCCAGGATGGATCAGGGTCTGGAGGGGTAGCCCAAGGTGTAGCTGAGGTCACCTAGTCTGTTCAGCCTGGAGAAGAGGAGACTAAAGGGAGTCAATTGTGGTCTCAACATCCTTCTGAGGGGAGTGAGAGGGGCAGGTGCAGATCTCTTCACTGTTGTGACCAGTGACAGGACTCGAGCAAAAGGCAGGGAGCTGGGTCAGGTGGGTTTTGTTTCAGTATCAGGAAAAGGTTTTTCACCCAGAGCATGGTCAGGCACTGGGACAGGTTCTCCTCCAGGGAAATGGTCACAGCATGTTGGGGATTAGATTTGTTCCTTTTTGTCTTGAAGAATTTTTCCCCCTAAGTTACAGGAAACAAAGTGCTGGTACTTAGAGGGTACTTGACTAACAGAAAAGACGTGGCAGGGAGGGAGATGATCACACGAAATTTGGGGGAGTGAAAAAGGACGGGGCTGGGGGAGCTGGGTTTTCTTTTTCCTGCTCTCGGCATCGGAGAGGAAAGGTCGGGCTGCTGCTTGCTGCGTGAAGAGTCCACTGTTAACGGAGGGTCCGGTCCTGGGAATTCTACCCACCATCCGTCCTCCTCTTGTGTGCCCAGGAACTCAGAGCCCCTTTCGCCTGTCCTGCTGGAGCTGGGCCAGCCCTGCCCAGTGTCACGGCTTCTTCAGCACTGCTCACTTTGCTGGGACATTCCCCCTTGCCTGCCAGGACACCCCCCTGCCTGCTGGGGACCCTCGCCGTTCCATTCACCATCCTGGCAGTTTTCCAGTGTTCCAGATTGGTGCTCTCGGGATCCCAAGGGATCACACTGCCGGGTTTTGTGAAACAAAGCCCCTCAAGGTTCCTGGCTCTGTTTATTATTAATACTGTAGTTGTTGTTCTTTGTTTGTCTTGTTATACTTACTAGTAAAGAACTGTTATTCCTTTCCCCATAGCTCTGACTGAAAAGCCTCTTTAATCTTCTAAATTATAATAACTTGGAGGGAAGGGATTGGAATTCCCCATTCCTAGAGAGGCCCCCCCTCCCTAGCAGATACCTGTCTTTCAAACCAAGACAGATTTTGGTGCCCAATGTGAGGCATTGAGAGGAAAAGGAATAGCAGTTCTTAACTGCCTACTTGTTGTGTACTGGATATCATGTGGTCTGGCTTACCCTGCTTCAAGTGGCATGTGGTGGTGGTCGTATTTCTCCCATTTGCAGGCCCTTATCTAAACATGGGCCCTGTAACTAAAGACTACTGTGTCTGTCATCCAGTTTCCTCTATGGGTTAACAAGGTGAGGAATTAGTGGATTTTTAATTTCCTCTGGAAGGCAGGCACATGGATTCAGGACTATCATACACTAACTGTATGTTTTTGGGGTTACTTTAACAATGCTACCTACGGTGAGGAAATGACCCGGGGAAATTTTTTCCCAACCCTTCACCCAGCTCTTTGGGTCTACCCCACCAGTTTTTGAAGGGTTCAAGTCTCTGAATGCTAATGATATCATACAGTGGCTGGTGTTGCTGGTATGCCTGTTCTGTTTAGCATTTGGAGATAAGGGGAGATTGACCTGGATAACCACCCTGACACCTACCCCGGAGAATAAGGATACTGCCCCACAGCCTGACCCCGTCCCACAGCCTGCCTCAGAAATAAACCACCCAGACTGGGTGAAGGAGATCTGTGAGATGGGCCAGATGCTGAGGGAGTACCTTTCCCCTGTAGTAGCCTCATTAGCCCCAGCTGGTGGGAAACCCTCCCCCTGCCCCGACAGAGGAGAGTCTGATGGTGCAGCAGCGGAACCCACAGATGTTACAACCATCCAGGTTCCAGCTGAACCACAGGGGCAGTCCCAGCCAGCAGCAGTTGCCCCTGTGGAAACAAAGAAGTAAAAGGTGAAATCAGAGCACCCAGGCAACAAGGATAAGAAAGGAGGACCCTCACAACCTGCAGGGGAGTCAGAGGTTGAGATCATCACTGAGTCCCTGACATATGAACGTCTCCATAATCTGCAAAAAGGTCTTGCACGACAGGAACGTGAGGCTTATACAACCTGGTTACTTTGGGTCTGGGACCTTACAGGTACAGGCATGCAACTAGATAGTGGTGAGGCAAGGAATTTGGGACCCTGACCCAGGATCCAGGTGTGAATCAGGTATTAGTAAGGAAGCCAGGGCCCCTTTCTCTCTGGGAGCGGCTTTTAGTGAGTGTAAGGGAGAGATTTGTCCACAGAGACAGAATGCAAGAGCACCGTCGCAGAATGTGCTGGAAGACCCTTGAGGAGGGGATCCAAAAGCTGAGAGAAGTGGCAGTATTGGAGGTACTCTCTGGGAGGGGCGGACAGCATGATAATGACCCGACAAAGTCAGGTGCACAGGGCAAATGCTGTGGAATCTGGCAGCTCTAGGACCATCTCAATACACCACATTCATTGCAACAATTAATGCCGATAACAACCGAGAGACAGTGAGTTCTATAGCCAACAAGCTCAGAATTATGAGAGTATGATCAATGGCCCAATGCAGGCTCAGGTCTCTGCCGTGGTTAAGGAACTCAGAGAGATGAGGGAGATGAGGGAGATGAGGGAGGAGATGAGGAGGAACAATTCCCATGTGGCACCGGTGCAGTTACAGGCCCCAGAGTCAGAGCTCAATGTCCCCCAGTAGAGAGAGGGTACACCCCACAAGCTGATCTGTGGTCCTTTCTCTGTGACCATGGGGAAGACATGGGAAAGTGGGATGGGAAACCTACTTCTGTCCTGGCAGCACGGGTGTGAGCTCAAGGAGAGAAACACTAACCAAAGGGGTTCCACTAAGATGAAGGTAGCCTGCATCCCATGACCAAGCTGCCAGGTATTATAGAAGTGAGGATGATATGTCAGATCCTGTGAAGGAACCTCTCATGTATGCCCATGAAGGGAATAATGACCGGTGCTAGAGGGGCCCTGCCTCTAGCCAGGGGAGGCACGGGATAACCGGGTCTATTGGACGGTGTGGATCCAATGGCCTGGCACATCAGAGCCACAGAAATATGAAGCTTTGGTTGATGCTGGTTTGCAGTGTACCCTGATACCATCGGAATATGTGGGGACAGAACCTATTTCCATTGCGGGGTGATGGGGGGATCACAGGAATTGACTCTGTTGGAAGCCAAGGTGAGCCTGACCGGGAAGGAGGGCAGGAACATCCAATTGTGACTGGCCCAGGGGCCACGTATTTTGGGTATAGACTTCTCCAGAATGGCTATTACAAAGACCCCAAGGGCCTCAGGGGGGCTTTTGGAGTAGCTGCTGTGGGCAGACGGCATTAAGAAATTGAATAGCTTGCCTGGACTGTCGGAGAGGACCCATCTGCAGTAGGACTCTAAAGGTAGAAAGAGCAACGAGTTCCAGTTGCCACCTCAACGGTGCCGCCGACAGTATCAGACAAATTGGAGATGCCGTGTTCCCCATCCACAAGATGATCCGTAACTGGAGACCCAAGGTGTCAGCAAAACCCACTCACCCTTCAACAGCCCCATCTGGCCTGTGCGCAAGTCTGACGGAGAATGGAGACTGACTGTGGACTACGTGCCTTGAACGAAGTGACTCCACCATTGAGCGCTGCTGTGCCGGACATGCTGGAACTCCAGTACGAGCTGGAGTCCAAGGCAGCAAAATGGTACACCACTATGGACATTGCTAATGCATTTTTCTCCATTCCTCTGGCTGCAGAATGCAGGCCTGAGTTTGCTTTCACCTGGAGGGGTGTGGAGTACACCTGGAACTGACTGCCCCAGGGGTGGAAACACAGCCCCACCATCTGCCATGGACTGATCCAGGCTGCACTGGAAAAGGGTGAGGCTCCAGGGCACCTACAGTTCATCGATGGCATCATTGTTTGAGGGAACACAGCAATGGCAGTGTCTGAGAAAGGAGAGAAGATCATCCAAATTCTCCTGGAAGCCAGTTTTGCCATCAAGAAGAGCAAAGTTAAGGGACCTTCCTGAGAGATCCAGGTCCTGGGAGTCAAGTGGCAAGATGGACGGCGTCAGATTCCCAGTGAGGTCATCAATAAGATCACTGCGATGTCTGTCTCCACCAACCAGCAAGAACACAAGCTTTCCTAGGTGCCACAGGTTTCTGGAGGATGCACATTCCTGAGTACAGCCAGATTGTGAGCCCTCTCTACCTGGTCACCCACAAGAAGAATGATTTCCACTGGGGCCCTGAACAGCAACAAGCCTCTGCCCAGATCAAGCAGGAGATCGCTATCCGGTAGCACTTGGTGCAGTCAGGACAGGACCAGATGTGAAGAATGTGCTCTACTCAGCAGCCGGGAACAATGGCCTGTCCTGGAGTCTTTGGCAGAAGTTGCCTGGGGAGACTCGGGGCCGACCACTGGGATTCTGGAGCTGAAGTTACAGAGGGTCCGAAGCCAACTACACTCCCACAGAGAAGGAAATGTTGGCCGCCTCTGAAGGAGTTCAAGCTGCCTCAGAGGTGATTGGCACAGAAGCACAACTCCTGCTGGCACCTCGACTACTGGTGCTGGGGTGGATGTTTAAAGGAAAGGTTCCCTCCACCCATCACGCCACTGATGCCACATGGAGCAAATGGATTGCCCTCATCACTCAGCGCGCTCGCATTGGAAACCCAAATCGCCCTGGGATTTTGGAGATAATTACAAACTGGCCGGAAGGTGAAAACTTTGGTCTCATGGATGAAGAGGAACAGGAGCAAGTGACACGTGCTAAAGAATCTCCACCATACAACCAACTGCCAGCAGAAGAAACGCTACTCTTTTCACTGATGGTTCCTGCCGCATCGTAGGGATGAACCGGAAGTGGAAAGCTCCATATGGAGCCCCACACGACAGGTTGCACAAGCCACTGAAGGAGAAGGTGGGTCAAGCCAACTCACTGAACTCAGAGCTGTTCAACTGGCCCTGGACATTGCTGAAAGAGAGAAGTGGCCAAAGCTCTACCTCTACACCAATTTGTGGATGGTAGCCAATGCTCTGTGGGGTTGGCCGAACAGGTGGAAAAAGGCCAACTGGCAGCGTAGGGGAAAGCCATCTGGGCTGCAGATGAGTGGAAGGACATTGCCAGTCGGGTAGAGAAGCTACCTGTGAAAGTCCGTCATGTAGATGCCCATGTCCCCAAGAGTCGGGCTAATGAGGAGCACCGAAACAACGAGCAGGTAGATCAGGCTGCCAAGACAGAGGTGTCAAAGATAGACTTAGATTGGCAACACAAGGAGAGTTGCTCCTAGCTCGATGGGCCCATGATGACTCAGGTCATCAGGGCAGAGATGCCACCTTAAGTGAGCACGAGTCCGAGGGGTGGATCTAACCATGGACATTTCTCAGGTTATCCATGACTGTGAGACGTGTGCTGCCATCAAGCAGGCCAAGCGGGTGAAGCCCCTATGGTATGGCGGGCGATGGTCCAAGTATAAGTATGGAGAGGCCTGGCAGATTGACTACATCACCCTTCCCCAAACCCCAAGGCAAGCGCTATGTGCTGACCATGGTGGAAGCCACCACTGGATGGTTGGAGACCTACCCTGTGCCCCACACTACTGCCCGGAACACCATCCTGGGCCTTGAAAAGCAATCCTGTGGAGACATGGTACCCCTGAGAGGAATGAGTCTGACAACGGGACTCATTTCAAGAACAGCCTTATAAACACCTGGGCTAGAGAACATGGCATTGAGTGGGCGTACCATATTCCTTATCATGCGCCAGCAGCTGGGAAAGTTGAATGGTGTAATGGCCTTCTTAAAACCACCTTGAAGGCAGTGGGTGGGGGGACTTCCAAGAACTGGGAGATTAATTTAACAAAGGCCACATGGTTAGTGAACACTCAAGGTTCCACCAACCGAGCAGGCCCCGCCCAATCTGAGCCCCTGAGAACAAGAGATGGAGATAAGATTCCAGTGGTACACATGAGAGGTATGCTGGGAAAAACTGTTTGGATTAATTCTGCCTCCAGCAAAGACAATCCCACTCGTGGGGTTGTTTTTGCTCAGGGACCTGGCTGCACACGGTGGGTGATGCAAAAGGATGAAGAGACCCGCTGCATACCTCAAGGGGACCTTGATTTTTGGTGACCACTGTGACTGTGTCTGTGTTCATATTCATATGCATATTATTTAAAGGTTTAAATTCAATATAATAGGTTTTATGAGAAAAAAAAAAAAATGGGGTGGATAATGTTGGGGTTAAGTTTTCCTGTGGAATTTTTCCCCCCATAAGTTGATAGGAGACTAAATACTGATGCTTAAAGGGTGCTTGCCCTGTATAGAAAAAGTAGATCACTTAGTTTAGCGGGGGGAGATAAAGGCTTCCAAGAGCTGAGGGTGGTAGTCTCTCGGCTCTCAGTTTCCAGGGAGGACGGTCGAGCTGCGTGGAGTCCACAGTTAATGGAGGAGTCCAGTCCTAGGAATTCTATCGTCTGCTGGAGCGCGCAGGAGTTCAGAGCTCTTCGCCTGCCCTGCTGGATTTGGTCAGCCCGGGTCCAGCCACCGTGGCTTCTTCAGCACTGCTCACTTCGCCTACCAGGACACCCCCCTGCCTGCCGAGACAACCCACCATTTCCAGCCATCAGCCCCTAGGTTTCACCATTTCGGCTTGGTGCTTTTGGGATCCCAAGAGATCAGACAGCCGGGACTTGTGAGACAAAGCCCCTTGGGGTTCTTGGTTCTGTTTTATTATTATTATAATTGCTGTTGTTGTTTGTCTATCCTGTTATATTTACTAGTGAAGGACTGTTATTCCTTCCCCCACAGCTCTGTGTGAAAAGTTGGGGTTTTTTTAATCTTCCAAATTATATAACACGGAGGGAAGGGATTGGAATTCCCCGATTCCTAGAGGGACCCCGCCTTTCTCTAGCAGATACCTGTCTTTCAAACCAAGATACTTAACAAAGCTGTGGTCCAGATTATTAGATCTTTGGTCTTTTTACAGACAAATAAAAAACATGGAACAATGCATAAGACAGTGTACAATATTACTGTTTATTCTGGAATAAGTACAGTTGTATATGTGACTAGTAAAAACAGCATGATCTGGCCTAGTGTTTTGGGAAGATGTGAGATCTCCCAAAATTTCTCTGATTTTATCATTTCTAATCTAAATGTATGACCTGACGCATCTTTTCATGAAAATGATCAAGGCAAAAATAAAAAATATCAGTAATTTCTTCTATTATATTACTTTTAGCTTGGAGTAGAGTAAAAGGTAATGAAAAACTTAACAATTCCAAAATATAAAAAATTCTATACAGTAACAAAGTATCATTTCCCCCATCCTCTATTTCAGCCTAATGCTTTACACCCTCTTCACATCCAAATGCACAGAAAAGTTCGCCCAGCCAAGTGAGTAATGTAAACATTTTATTATTATTTTTTGATTGTTGATGATCCTAGCTTATTTTTTTTCTGTAATTTTTGGTCTTTAAAAAATGTAATTTTTTAATATATTTGAAATGAAAAAGTTTGTTGATTGAGGTTTTTCTGTGTCCATAATTTAGAGATTGGAAGGTTTTCCTGTTTGGCAATAAACATCTAGATTAATATTTTTCTTCAAATACTTTAAAACATTTTTCATACTCTTATTTTTGACATTCATTTTCAGACTTTTTTTTCCTCCATTTAGCTGTCAGATTTTGTATAGAAATTCTTTTTTGTTATACAAAATTTTCATATTTGTTCTTACAAAAGAATGCATAATAGCAATACAGATAATGTTGTCAATGCTTTACTTATGGTTTCAATGATCTTTTTAAAGACATGCTGCCATAAATCCTGTGGCCACTGCTCAGTCTTTTAAGGAAAAGCATTTGATAACTGCAATTAACTTTCCTGCTATTCATTTAAACTGTGCACTTCCATAGAAATTTTTAAATTACTGGTATGTTAGCTGGCTAGAAAGAAGACCTGAGAAATGGTAGCTGAATAACTACAAAACTGTACTTAACTGTGTGTATTTCCTTATGAGATTGTTTTGTTACCTTCATAGAACTTCTTACCATCTACCTTAGTTTTATACCATGTGTCTGAAATGCAATGGTAGGAGAAAGTTAGGCAGAACTTTCTAGTTATAAAAAAAATTATTTAATGTAGCAATAAAGGTTATTTTATACAAACATATATAAATACAAAATATTTTTCTGTTTAAATGCATAAGTTTGCTAAATTGAACCATAAAAATGATCTTTTGATATTTGCAAAAGATACTTCATTGTCTGTTGTATTTTCAAACTGTAGCTGCAAAGCTTTTTTTTTTTTTTTTTTTTTTTTTTTCCCAATTCTGGAGCTGAGGTGCTCATTAAAGAATAATAATTTAATATTAGATGGCATTGGTTCAGTCTTTTCAGTGATCCATATTCCTAGTGGTAAACTGAGCTCAGTCCTTTGACTTCAGTGAAACTATGCCGAATTGTACCCAGGCAGAATAAAAGAGAACCCATATTTTCATTTTGTGATTGGTTAGCAAAAACATTCTTAAATGTATTGTTTTCTTCATTTCTTCAGTGTGATACAGCACCTATATAACCTATAGTCTAAATCTACTGCAGAAGCACAAAATCTAGTGTCACATTGATAATCCCTTGAGCATCTCTGTGTCAACTGTTATCCTTGTTCATGCTGACACACTAGAGGGAATAATGAAAGCATTTTTATCCCAGTATCCCACATTAACTAATAGTGCCATTTGACCTTGAGTAGCTGAATAATCCCATTTGCATGACTTCATAAATTGCACAGCAGCCCACAAAAATATAATTTTATTCCTGAAATATCTGTGCTTCTGATAAATATATGTGTGAATGTATTTTATTCCAGCTCTTCCAAATACACTAGTCAGAAGATTTGACATGGTGAAGGATTACTGTCACCCTCACTTCTCTCAAATTGTCTTCAGAGTAAGAAAATCTGAAAAGACTACAAATGGAAGCCTGAGAGAAGTTGGGGGTTTGGGGGTTGGTGTTTTGGGTTTTGAGGGGTGGATATTTTGACTTACTGGGTTTTTATGGGTAAGGAGAGATTCATCCATATGACTAGAGCTTCTGATTTTTTCCATGGTTAAAAAGGATGGAACTAACAGACTGTCCCATCTGCATATAGTATAACTTGTCAAATTTAATGAAAACCTTATGCACTTTCCCGACATTCTGCAATCATTATCTACTCCATTTGCATTTCCCGTCAGAGATGAACCCAATTGTGTGGAATTTGCAATAGTTTTTCAGAAATCTTTAAAAGTGAGATAGCCATGTTCCATTTAAAAAATGAACTTTGAAAGACTGGCCCTAGATTATGCTTTGCATAATTAGCTGAATGGATTAAGAAGTTAATTTACAATATAAAGAATCTAAAATGGGTCTGATAAAGCCTTGATTACAGTGACAGTTACTTCTGCAAGAGATGACATCTGTTTCTGCCTGAGACTAAACCTATGATTTGGATCCATTGAGTAAAGGAAAACCCTATCCTAAAACCAGTTTTAACAATACGAGGTTGCTTTCAGGTTCTGTAAAGCATCAGTTCACAGACTGGAGCTTCTAGGGAAAAGAATCAAAAACAAACATTGGTCTCTTTGCTTCATTTACCATTTACCCCTCTAAAGCACTGATTTTCTATTGCTTCACATTTGCTTGTGTTGGAAAGAGAAAGTGCAATGTAGACACAGAATTCACTCACATGAAAAAATGAACTACTATGTAACATTTAAATAATACACAGGGGAATTTGAGGACCTCTAATTACTTATTATTTTAAGTCCAGTGAAATAGAGACACCTCGATGGAGGAGGAAATACGAAGTGCTGCTTTTTCTCTCTTAAGTTTTCTTCTTATAGGAAAAAAAAAACGGTTTTCTTAAAATATCTGGCATTCGCTTTGTTTAAAAAACAATTTCCTGCAAAATGCCATGCATATCCACAATGCTGGGTCTGGGTTTTCTCAAGAGGTTTTCAATATCAAGCTTCAATGAACACCAATCTCAGTTTTGCAGGTAAACTTTGAAATTAAATTCTCCATGGAAAAATTCTGCTATTCACGTATCAACATTAATCAGTATTTTCAAATTATATAATCAAATTTTAACTTCTCATTCTCTGCTCAAGATACAGTCTTGAGGAACTCTGAAAGAACAGAAAAGGGGATATAATATTTTAATTTAATTTGCAGAGAAATAAGCGTGTGAATTTTTGTAATTTTGAAAAATTCCATCAACTCAGAATGTTTGGGTTGGATTTGATTGGGTTTTTTTGTCCAATAAAACTTACGGCTTTACTTCTTGCTAATTGTCAAAAAGAATTATCAAGATTTATTCTTTGAAAAGGTATGTTAACATGATGTCTCCAGAAATTGTTGTATAACGAAGTTTGAATCCAGACACCTAAAATCAATATATGGCTGAAGGGGACTTTTCTTTCAGCCATCAGTTCCTTCCCAGAAGTTTCCATTTAAAGAAAATGCAAGGGGTTTTTCAGTTGGTTATATTTGTCAAAAATAAAACACATATATGTCTGATGAAAAAATCTTATTTTTTATATTCTTCAGCAATAGAGGGTTTTTTCTTGCTTAAACCTTAGACTGATTTATTATCCACCACCATATTACAGCCTATAAGATTACAAGACTTTAGGCTAGACAGTCAGAATGATTGACCAAGAGATGAGGCATGCAATTAATTTATCTGACTAGTCTTTCCTGCACACATTACTGCTCAAATGACTCTTGTACTAATCATATACTACTTCTAAAAATCTTTACATCTTGGAAGTCAAATGTTTCTTTAAAAATTTGCAAAAGTACATATGGAAGGAAAAGACTCAGAGAGAGCAGGGCACACTCTCTCAGTGATGCAGAATTCCTCAAAACGTATAGAAGGCCTGCAGTTTTTACTCTGAAACCCTGAAAGGGCCCTATAAGGTGCTAGACATGCAAAAATGAGATTGTCTCCAGTCATTTGGAGAACACGTGCCTTTTGTCAGATAGGAGTATTCTCTGCATCTTTCAAACAAGGATCTGTTGCTGATTGTTGCTCTTAGACTTTCCTTTTCTCCCATCTAAGGAGAGAAGCCATGGTGGATTGGCTGCCAAGCTCTGGCAGATAAGTTAAAAGGATGGCATTCAGTTCTGCTGGTCAGTCCTGCTATGCCACATGGCAATTGGCAAAAAGCAAGACTTAGCATCTTTTGTGCATCCATTGAGGCAGTGTATGAGCAGCTGCATAAGAGAAGGGATGTTTAATCAATGCCTACGTTTTTCATGACACCTAGTGGAAAAAGGGGAGGCAGTTGGAAATAAGATTTTCCCTGCTTCTGATCATAGCTATCTTGATATGAATGCAGTATTTCAGTTGAAAAAAATATCCAAGCTTTAACTGGGAAAACACAGTTACAGTTGATAATAAAACCTATATCTTTTGAGCACAGCTGGTCTTAAGGCCACTTTTTATGAACAGGATGTCAGTTGGAGGTCTGCATCTAGAAGTTGAGCAGCATTGCATTATAATCCTAACTAGTCTTCATACTTTCACACCAGATCTGAACTTGCCACATCTTTGGCTTGTAAAAGTTGTTCAGAGGAGCAGCATTGACTTGGGAGCACTCTGCCAAGGTTTATGTTGAATAGCCTGATGCTCAGATCATTCCTGACCCCACCTTGAATAGCAGATGATCCAAAGAAGACAGAGCAATATAAGTGATTGATATATCTTAGAACATAGTTAAGATTTGCAAGACTTCATAAAGCCTTTTTTGTCACCACGACACACAAAGCAACCACACGCAGACAAGAGGTTTCGCAGGGCAGAGGTCCTTCTCCGATCCAGCTCAAAGCTGAGACCGGTGGAGAGAGAGCCTCTTTGTTTTATTTCTTACTTTTTATACATTTGTGGGTCTAGCAGAAGATTGGCTTTCAGAGTTTTCACCTCTCAAGCCAACTGGCCAGACCAGCTGTCAGTTACATTTGTTTTCAGGTTAGAAATATGCAAACAAAGGACAGAGAATGAAAAACAAAGGATTTGTTTATGTTGCATCTGTGGGAAAAAGGTAGAACTGCATTTAATATTGTACAGTAATTAAAAAGATCTGACTCCATTTATGAAAATTCAAAAGGCTATAAAAAACTCAGAAAAAACAGAATAACACTTTTTTTTTTTTTTTTTTTTTTTTTTTTTTTTTCCTTCAATGATAAAAATGAGAGGTAACAATGCTCCTCCTGCACTTCTTCATTTTGGGGTACTTTTCTCTGAGTCTGCTGAGGAAGCAGAGACATTTGGAAGCAATACTTAGAATTCTTTTTCTAAATGACATGCAGTGATGTGAGTATAATTTTTTCCTTACCCACTGAAGTGTCAGAAGATTTTCATTCATACAATGATTCACAGTTTCTTGGTGTACAACTGTGGCGTAGGAACTGCATCTACTGCTTTTCGCATTCCTGAGTTTTTGAGTTTATAAGCTGGCTAAGTCAGTTAGTCTCAGATCAACACTAAAATCTAATGTAGAGTACAACTTAGCCTTGAAAACTCTGAATTTGAAGGCAGGCACAACTTACAAAGGGCAGTAAAGTGTGCCCAGAAAATGTGATCATTCAGCATGTGAGATGTACAACTTCTTTTGTATTACCAGGAAATGCACAAACCACAATATTCTTCAAAGCCAGATAATTAAATCTGTCTCTGCTCTAACATGATCTGAAATGCCCAAAGGAATCCTGTAATTCTTAGCCACTACAGAAATATCGAGCTTGAAGAACAATTTTTGTAACGTCAGACAGTTGCCAGGTATCCATTACTGTAATGTGTTATTTGCATTACCCTAATGATTTGTCAATCTTATCATACATTTTTTGCATTGCAAAAATCACAGCACAAAATAATAAAACCTTTTGTCTTTAACAATGGATTATCATCATATTTCTCTTTCATAATCCATGGCAAAAAAAAACCCAAAAAACAAAAAACACACCAAAACAACAACAACAACAAACCCCCAAACAAACTAAAAACAAAACACAAAACAAAACACAAAAAAAACCCAACAGAATTTTCATGTTCCATGTCAAAAAAGCAACTGAAAATTGCACCTGATGAAAATGTAAGTCAAGCAAATGGCTGGAGCAAATGTGCGCTTCATACAATGGCACACCCTTGTTCCCTAGCTTCTCTCGTAAAGCTAAAGGAAACTGATTTTTTGGTAAGGTTTTCCTGAGAGACAAATAAGGAACAACCCCTGAGATATTTCTCAGGTATGGAATAAATGATAACTTGAACAGTTTTATATGTCAGCCCTGTGACTGAGGAGTGACACAATATGGATCAGGAAAATACTTTTGCTTTAGTTTTTTAATTAAGAAAATACAAATATTTGACTCTATACCAGCAGCTTTTTGTCCTGTTCAATCTTAGGGAAAAGATAATCTAATTGTTTCAAGCTTTGAAGAAGGAGTATTTAGCAATGCAGCACTAATTGGACTTCAGGTTTCTGTAAGTAATTTTTGTAATGTCTGCACTACCAGAAATATTCTGTTGTTATTTAGGTAATTTAGCCTCTAATGTGTGCTAATGTTGGTTTATAGCCCTACAACAGGGCTCTTTGTTGTTTCTTTAATTGTCCCTTATATTACACACATAACAAAACCAGCCCAGAGCCAACCCTCCCTTCACAATGGAATTTCAAGCCTATTCTGACACAACTATTATATGTCAATTTATAAAATATTGCCCATTAAGACATTTAATTTTGGTTCAATGTTACTTTTTCTGAACTTTTAGGGGTGAATCCATTAACTCACTCATGAATTTAAACAAATGAAAGCAGGTTTCTTTGGGATATTACACATTTGTGTTAGCCAGGTCTCCACCTCAAAGGATTTTAAGAATAAATCATTAGGCAGGCAATTATATCTTTCCATTAAATAAATTAAAAATAGTAAAAGTTAAAATATTTTAAATTAGCTGTATTTTACATGGTTATTAAGAACACACTTTAATCTCAATTTTTGTATCTAATGGTTATAACTGTAAGGATTTGTAAGCTCTTGTCAACCAATCAGAGGTCTTTTCTTGGCCATATGAAGACATTGCAGTTACTGTAATCATTCAGTTCCTCTTATTTACATTTAATTGCTTATGGTGAAAATCCTGTTAGAAGGAGTAAGGCAGCCCAGCATCTTATAAAATCTGAGATCTCAATAACAGAGTTTCATGAGAAATGTTAGCAAACACGGCTCTAAGCCAGCAGCAAATGTGCCGATGTCTTCCATAAAAATTCCTTCTAGTGCAAAAGTGTGTTTTTCTGCAAAATTTATAATAACCAAGGGCAGGAACATACTGTGAGTATGTCACCTGATTCAAACATGTAAGTAAGAAATTCAATAGCTCCCTACTGTCTTCCTGGAAAGAACAAGAGAAACAACAATTTATTTAATTTATTGAAACCAGATGCTAAATTCCCCACAAATTATGTGAACTATGCATATATTTTAATATATATAGTTATGCATAATTATAACCATATAACATAATAGCATATAGAATAACACAACATGACATGCATTTTCTGCTACATAAAAACCCCATGAAAACCAAAACCACAATGATTTCAAAACAAACATGGAAAGAAAAAACAAAAACAACTAAGCAGGTGTTAAGGCAGTACTGAATCAAAAAAAAAAAAAAATTGCTCATACTTCACCATTATATTTGCATCTTGATGGGAGGAAGGTCTTCTTCCTTTCTTGGTGGTTTTTTTTTTTTTTTTTTTTTTTTTTTTTTTTTTTTTTTTTTTTGTTAGATGAAAACAGTTTAAAGTTAATTATGTATGGAATCTCTTAAACAATTATTGTCATATGTCATAGGACAAAATGGAGCTGATAACCTCAACTGACCTGTATCTTCAGTCCTTAGTCAGGGTAATTTTCAAAATCTGGAACATGTACATATTCTTCCCAGTTTTTATGTGAAAGCAGTGATCATCCTTGAACCAAGATTAAAAGTAGAAATGCATATAAATAATTCATTCCTTTCTCTCCCTTTATCCCTCTTCTTCAGTTCCAAGCATTAAACAGCAGATTAGGCAAAGAACTGTTTGGATCAGTATTTTCTAATCTATTGATCAGTTCTTTCTTTCAATGACCAGACACTCTCAGACAGTATGCCATCTTCTGTTTTACAGCCAACCTGGTACAGATTAGGCAGTCACAAGAAGTTGAAAATTGCCAGCACAGTTGTTCCTACAGCTAATCACAAACTGAAATAGTCATTAATTCTCTTCTAGGTTGGATAATGAAAGAGATTTTTACTCCAACAAACTTTACCCCTTATATATTCTGTCTGAATTTATAGCGATTGTAGGCAGTTGAAGTTCAGTTCATAAAGATAAGTTATTTGAGCAAATATAAGTTATTTTCCCCTTTCTTTTAATATGCATATTAAGCCTGATGGAAGTTTGGGAGAGATGTTCTGGCAAATGTCTGCCATTGCTCAGTTAAGGGTTTTGCTGTGTATTTCCCTCAAGGCTTCCAGTAGTAATTTCCAGAGAGCTATAAACAGTGCTTTCTTGATGGAAAGTGCAGAGACTTAATTTCTTTTGCAAGAGAGCTTTTGAGCAGAGTGGCTAACATCTCCATTCAAATTTGCAGCACAGGCAAAACAACTTCCCATCTCCATTCTTATGGGATCTACTTAGGCCTAATTTCTTCACAGTGGATGCAAAATGAATTGTTGTTGATAAGGTTCAGCTTTAGCTTCAGCTAAAAAGATCCCTTTATCCTGTTTACTTTGGAACAGTTGTCTAACTTCTTTGTAATATCAATAAAGTCTTTCTCCAATGGCCAAAAGCGAGTCCAAAGTCCTCATTGATGCTTTCCTTTAATTATGGCCTTTCACGGTGTCAACTGTGGGCCATTTCCCACTGTCTGCATGATCTAACAGCTTTGCTGAGCTCCTTGCTGTTATCAACCCACACACAAGGACTCACACACATATACAAGCACAGAGAGAAGTGTATATACACACAGGTTTCATTCCCTCACTTCTTGATTGAAATCTTTTTTCTAAGAGATTGTGTGAAGAAATCAATTCCACACTCCTATCAAATCTGAGCAGCCATGCAGCAATTTCTGACAAGTTTCCATCTTCTCTCTGTCATGTTAATTGCACTGTCATTCATTTCATGGCTTCCACTGCATGTTGTGACTTATATTTTTTTTCTTTCAGTTTGTGACCCTTGGTTTTCTATTATGTATAGCTCTGAAGTAATTTTCCATATCTGTCTATAGTGAGAATCTGCTAAAGCGAAGGTTATGCTGAAGGAGTTGTACCAGTTGGACTTACTTTTATTTTTGCCTCATTTTCCATGCCTGAGTTAATTGACTGTTTTGTGTTTTATTAATATTTTGAATATTATGCAGCTCTGAAGTCAGAACTGTCAGTTCTTTGCAGCATTACAAAATATGCAAGTGGACAACTGAAGGATTTTTACATTTGCAACATGGATCAGAAAATTCTCTCACCTGTGAATTGTTATTTTAGCAGTATCTCTACATAATTAAAGATCATTTTTTTTTTTTTTTTTTTTTTTTTTTTTAGTTTGGTGATGAGGTTTTTTGTTGCTGTTGTTTGTGGGTTTTTTTTAATTCCCTTCTCTTTTTTTAAAAAAAAATTTCAATGTGTCTGTAAATATCTTAGCAGAAATTTTAACTTGTAAAAACACCTCAGTTATCCCAGTTTCACATCCACAACTAGCAGCCTGTAAATGTACTGCAAATGTGTTGGGGGGTTTTTTGGGTTTTTGTTTTGTTTTGTTTTGTTTTGTTTTTAAATTTTTAAAACCAGGGGAGAGTATTTCATGAATTTTGAGCACATGATGTCAGGAATCTGTAATATAGTTCCCAACAAACTGATTTTCAATCAATCAATTCCCAATCAATGGATTCCCAATTAACTGATTTCCTTACTACAGTATCTGTAGTCAAAGCCTGTCATGCAGAAAGTACAAGTGGGTATCCTTTCCTTATACTTTCCATTACTTTCAGATCTATTACTAATACCAGTTCAATGAAAATTATGATTATAGAATCTGCCTTCTAAGTGATCATTGTGGTGTTGCAGCCTTGCACTCTGCACTCACAACGTCCATGTATGACATGAACATTTTACATTGGCTTGACTGTATACCAAAGGTGAAGACAAATTGATAGAACTTACATCTTGGCTTTCTCTGATGAATTAACAATTCTTCACCGTCGCCATCCTTAGACATTTAGTAAGAGAACGTCTCATATAAGTCACAATAATCCCATTGGATATTTTTAGATTAGAATGTGCTCTGGAAAAATGCCCATCTAGTTTTATAGCTTCAGAGACAAAAGGAAGTATTTCATGTGCTTGCCTGAGGTATTCTGGTCAAACACAGTTAACTGCTCAGTGACAGCTTTCCTGTGTGATTTAAGACAAGTAATATATATTACCC